>NW_027493010.1:0-318232 GCF_021521415.1 Bidens hawaiensis | reverse complement strand
GATGTAATTGTCTCTTATTATTAAATTTGTGTACTTGTTTGATGTTAATGAAATTAAATAATTATTGTCACTTTAATTAGTGTCTTTTGAGCTACTGTCCAATCAATACGTTACGCCCCGGCATGTTCTGCCGCATTTGGTCAGGGTGTGACAGATTGGTATCAGAGTCGAAGGCTATAAGATAGGTGGTTAGATTTAACAACCCTAGTAGCATGCTTAGGGTCCCTATACCTGATATTCCTTTACGTGTTTGCACCCTGAATTATATTGATTGTAGTAGCTTAAATACTATTTAATGATTTGATATTATTCTTGTACACAAAAGCACACACTTAATCCGAGGCTATGCCTCACTCTCAAAATTGTTTTTAAAACTCTAGGACGATTTTTAATCGGGAAATTCCTTAAGAAATCCCACCTTTTTGCTCCCTCTCCTTGAGGATGATTCGTGGGACGGATATGTAGTAACTGTAAGAGGGACACACTTGTTTACCGAACCCTTGACACCAAGGCTTGCGAGCCTAAGGAAGTGCAATGCGCATAAATCTCAACCAACCGCAGAGACCTGGTTGCCTTCCTGGAGTGTTCGGTAAGGGTGTGAAACTTATTAGGCCAAAGCATATCACACAAACGTACCCGAATCTACTACCCTCATTGTATCAACGTGGTCCTGTGACTATCACACTCTTAAATCAACGATGAGATTTTTGTTTAAATTTTCTTTTATTTTGTTAAGATTGATTTTTTTTTTCAAATTATCAATTTCATCAATACTCTAAGGGTCTGTTCGTTTCAAGGATTTGTAAGGAATTCTAAGGAATGAGATTTTAAATCCCATGAATTGATATGTTCGTTTCATTAAATGAAAGAATAGGAATGGAAACTAAATCCCATCAAATCCCACATTTCATGGGATTTTAAAATCCCACCTATTTGAAAGGATTGTTAAGGATTTTATTATTAACAATAAAAACCCCTCCAAAAAAAATTCAAAAAAATTAATAAAAAATTCATAACTCAAAATATAAATAAAAAACAAAAAATGTAAAAACACTAAAACGTTTCCGCCTTTGCCTCGTTCTCAAAAAAAAAAAAAAAAAAAAAAAACCAAGAATGAAGAAGATTCCATTTCCAATACATATTAATCAACCAAACACATGATAGGGATTCTCAAACATTCCATTCCATTCTAATTCCAATTCCAATTCCTATTCCAATTCCAAATCCTTAAAAAAAGTCCGTGAAGCGAACGCGCCCTAAGTTAAGGTTATTAGAATTTTATTTTGTATTCTCATGATCTTTCACAAAACTCGAAATTTCACATAGTTATACAATTTTTCTTTTTCTAAAAACATAATAAATTTTTCACGTGTCGTCATTGTAGCATGTCTTTATCCCGCCTTATCAACCGTAACCGTCGCACCGGCAACTCTGGCCGTAGCATGTCGTCTCGCATTGCTAAAGGCATCGTGGAAGCCCTCCCAACGATCATCTCTCAATTGAAAACTGTGAATGCTTCTTCATCAACCACAACTCCGAACCCAATTGCTTACCCCCTCAAACAATTCAAGATTGCCAACCCGCCCGAATACTTCGGTATCGACGGTGCTACCATTCTCCTCCAATGGTTCGAAGAAATGGAGAGCATATTCCTCCATTGTGAATGTCCTGAGGACAAGAAAAGCACTTACGCCTCGAGCATGCTCAAGAAGAATGCCCTCAATTGGTGGAACGGCGAGAAGCACACGCTTGGCGCTGAGGTTGCCATGGCCTTGCCATGGGATGACCTCAAGAAACTCATGCTCAAGAAGCTTTGCCCGAAACATGAGCTTCGAAAGTTGGAAGAGGAGTTTTGGAATTTGAAACAAGAAAGTGGAAATGATGCCATCTACAACGATCGTTTTCATGAACTGAGCCTTCTCATCCCTCACATGGTCACTCCCCGTTGAACGTTCAATCGACACTACATCTCGGGTTTTCCTATGCAAATCCAAGATTCCGTCCTAAGTCGTGACCTCAAACCCTCTATGATGCCATCACCTTAGCCGGGTACCCTCACCGAAAACCACGTTAAGGCCGAGACCTTGACGTAGAAAAATTCCAAGAAGCCCAATGATAAGCCTGCATCCGAGCCCACTAAAGAACCTAAGCCCGAATCTCCCAAACCCGAGTCTTCCAGCCCGAATCTTTCAAGCACAACAACAACAACACTCCCCACTACCGCAACAATAAAAGAAAGTCCAATTCCCAAAACTATGTCTTGGCCCAATCGCAAGCCCAACCCACCAAGAAACCCTACACAGGACCCCACCCATTATGTGATACGTGTAACTTTCACCATTCGCCTAACCTCAAGTGTCGACAATTCACCCATTGCAATCGATTTGGTCACCTCTTTACCACATGTCGTGAACGCAACCAACTTTTGATGCAACCATTTACCTCACCTCTTACCCAACCCTTACCTTATGCTCAACCGTTTACTCAAGCACCCTCAACTATTAGATCTTGTTACAATTGTGGAGACCCTAGCCATTTTCGCAATGCATGCCCAAGATTCGTACACATGAACCAAGTCAATCCTACCCAACTCAAACCGCTCAATATCAAGCCTACCAAGCTCAAGTAAATCAACTTCATCCAATCCAAGCTCAACCCATCTAAGCAATTCAAGTCCAACCCATTCAACAAATTCAAGTCAACCAAAACCCAATCAACCAATCAACCTCAAGTGACCAAGCTACTCAAGGACAAGTGTGTTACATCAACGGTTCCCAAGTTTAAGCCCAACCCTTTATGAAGACATGCTATGCAAAAGACGTTTCTTTCATTTAGTTCTTTTCATTTAAATATAATGTATTGACTTCATTACGTCTCCAATTTTGTTATGAATAAGAATTATGATTATTTGCAATGGTGTTCAATCACTCATTTATTCATATTTTGTCATTTAGTGCACTATTTATTATTACACAATTTATTATAATTATTTAAGTGGTCTATGACCGGTTATTTACCGGTACTATGTGCATGGTGTTGTGCATAGTTATCCAATAGTACCGTATTTATATCATAAACTACCTATGACCGATTTCCTATAAACGTTTTGGAAATTTGGACTATGAACATGTGTTGTACATAGTTATCTAATAGGAGTCACATGTACAAATTTTATTTCGATATTTTAATACATGGCTACCCAAACCTCCAAACTCACCTCATTCTCACGATACTCTTTTCTCGTCCGATTTTATAATCTTGATTTTGAGCCTCATATGTTATTATATTTCTCTAATCATATGATTCGTTTGTTGTGTGAACCTAATTATTATTGCGTGAATTTTGTCGTCATTTCAAGTATTTTCACTACATCGTATGTGTAAGTTATTTATATAATTTCAAATTTTCCTCTATCTATTTATTTCATTTTGTTGTTATTACTCTCGATGTTAACTTCAACAATTTCGTCATTTTTTTTATTTTACTAGTTAGTTATGTTCTTAAATTTTCATTTAATTTTTAGTTCATTGTTCTTGATCAAATGATATCGATTTAAAAAAAAAAATTCTTTTACCTTTGTTTTCAAACCGCACAACGGGACGAACCATGTGCATCATGCGACGACCTAAATAATTATGAGTGAACACGTAATTATCGAAATCCTCACATGGAACTCATGGTGAATACAGTTGTGAGTCATAACTCGGAACCGAGGGTGATTTTGGGTAAAGGTACAAATATCGATGTGATAAGGGCATGGTGGATACGCCGCTGGTACATCCTATATATAAGTGTCCTTATCATGCCTTCCGTTTGTAGTGTTACTTGGGTCACATGAAGATCTGTGTTGTTATATATATATATATATATATATATGAATGAATAAATAAATAAATGAATAAAATTCTCTTGACAATTACCTTCTTTCTTTATGTTATGTTTTTTTTCTATAATTTCGGGACGAAATTTTCAAAAAGTTGTGAATACTGTAACATTCGTCAATTTTCGGACCCGAAAACCCGATTCGCTTAAAATTTTCGATGTGATTCAGTTAATTATACATATACCCATATGTTACATATTTTATACGTAATAGTTTTTCTTTCCTAAAGTTATTTAATAATATTAGTCATTACTAATATATATATATTTATATATATAAATAAATTATAACACTCATGATTTTTTTTCTTTATTCAAATATCACATAAATAACATTATTGATGCATAACCAAAGTAAATCATTTTAATCTAGTTATGTCACATTTATTTTTACCTAAAGTTATTTATTTTTAAAAGATGAAAAATATCTTCCTACACCATTCAAATTTTGGTCAAACCTCCGCCCCCAAATCACTCTCCTAATCAATTTATCATTAAAACATTCTAAAGAATAACCTCCTTATTTTAGTATAAATAAGAACTCACTCCACCCCTTTCATCTTTGCACCACTCTTTGACAAGTTCAAGAGATTATTTTTTTCCATTTCAAAGGTAGGGTTTTAATTATTCAAGCCTTCTTCATCTTATTTCTATTTATTTTAAATTCTTGTTCATACTATTTAATAAAATGGCCATATGACCATAACACAATCATGTCTAGGAATCCACATAATCCATACACCATGGTGTATAGGGTGGATGAGACAAAGAACACAAGGATATGATCGATTACACGAAAGTCACACTTGAAACGTTCTTACATCTTTATTTTTCTGTTTTGAATCATTATTTTGTTGTTCAAAGGACCCAAGGATTTTTGATTACATATGCTAATTAATGTTATATAATCATATCCAAAAAAAGTCCATAATTTTATTTCATCAAAATCCTTTTCAAAATCGTTAGAATATTGCTTTTAGCAATATTTCAGTTTTGACATTAGATATAGCTGTTAAAGAAAGAGGCATATCTTGTTCATAATAAACTGAAAAAGTGTAATACCAAATTCTATGATGTACTTCATTGAAATACGGTTCTAAATGCTATTTTTATGCATTTTGATTCATTCGTATGAATTTGCAATCATTATTTCATAAACAGTTCGCAGATTCGTACCTTCTGATTTACATGGCTGTTTTGGCCTATTTAGGTTACGAATTTGAAAAACGTTTCTAAATGAAAGTTGTTCAAAACATTCTAATTTCGTAGACTGGAAAGTCTTGATTTATAATAAAGTTTTTTGATATTTTAAATACCTTAATCAAAACAGAACAGTTTGCTGTCCAAAAACTGATTCTTTAAACCTTCCAATCCCATTAGTTAGTCTTTAATTATTATATTTTGTTTATTTATAGTTCGTGAGGTTCGATCGTTCATCTTCTTTAACGCGCTTTCGGTTGTCATATCAAGTTTGGCTTTAATCTCAAAGGTGAGTTTACATATCCCCCTTTTTCATCTTTTAAATTTTGGGGGTGGCACGTATACCCTATTTAAATTACTCATTTTTATTTACTTATCTATTCATAACACAATTCAATATATGTTTATGTGTGATTATTGAATGCTCTATGATAATGCTCTATGTGCTTAATTGTTTATTTTATCTTTGGTGGTTCGTATCTCATCCTCATCTATCCTCATCTAGTATGATCATACATTTTCATAGGAATTGTAATTCTCAACATTAACATATGAATTGTGGTTTTTATCTATATATATAAATCTACTAAAACTTATGTATTCTCACCAACATTCGTGTTGACAAACTCTATTTTCATACATGTTACAGGTACAAGTAGCTGATATTAATCCAGATTGAAGACAATAGTTTGACTTTAGGATATTATTCAAAATACAAAAGCATGATGTAATTGTCTCTTATTATTAAATTTGTGTACTTGTTTGATGTTAATGAAATTAAATAATTATTGTCACTTTAATTAGTGTCTTTTGAGCTACTGTCCAATCAATACGTTACGCCCCGGCATGTTCCGCCGCCTTTGGTCGGGGTGTGACACTAATAATATCGATGAATGTAGGGGACCGACCCTAATAATATGGGCGAAGGTTATAGGGCGGAATGCTCTTTAAAACGTATATGTATGAATGAAAGTATGTATGTAAGTATGAAAGAAAGAATGAAAGTATGTATGTATGTAAGTATGTAAGTAAATATGAAGGTATGTACCTTCGATCGCATATGTAGGTATGTGAACGTATTGTATGTCGTCTGATTAACTAGAACTCACTCAGCGTAGCTGACTTTTAGTATGAACACAGGTTAATCGACTGAGACAGCTGACCTGAGGGAGACATATGGCAGGATCCAAAGAGGCTGGCATCTGAAGATTTGTCATGATGTTTAGATATTATCATTTATGTTATGTTATGTTATAAAAGACAAGTTACGAATGTTTGTAATGAACGGTTGACTATTATTATTATTCCGCGAAAGTTTTAATTAACTCTGATTTGTAGTACTGTGTTTATAAGTAAATCCAACGTCCAAATTTGAGGCACCGGTAACGGGGCCTTACAAGTTGGTATCAGAGCAAAGTTCGAGAAATTTAAGCATCCTACATGCTTAGACTCGAACAGAGAATGGGTATATAATAGAAGTTTTAGTTAGAGCAGGAAAGTGGAATATTTTAAAAATCATGAATGGTTTTCAAAACTTAAAATATTAAGTTTAGTTTATGGTTTAAATTAAAAATAAAATTAAATACAAAATTTAAAGCATTCACTTTTTAATATGAAAATATTAAGACTATTATTTTGTATAAACTATTAAATTGTATAAATTAATGGAATGTTACATTAAAAATTTAAAACAAATATTATAAAAGAATATAATTACTTGAGAAATTGTAAAAACAACGGGAGCATTTCTTTTTGTTAAAATTAAATAATATGGGGAAAAACGTGTTAGAATTATGGTGCTTTGATTAGATGGAGGGATAAAAGGATATGTTAAAGAATGTTTTAAATGATTTATTTTAATAAAAAAATTATGAATTAAAGATGAAAATATAGGAGTGCAACTTGGAAAAATATTAAGTCAATTAAGGGATATGTGGTTGAACCGTCATTTTTGTTTATTATAATAGTAGATTATTATTAAGAATTATGATTCTTTCTAAATTTATAATCAAGAAAAAACAAACAAGAAATGAGAAGATGATTTGAAGTCTTTGACGCTCTCATCGTTGCAGATTTTGAAGACGATGAAGATGATTTTTTGAGATTATGAAGTTGAATGGACTCGAACTGAATGTTTGAAAACCACATTGATGCAAAAAAGAACACGATAAGGGGTAAAATAGTCACTTCATGATTTTGTTGGACATAAAACTGACTCAAAAGATCCCAGCCAAAAATAGATTTACAATGCATATTTTAAGAATCAGGGAATGATCGTGCTTCCACCCATTTGTGACATTCCTCTATTTAGGGCTTCTAGATGTTATATGAAAAGCATATTGTTATTAACTCTTGTATGATTACTTGAAAGATTATTGAATGAAATGACGAATTAAGAGCTAATGTTGCTTGAATGAACATGCGAATATATGATTTTGTGATTGAAAAACATGGAATTTGTGATTAAAGAATAGACCATGATCATGTGTTAGAATGAATGTGTTAATAAGGTAGCATGAGTGATATGATTGTTGGAATAGCGTTTGCCACCACCGTTTAGAGAGAAATGAAATGAAACGGAAGGATAAGTTACAAACCTGTAACATCCTAAATATTAAAATAAATAATAATAATAATAATAACAAAGGATTTATTATTATTAATTATTATTATTTAGTAATTATAAGAAATATGGTGTTGGGCTTAGAAAGAATATCGACTTTGAATGTAGAATATGAACTAAATGGGTGTTATAGGCCTAGGGTTTATAAACTCTTAAACCATACCTTAAACCTCATTCTCCACCCATTTCACCTACACATCCATACACACACTAAACACACACACACACACACACACACCTCTTGAGTCCAATAATTTTACAAAACAAATTCAACACGTTTCAAGATGTACCAATTCGAGTTTTTCATTCTTATTTTGTAACAATTACCCGAACCGTTTTTATGTTCGGAAAATTTTATCGCGTCTATCGAGTTATTATTATTTTATTATAATTTATTTATTATATTTATTTAATATATATAAATAACTTTCATTGATGTACCATTTTAAACCTAAACTATAATTTAACCTTGTTTTGTTTACATCCTTATAGTAGAGGGACCTAATTGCAATTTCTGCTAAACTTGTTACATGTTTATTTGTTTATTTTATCGTATTCGGAGAGGTCCATCATATTCACATTAATTATGATCATACAACTGTCGTAGTGGCCAGCGTCCGATCGCATGACAATGGTTTCACCGACAACTCACTCATGATAACCAACACTCGATTCACATGGCAACGGTTTAGCCCACACATTATTATTTGTTTGAAATGTTTAAATGCTATGGCTTAATTGTATACCGCATTAAGGACATTTTTATGATTTTATCATATTATATTGCATTGAATTAACTGGTGTTTTACGCATTCAACCTCGTGTTAGCAACTCTATTTTTTATTTTATACGCATATGCAGGTTTTAAACTGATTTAATGCATGCTTTTGGAAGAGATTTAGATGCTGCTTTAAGTTAGAAGAATATTATCAAGACACTAAATTATGAAGATTTAAATTTTAATTTATATGTTTATGTTTTAATGAATTGCACTTTGTTTGACATTGTTTGAATTTAATTGAATAGTTAATTTAATTTAATATATATTGCCACATTTCGAATTATTGCATGATAGTATCTTGAGAGTTGTGAACAATCAGTTCGCGCCCTGACATTTCTGCCTTAGGTTGGGGTGTGACAGATTAATATGAGAGCCAAAGGTTTAAGATAGGTCGTTAGTGGTGCCTTAGTAGCATGCTTAGGAGCTTCGTACGTGCTTATCTGCTTGCCTTATGTGTTCAATTTATTTGTTTACAACTTTCTTAGATAATTATTTAATTATTGTTTATAATTATATTGTCATGCACACACACACAACTCCGAGGCTATGCCTCAACCTCAAAGATAACTTTTTTAATTAATTTAAATCAAGTCGATTGCTTTTATTTTTGGGAAATCCTTAAGAATTCCCTAGTGTTGTTTTTACTCTTTCAACTTAGGGCTAGGTTGTGTGCAAGTCCTAAGGAAGGGGGGGGGGGGAGAACTGTGAGTTGGGCCTTGGGAAACCGGTTCTAAGAACCCAAGGTAGGACGCTATTCCTTACCTGGTGGATAACCTGGCCACAATACTTGATATTATAGGCCAAAGCAGGACACAACGGTCATATGACCGACACCCTAGGCTGTCAAAGTAACCGCATTCGCGGTTGCAAGTTGTTTTTAAACCGAATTCACGGTGATTCGTGGCTAAATTCGGTCTTTTCGATTATTGTGTTATGTTATTTTAAATGGTTAGTTGGGTGAAAAATCCATGGAACCCATGGGCACTCTACTATCCATTTCTCAGTTTATTTTAATCATTATGTTTTTGTTGGAGTTAATCATACGTGGTGATTCACGGGATAGTCCAACTACTCACATTTTTATCTCGTTTGTTCGTTATTTAGTTGGTACATTTAAAATGCCATGTAACGCTCATGGGCTGTCCAACTATCTTGCATTGGTAATTTGTTAATTAGTTGGTACAGTTAAAATGCCATGTAACGCTCATGGATCGTCCAACTTAGTTATTTTTATTCGTTAGTTAGTTGGGCCATTCAAACTGCCATGGAAAGCTTATGGGAGGCCAACACGCAAATTTTGTAACATAAACTTTTGATAAACTTTAATGTTCGTGAAAGCCGCATAGGCCAAAAATATACGTATAGCCTCCATTCTTGCAACATGAGCATATACTTTTGTGTAATCTACGCCTTCTTGCCGATGAAATCCTTGCACGACCAAACGCGCTTTATTTCTTACGATGACCCCACGATCATCCTTCTTACATTTAAAGACCCATTTCGCCGGAATAGGCTTCTTAAATCTATTAGGCTTATCAATGAGATCCCACACACCCAGTCCACTAAACTGTTGCAACTCTTCTTGCATTGCTTCTACCCATGATGAATCTTCAATCGCCATACAAACACTCGTCGGTTCCATTTGAGAAAGAAAGCATGTGTATTTCTCAAGATTCATGACTCCCGATGAATGCATATCGGCATACACACACAATACATTAGAATCATTGGCAATTGAAATTTGATGACGTGTTTGAACACCAACATCAAGATTACAAATGATGTTGTCCTGAGGATGATACGAGTGAATCCGTAGTGTCGGATTCTCAGGAACAACTACATTATCAATTAAATTAGTAAGATTCTCTTTAACATCATGAGATGATTCCCTAACCTCAGGAGTATCAGTAAACGGTACTGAAGAAGAGTCAACAAAATGACCATCATCTGATGAAATAGAAATGACATCAGACAGTACATCATCATAATTAGAAGTAGAAGCCCTTGGTGTGGAAAACATTTGATCTTCCAAATACGCACGCACCAAGTCTTCATCAGGGAGATCAACTATGGGAGTAAAAGAATTGAATAAACTCTCATAGTCAAACATCCAATCAGGACCCTTGCCGACAGGAGGTGTTGTGTAACTCTGGCAATCAACATGGTACCATTCCTCAACACAACCCGAAGTGAAGTTGAAGACACGTTTCTTAGGCGATGCATAACCCAAAAAGTTACCCTCAATAGCCTTCTCTTCGAATTTTCCCGAATCTCTTTTTAGCATAGTGCAAGGACACCCGAAAGGTTCCAAAAACTTTAAATTAAGCTTACGGTTATTCAGAATCTCGTAACTCGTCTTACTCAGCTTCTTAACCGTCAGAACACGATCGAGCATGTAGCAAGTAGTGTTCACCGCCTCATTCCAAAATTGGACATGAAGCTTTGAATATGCATGCATTGTTCTTGCTGCTTCAATCAATGTTTGGTTCTTCTGTTCAGCAACACCAATCTGTTGAGGTACATATGGAGCACTATATTCTCGATGGATTCCTTTTTGTGTACAAAAGAAGTCTAATATAGTATTTTTAACTCCATACCATTGTCACTCCGAATATGTCTCACCTTGTGTTTGTAAAGTTATTCGATCTTCGTGATTAAATTTTGAATAAGAACTGGTGTCTGATATTTAGAACTCATAAACAACACCCATGAGTACCTTAAATAGCCATTGGTGACAACTAGACAGTACCAATCTCCAGCAATACTCACATGATTCACAGGACCAAACAAATCCAAATGAAGTCGTTCCAAAGGAGTATCAATGAAATTAAATAACTTAGTCGGGTGCGACTTCTTCTTCTGTTTGCCCTTCTTTCATGCAACACAGTGATCGGTCAGCTTGAAGTGTTTCAGGGAAACCCCATCCACCAAATCATTTGTCATAAGATAGTTCATCTTTCTAACATGAATTTGGCCCATACGCCTATGCCACAGAATCGAGTCTTTCTCAGTTTCTTTTGAGACAAAACACATTTCAACAGACATAGAAGTCGATACCTCAGTACCCATATTAAGTACATAAATATCGTTTGACCTAGGAGATCTCATAACAACCATGTCTTCTAGAATGACATATCTTGGTTTGAGTATTATGCACTCTTTGTTAGTAAATACGGTGGTGTACTTCTTATCATAAATCTAAGACGCACTTAGCATGTTGTGATCCACCTTGTCACAATAATTAACCTTCTCGAATGTAATACTACCATTCGAAATATCTCATTCCTTCGTAATCATTCCCCTATAATTACCTGTGAACGCTACATACCCCCTTTGAATATTATTGATATTGGTTAGTAGGTCAATGTTGCCGGTAATATGACGAGAGCATCCACTATCCATTATCCAGTTTTCACCTGAGATAGTCTTGGATAAACTCTGCATATAAAGATAAAATGATTTTTTCAAAAAGGTAGCCCAAGCCTCAGTCTTGGGCACCTCTTTAATTTCAATTGAAGGTTTAAGCTTGATTGAATCCAAATGTGGTTTAGCTGCTTGTGAATAAGTCACAGGTCTTATTGACTTTCGTCTCAAATATGCAGCTTGAACCACATTTGTGTTCACATTTTTACAAATGGGTTCCGTAGGAACAAACAATTTGGGCTTTAAATTAACAGACGTTTCATTAACATGAACCACCTTGCGTGGATTCACATTGTTAAATAGAATGTGAGTCTCATCATCATGAGACATGGGTCTCTTTAGAATTTACTTAACCAAAGGAACTGGTTTGGATTGTTCCTTGGTAAATGGATGAATATTCTGCACTTTCTTCATTCCATAGTTTCTTACAACATGCCCTTGTTTGCCACATAAGAAGCATGCTCTCATATCAACAAACGCACATTGTGGTTTGACAAAAACTTGTGCAACAGAAGGTTGGCGAGAAACACCAGAAGCATGTACTTTGTCCAAGTCATCAAACGTAACAAATTTCTTTTAAATGTAAAAATCAAGGTTTTGAATAATCAGAGAAACTCTGTAATGTATCAGTTCAAATTGAGTTAAAAAGTTGAACTTTCTTAACAGATTTTAACAATTGTTTAGCTTTAATCCATGGATCTGTTGTGTTTGATACCTTAGATTTAGCAAATGCTTGCTCAAGATCTTGTAACTTTGATGTTTCATTGTGAAAGACGCTTTCAATCAACTCAGGCTTGATAAGATTAAGCTGAATGTCTTTCTTAGTGAACACTTTGCTAAGACCTTTTAATTTAAACACTCGTCCTGTGTTTACATTAGTAGGAGTAGGATTGATTAAACGCATCAAATCCTCTTAAGAAATTTTGGGTTTTTTCTGGTTTCTTAGCTTTAACCTTAGTTGGTTTTGTCTTATTCATTTTAGATGTACTTGAACCGTACACAGCCTTCTCAAAATCTTGAGGTTCACATAAGATGTGATTCGAACGTGGAATGTTCGATTCCTTGTGTACAATTTCTGGTTCAACAACATCCTCAATAATTACTTTCTTAACAAAGACTTTGTTGCTTTTAATGTGTGGTTCTTAAGTTGAAGATTTAGAAGTGAATTTTTCTTTGTCACTTTGTTTCAGTTTCTCCACATGAATGACTTGTTCATTAATAACTTCTTCTTTCCCGCAAATGGATTTTGGGAATAGTGATCATGAAAAGGTGGAGGAACTTCAACAAAGCCTAGACCATATTTAGAACCTATTTGTTTACCAGATACTTCAATTATTTCATTCAAAAAATATGATGAATTTCTAAATTTGTCTAGTTTGCTTTTCAACTCCAAAACCTCATTTTCAAGCTTAGTTATTTTTGTTCTTTGCTTAAGATTTTCTTGAAACTATTTCTCATTCATTGTCATTTTGATCAAAAGTTCTGCTTTCAGATCATGATTACTAACTGGCAATCCATCTTTTTTGTCTTTAGATTTCTTTTGAGACTATAATGATTGTCTGTAGTTATCTTTTACTGAAGCAAGTTCTTTCATCAGTGAATCATTTTGAGCATGAACAAGTCATATTTTGACTTAACAGTTTCACAAACAGAACATGACATATTTTTAGATAACTTAACAGAATCAGAAGAAGGACTAACCTCGTCGATCTTTGCCATACATGCAAAAGTAGTCAGTTGCATGTTGCATGAGACATATGAGTCTGATTCAGTTTCTGTTTTGCTCTCGGTAGTCAACCCATCACCTTGAGCATCTTGAAAGTTCTCAGTTTGTTCAAACATAGCAAGATTGGCTTGAGTACCATTACCCAATAGCTTTTGATTCCAATCAATCTCGTTAAATGTGAGTAAGGCTTGTGAACCAGTTGCCTTTGAAGAAGAATCACCCTCAGAAGCTTTTCCAGCGGTTTCAGTGTATTTCTTACCCGAACTCCTGTCATGATTGCGAGGTCCATTGTATTCCATCTTCGGCTTGCCACACTCTTTAGCAAAATCACCAAACTCTTGGCAGTTATAACATTTGACTTTAAGCTTATCAAATCCAACTCGCTTGTTCAACGTAGGCAAACATTTACCAGTTCGTTGCATGAACCTCTTCACCTTTCATACGATGATAGCCATATTCCCCTTTAGGTCCATCAATTCTAGATCGTCTGGATCAATCTGATGATAGTCTTCGTCAGTCAGTTCACTCGTAGCAATTTTGCTACCCACCAGGTTTTCATACGAACTCATGAAAGCACAATGAAAAGCAAAATTTTGTTCAACCTCTTTCATATTCACATTCGATGGCTGAGTAAAGACATTACTAGCACCAATTAATCCATCAGAATTAGCATTTGATCCAGATGCCATGAAACACACATTTGGCATTTATTCAATGAAAGAAGATGATGCATCTGTAGAAGATTTAGTGAGGAATGCATTAATTGGAGCAGTAGAACTACTCAAAGGTGAGGAACCACCATAATTTTTTTGGATCTTGATTTTCTTTCGACGAATTTTGACACCTCAAATCATACTCTCTTTCCTCAACCTTTTGCCTAAATTCCATTGTAGTGAGATCTTCATTCTTGAAGAAGCTATTTTCTTTTAGCATAAGAAGGAAAGTTGAATAACAATTTGGTAATGCATTATTCACAGTGTAAATATTGTCTGATTCACTCGGTTTCATATTCGGTTTATTCATCTCAGCAATTAGATAATTAAACATTATCAGCATCTCCTCTACAGTCTCTCCTTTTAATAAGTTAAAATTTCTGAATTGAAACTTCAGCATAACTTTCTTGCTTTCCTCAGTATTTCCCAAACTTCTCATTTTAATATGCTGAAACAAAGATGCACATATTTTAATACTTCCCACTTGATGGAAAATTTTGTCGGGTAATGCCATCACCAAAGTGGAATATGCCTTTGTTTCAATTTGCAAAGATTTCTTTTCTTCTTGAGAAAACTGAGTAAAGTCTTTTGGTGTAAAACTATTAGTTTCATTACCAACCATGGGTACAGTATACACATCATGAAGACATCTCGAACAATCAGAGTGTACGGACCCTAGATGTGCTCGGAATCTTGGTTCCCATTTTGCAAAGTCACTAAAATTCATTAATCGGGGACATTTTGAATGTGACTCGATCTCAACATCGAGATGAAGCATCTGTTGCATCAATATATTATGAGATGCTTGTGCGTAATAACCAGCCATGCCAGAATATAGGTTAAATGATCACAAATTAAAGTTTAAGGTGAAAATTGTTCAAACTTAAAACTTAAAGGTCCAAAATGTAAATATCAGTAATGAATGTGTATAACTTGTAATGAATAAGTGAAAATGGTCACGAATGGATGGAAAATGGTAACAGATGGTAAACAATGTCACGAATGAGTTATGTTAACGAATGAGTAACATGAATCAAGTAACGAATGACACCAAGTCTTCACGAATGGTTATGACGAATGACTATCACGAATGAAGATCCAACGATGACGAATCAACACAAGAATAGATAGATGAATAGCTTATCGAATGGTATGACGAATATGGTAGCGAATGAGCTAACGGATGGAAGAATGTTTCGTAATGAATACGAATTCACATGATGACATCTGAATGATGACGAATGTGTTTGTATAACGAATAGCTGATCACGAATCAGCTACAGTGACGAATAGGTTGTTATTCTGTTGTAACAACCTTGACACGTGGCACGAATCAGCTATAACTTAATAGCGAATTTCTATCACTAATGTAACGAATGATCAGTTAAGCCATAGCGGATGGGTCTTTGAATCTTCAAATCTTCAAGAACAGTTTTCCAGATCTTTAAATTTCCAGATTCAAACTTCAATCCAGACTTACACAAACCAATGGAATAATCGACCAAAACTTAATCAAAATTCACAACATATAGCTTAAACTCTTTCTCTAAGTCCCGTAGACAAACCCGAACCAATCCAAACCTTCAATTCCAATTCAAACCACATCCAAATACCAAATTTGACACAAACAGAAACCTCTGTTTCATTCACACTCAAACTCAATCCAATACCATTCCAAATTCACACTATAATTCAATTCAATCACAATGAATAACACAAATCCGATTAAGAAACAAATTTCAATCAATTAGGTAACAAATTAACATCTCATCATGTTACTTGAACCCAAATTCGATAAGCACAGTTTCGGATATAAACTTAAACAATTACATAGTGAATACTCAATCAATTCACCATAGAATACCTTAATTAACGAACACGATCTAACGATTGAGCTCTGATACCACATGAGAACGCTTAAAGGAGATTCAATATGTTTAATCTATTCATGCCGATTGATTATATCATCTAGTTATGTAATATGTGTAAGTGAATAGCTAATAGATTAATGAACGAAGTGTTTGAGAAATGATTTGGGCAAAGTAACGGCTTGAGAGAATAATAATTAAAAAACTAGTTTAATTATGCAGGCCAAACCACCTATATATAGAACACGAATGCCATTCGTTACATATTCCATAACGAATGGCCTTCATTTGTCTTCATTACAATAAGTAACATAATTACTTTCAAAACTTTTCCAGAATTTTTGAACATCATAAAACCAATTTTCATTGATCATTTAAGAATCCTAACGTATAGACGATTCAAACGCAATGAATTTCGTCAAATTTCATAAATGTTTGATAGGTTAATTTGATGATTTATTAACCAGGTTTATGTTTTAATAGATGAACACATTAACATAGATTGTTTGATTTAGTTGTTGATTAGGGTTACTTAACGATGTTATTACGAATCCTTTGATACAAAGTCGTTTATGGGTTAATTTATTATCTAGATGCATGTTGACTGTTTGAGTTCATCTTAATTTTGACTTTGACAATGAATAGTCAGATTAGGAGAATTATTGTTGTTATTCGATATGGACAACGAATGAATGTTCATTCATGTCTAAAGTAGATGAATGAACTCATTAGTTGTTCGTTCGTAACGAATTAACACATTCGTGTGATTATATAACGAATGGACCTATATTCGTTTTATATATTTCACGAATGGACTCATTCGTTCATGTTCTTTTGCTATTCACTCATTCGTCATTATAGTATTAACAAATCAGTCCATTCGTTATAACGAATGACACCATTCGTCATAATGAATGAGATAGCGAATGACACTTATAACTTTTACACAGTTTTCAATTTACCAAGTATATAATGAAAAATTGGTTTTAATTATCTTTAAGTTCGGGTTTACTAATATTCGGATTTTGTGATTACAGCAAAGGTAAATGAAATTATTCCTGATGCTCCAGCACAGTAGAATTCTATTATTCAAGAGGATCCTGTTATTCAAGTTGCCAAACCTCAAGTACAACCTCAAGCACCGCAACAATAACACGAACCGGCTGTTCCAGATCCGGCCAATGACAAGAAGCACAACATTTGTGCATTCTTACAAGACAACTTTGCTGATCAAGATATATTTGGAGATGTCATAGAATTTTTACGTCGTTCACGTATTAGTTATGCTATATCCGCTAATGTCCTGGTACATTTTAGGGTGATCCGCCCGTTCTAGGATACTGCTCGATATGTGTAGGCTGAGAACCACATTGTTGCAGAAGTACAAAAGAAGACTATCACTATTACTCCTGGTGTAATAAGTCGGGTTCTCAGATTTGCTGATAACAAGGATATACCTTGTGAGTTTGACAAGTTATTGATTCGCTGGTTATTTCAAAGATTATTTTATACGTGTGACCTGGACCATTCCCAGTACAACAAGGCATACTTTTGTGCACCATACAAGTCTCTGCTACATGTTTTGATTCACTGCCTTGGGGGACGTAAAGGTGGTTTTGACGAGTGTCGGGTAATGCTTCAATCCGCATTCGTCGCTCTGATATTGAATAAACCGTTGAGTTTCTCTGAACTTATTTTCTATCATCTCAAGGAGAACTTCTTGGTCAAGCATCGTAGAAGCAAGTTTCTTATGTATCCATGATTCATCTAGTTGATTATTCAAGACTTGATACTTGATCTCGAGATTATTCAGACTTTGAAGGATGATGTGTTGAAACTGGAACACATGACATCCGACACAATGAAGCGCATGAAGACATATTGTAATTAGTCGGCTGAGGATCGTTCGAGCACCAAACATTTGGTTGGTCATCTGGTGAATCTAGATTATATATGTCATTCTAATGATCGTTGGATCCATGATGATTCGGATTCCGAATGAGAAGAGGGACCAGGTGAGAACTTTGGTGGTGATGATGGTGGTAATTATGGTGATGGTGGAGATGGTGGAAACGGGGGAGATGGTAGAAGGGTTGAGGTTGAGGCAGCTAGTTCCCAAGCTGCTCAACGAAGACGGAAGGGTAAGGCAGTGATAAAGGAACAACCGCCTAAACGTCATATTACTAAGGGAAAAGGTGTGGAGATAGGTCCACAAATTCCAAGGTCGTCTATTCAACGAATGCTGGTGGTGTCGCCTACTATTAGCACCCCTGTTATCACTCTTAGAAAGACGACACCGACTGATCCGAGATTTGCCCCGATTCCACAATCGTTGCTATCTCAGATGCCAACATCTCCCGTTACATCAATGATGACCTCTCCAGCTACTACAACGATGCAGATACAGCCTCCTGCTTTATCTTTTATGAGGGTTACCCGTCTACATGGTCCAGTGCAGCCCGCACCTCCTACTTTTCATACTTTGCCACTTCCTCAATAGATGGACATGTTACTTAGTTTAATACACCTTTATGAGAATCAGATGGCAGCCGATCGTCAACAACAAGATCAGATGTTGATGAATCATCGATGGTTGATGAGCTACATCTCTCACTGCCAAATGGAGACTAAGGGCCTCCGTGAGATTGTTACATCTCATGGGAGAAGATAAGAGAGCAAGAAGAACTCATTCTTTGATTAACATGTAAAGATGATGCATTGAAGAAATTGAAGAATGATGATTCTGACAAATATTCCGATGTGGCTGGTTCGTGTGGTAGTGACCCGAAACAAGGTCAAGGTTCGTCTGCTGCAGGTACTAGTGGTGCTGGTGATGATCAACAGATGGTAGTTTATCAAGTTACTACTAATGTCACTTCTATAGTGTCGATCAAAGCCAACACTATACTATTTATGGATATGAAAAGGGGATCGTGATGGGTTCTGCTAATGCTGATGATATCGAGGAAGGTGAGTTTGTGGACTTTTCCCTGTCTCGTGATCAAATTTCTTTATTATTGGGTCTGAATGATGAAGAGTTAGATGCATTGGAAGCAGCAGGGGATGTGGAGGTAATTAAAGATGAGGGTGTTGAAGCTGATATGAGTATTCCACCTCGGAATACGTCATTTATTTACGAGGATAGCCCACAATCATCACCCAAATCCAAAGCCTCAACTCCAATGGTTCCGCTGCTTCGGCCGCACCAAACAACTATGACTTCCGTAACCTTTTGCTTACCAATCCTACTTCCTTTCGTGGTGAGGAAAATGCCACCAAGCTGATGCAATGGTTTAAGATGATGGAGAATATTTACATGCACTGTGAATGTCCGGACGCCAAACGGACTAAGTTCGCCTCGAGCATGTTCGCTGACCAAGCTGTTACATGGTGGAATGCTCTAAGAGCTGACCAAGGATCTGACTTGGTTGTAGCCATGCCTTGGGAAGACCTCAAAGAGGCAATAAAGAAGAAATTTTGTCCTGATCATGAGCTGCAAAGGCTTGAAACCGAGTTTTGGGAACTCAAGCAAGATAGTGGGGATAAATCTACCTATTCAAACCGCTTCTGTGAAGTTAGCCAAATCATACCCCACCTTGTAACCCCCAAGAACCACGTCATTCAGAAATATATTCGCGGTTTACCAAACATTTTCCGTGATGCTGTGACGAGTTGTGATCCCTTTACTATCGGTGTGGCTATGGACCTAGTTGCTTCCCTCACCGACAGTAATGTTAGGGATGGAACCTTGTCTCGCAAAGATTCCAAGCCAAATCCTAGCAAGATTGAAACTGACTCAGCCTCTGATGCTAAAGTCGAACCCAAGCCTGCTTCCGACGACAACAATCACCGCAACAACCACAACAATTGCAACAAGCGTAAAGCCTATGCAGTTAACCAACTGAATAACCAACCTCAATCCTTTTTCCGACTATGCACCAAATGCAATCGCTTTGGCCACCTTGCTAGCACTTGTCGTGTCCCACCTAATTCACAAGCCACCCCACATGCTCAACCCGATGTTCCTAATGCACATGCTTTCTACCAGTATGGAGACCTAAATCATCTCCGTAATGCGTGCCCTCAACTTATCCATGCCCATCTGTAGAAACACGGATCTAACTCTGATCTATAATAATTAACGATTTAGATCTAATCACCGTGAAGGATCTAGTTCATGATTACTCTATAATTATGTGTTATATTAGTTGTATATATGTAATAAATTAGTAATACTTCAATTAGTATGAAGTTTTGATCGAGAGGAAACTTGGACAGCAATTCAATAATATTAATCAAAAACTTAAATAACACAGAGGGGAAAACCTCTATAAATGGGTCTAGTTTGTTACACATTCCGTAACGAACTAGCCTCCCACTTCATTATATCACAATAATAATAATAAACTTAACGAACTATGTGTTATATTAGTTTATATTAGTTGTATATATGAAATATATTAGTAATACTTCAATCAGTATGAAGTTTTGATCGAGAGGAAACTTGGACAACAATTCAATAATATTAATCAAAAACTTAAATAACACAGAGGGGAAAACCTCTATAAATAGAATATGGGTCTAGTTTGTTACACATTCCGTAACGAACTAGCCTCCCACTTCGTTACATCACAATAATAATAATAAACTTAACGAACTATCTCCTGATTCTTTAAAGATGTTCAGGAGGAAACTTAACTTATCATCTAGTTCGTTAAACATCCTTAACGAACTAGAGACTTCTTAACGAACTAGCTTATATAATAATTCTTTCATAAATAAATACAAAATGTAAATACAAAGACTCGAGATGCAAAACCGTGCACTAACAAACACCCCCTCGTCTTGAGCTCTTTGTCTTCAAATTACTTGAAGCGCTTGGACTGCAAGTCTCTGCAGCTGTGAATCACATGTTCATGACACACACAAACAACGCGTTGAAATTGCATTTCTCGGTCATAGTCTTCACGACGCTCTATAAATATTTTATTCTTGAACAGCACGTCATTGTTGGTCTCTATCAAGTTCACAAGCCACATTGGATCAATAATCTTTATCAGCTCAGTCTTCAAGCCCCTGCCAGAACAATAACAGCCTCGCCAGTTCGATTGTCATAATAACAATGGTTGAAAGATAAATACATGTGTTGGTTCAGCGTTTTGACTGGTACACGCTTCATCGTCCTTAGCGGCTTAAGCACCAGATTTCTCCAACCTGTTGTTGGATCAATCTCATCAATACGCTTTCGAATTGGGATCTGCGGCTTAAAGAATTTAAATCCGTGGTTCACCTCAAACAGCAAATGTTGGTGAAACCAACTTGCTTGGTGATTCCCGCCACGGTTAATAAAAGGACGATACGCAAGAGTCCGTACACCCCATCTTGGTAATGAGAGAAAATCAGTAATCTTTTCATAATATTGCACGCCGTTCTCCCATTTGATGATACATACTTTCAAATCAGAATCAAAAAGCCATGAAATAATATCACCTCGAACTTTAGACACGACCTTAAAAGAAGTCATCTGATTGGCTTTGGCACGTTCATCGGCTTCCACATTCAACTCTTGATCGACGTATCTGTATGCATCAATTATATTACGAGCCCTCTTGTCTCTAAAAGCAAACCAACTTCGAATATCATCAATTGATGGATCAGTCTTTGAATCAAATCTTGTATCAACAGCTTTGCCCTTTGATTCCTTCTCCAACTGGTCCTCGGCTGCTTTGACAGTTTCTTCAGTAAATACCGGAGCACCCTGATCAATGTTAAAGTGTTGAAATAAGTCAGGATACTTCTCAGCCGTCACATCCTCAATCTCTATCTCCTCATCTTCATAAATAAAAGACGTGTTCATTTGAATGTTCGGATCATCAAAGACCTCTTCATCATTCACGACCTCCACATCCTCCTCAGCCTCTAACAAGGTTAATTCATCGTCATTTAGACCAAGCAGTATAGAAATCTGCTCTCCTGTTAAGGATCGCTCAACAATCTGCCCAACCTCGATCTCATCAGCATTAACAATGCTTCTTATCACCCCTTTATCATCAACGAATATAAAAGTGTCATCCTTGATCGACTCAATAGGCCTGACATTCGTCGAATCATGATAAACGACCACCTACTTATTCGAATCATCAGCACTAGCACTAGTACCTGCACCAGAGGATGAGTCTGAGCTTGTTTCGTCTCACCTCCAGCACCGGACTCTTCAGGATCTTCCTCGTCGTTTCTCAGCTTCTTGAGCGCGTCATCTTTGCATGTAAGCTGCAAAATTATGTCCTCTTGTTGTTTTATCTTCTCCCCTTGAGACGTAACAATCTCACGGAGGGCTTTGGTCTCCTTTTGGCAGAAAGATACATAACTAAGCAGCTTCTTTTGATTCTCCCTCAGACGTTCTTAATTCAGACGATCAGCAGACATTTGATTTTCATAAAGATGCAGTAGGCTCAAAAGCATATTCTTCTGTTGATCCTGTGTCATTGCATTAAACGAGGGAGGAATCGGCTGAACAGGACCTTGCGGGGGATTGAGCCTCATATATGAAATATCCATAGGTGGTGGCATCATCGTCCGTTTAAGTGAAACCACCGATGTAGCAGTCGTAGGCCTTGGTAAAGTATATAGAATAGACTATGGAATCATGCCAAGCCTAGGATCAGAGGTGAGTGTGGGCGTCAATGTAAGATCCGGAGTGCTAGTAGTAAGCGACATTGTCGGGCGATGAATAATGGACGACCTTGGAGGCTGGACTCCAAATGATATACCAGCTCCAGCAGTCACTCAACGTTTTGAGGACCCTTCACCTGCAATCTCCTTCCCTTTCCTCTTCCGTTCAGCAGCCTCAACACATTGCTGTTGAGGTGGATCACCACCCTCACCACCATCATTATGATCACCTTCATCACCATCGTTCTCACCTGGTCCTTCCTCACGCTTAGAATCTGAGTCATCGTGGATCCAGCGATCATTGTCAGGACATACATAAACCGGATTCACCAAATGACCAATCAATATATTGGTTGGTGGATGTGGATCTTGCCTATAAATCTTCATTCTGCGAACCGTATCTGCTGTCATATGTTCCAGCACCATCACATCATTCTGAAGTGTTTGATCAATCACCAGGTCTGGAATCAGATCTTGGATAATAAGCTGAATAAACCGAGGATACATTAAGAATTTCTTGCGTCTATTCATCACAAGACAATTCTCCTTGAGATGATAAAAGATTATCTCCGAAAAATTAAATGGCTTATTCAGTATCAATGCGACAAATGTTGATTGTAACATAATCCGACATTCATCAAAGCCACCCTTCCATCCACCAAGGCAATGAATTAAAACATGAAGTAAGTACTTGTATGTCGGGCACAAGTACGCCTTGTTGTACATGGACTTGCCTAGATCACCAGTATAACGTACACGGGCAAATAAACCTCGAATCAACTCCCTATCAAATTCACACGGGTTATCAATATTATCATCAAACTGAAAGACTCTTCTAATAACGCCACATGTGATAATAATAGACTTTCCATTGATAGTAGCTGTGATGTGGTTCTCATCTTCAACATAGCGAGCTGAATTCCAGAATTGTCGTATAATGCTGAAATGAATAGTCGGTCGGGCTGTCACAGCATAATGGATCATTGAACGTCTTATAAAAGTCAACAGGTCTCCAAATACGTTCTCATCAGCAAACTTCGTACCGACAAAAGCACAGATGTTATGCTTTTTGTCGTACGATAATAAAGATAACTCCTGTTGTTGTTGCTGTTGCTCAGCTATAGGGGGATCCTGCTCCATATTATCAGCCATTACACTATATAAACAAAACCAAGGATTAGTGAACTTAAAATTTAAAATAACATTATACTAATAAATAAACTATTAAATTTTATAATTATTTAAATATTAAACAAAATCAACATATATATATATATATATATATATATATATAGATATAATTTTATAATTTTTTTTAATAAAAATAATTTAAAAATGTCATTCGTTAACTTAGATGATTCGTTATGACGAATTGGCTATTTCGTTATCAAGTAAATAATACGAATTGGATCGTAACGAATCAGGTATGAAAGGATAACGAATTAAAATCTGATTCGTTATGAATAACGAATGAAAATTTGATTCGTTATCAATAATTAAAAGTATCCTGATTTGTGTGAAGTTTATAACGAATTGGACACGAAACAGTTTCAATTCGTTATATCTTAACGAATGGCCCTAAACCTTAATATTTGACTAATCTGGTCAAGGTCAAAATTACCAAGAACAATGAAAAGTCAAAATTGCAAACTGAAATCAATACACACATGATTAACGATAGAAATCCAAATAAATGATCACAAGGATCTCGGAAATACATCGCAAACTCAGTTGTATCAAGCAGCTGTACCAAATCATGGTAGACCATAGTTTAAGTAAGGTTTTAAAAATAACTTAAAACCCGGTAACAAACTCAAGCAATTAACCCAGCAAATGATCATTATATATGACGAAAATCATTACGCCTTGATCGCATATACCTTACGATTCAGAATATATGATCAAAACACGATATAACGATGATCGAATTTTCAGAGAAAATTTTGGCAGAGTGACGTTGCTTAATGAAGAAGAAAGGTGAATAGTGAAAATGTATCGCCTTCACATATCCCTATATACTCTGACGAAGCACATTTTCCAATGTGCTGAGTCATCTGATTCGTTTAATTCATTTAAATTTGAATTAACGAATAAGATGATTCGTAATCATAATTGTACACGTGGCATAACGAAATAGAGTTGATTCGTTAAAGTTTAAGACGAAACAATAACGAATTAGCTTTAATTCGTGTGTAAGTCATTAAGATATGTTTAACGAATTAGATGTCATTCATTACAGAGTGCGGAAGTGAATTAAATTAACGAATTGGAATTCAATTCGTTATGAATGACTTTAATTCGTTATGCATGACTAACGAATTACCTTTATGTAATTTTAAATTAAATAATTAAATCAATTAAAATCAATTAAATAAAAATAATAATTAAATATTGATACCAATTGAGTAAATAAGTCAATCAACAAAATCTCGTAGCTCGATGATCAAATACCTTAACGTGTTTCACGCTTAAAAAACTTAACTTAAAACGAATTAAATAATATGTTAATGAAAAAGCAAAACCTTTTTGGTATTTTAAATTTGTAATGAAAAATATTTACCAGAAAAATATCCGAAAATTGAAATGTAAAGCAGGAAAATATTATTGTGTTTTTGTATGAGTTTTCAAAAGCAGTATATATTTTGGGTTTTTGGTGAGTTTGAGTAGAGAATCATATTGACCAAATTTCCCTTCCATCATAGTTTATGTTTCAGCGATATTATGACTGGTGTTAAGGCGGTCATTGATATTGTTGTCCACTTAAGTCTTATAACAAATTTTCAAGCATTTTTGTGATATGATTAATGGTTCAATTAGAGCACAGAATATCAAAAACTATCAGCCTCTAATCTCAGTTCAAGCTTAATTTGATTTTTGCCACATCACCACAACTTGACTTAAACCATTATATTACTGATCAATATTTGAATTTTATAGAAATTTATGAGCAATGCACTGATTTTCCTTTACTATGAATGAGTATGCACGAGTCCATCTGTCGGCTTACATACACTGTATCCCCTGGGGTCCGTTTCTTAATAGAATTGAGACGTGCGCAAGGGAGGAACAAATGTATGACTAACAGCGGGATTTGATCAAGTCAGTAGTTTAAATTTGTACGATGTACAACAGTGATAAAGTTTAATGACCTTGGGTTTGCTCTAAAAGCGAATGAAATATTCATGCATATGAATACCCAGATGATTAAGTCGCATAAAGACTCACAGTGTCCAGAACCTCAACGCTTGTTATTTGCTTTATTTTATTTTTGGAAGATCAAACAAATATAAGGCTTGAGTATGACAGTTTATTACATTTCTGCCATCCTTACCGAGATTTTTGTTAGAGACTAACACCTCTTTCAATTTGGCTTTTCTTTACGTTTATATCACATACTTTACTCTAACAGCTTGTTTAAGACCTACCAATGCACCAATGCAATTAAGCAAACAGTCTTTTAAGCTTAAGTCTTGCTGGATATGGGGTCAAATGATCAATGTACTATCATTTTCTCTTTTTGCTTCAAAAACTCAAAATTTTGAGGAGCATAAAACAAAATAAATTTAATCGCCCCAGTTACATTTAGTCTATAGATTAATGGCTATCCTATCACTTCTAAAGAGAATAATAGGACCAAGACATGCAAGCATGCTCCACAAACTTAAATAACCGACATAATTTTCAGCGAGAAAACAAAGTAAAATACATAACGATCGCCCCAATTACTTTCCACTATCAGGTAAATGGCTATCCCGAACATTTACGAGTAAATCTCAGAACCAAACATATACAAGTATATGTCCTTCAAATATGAGTAATTGACATACTTTTCAGCGAACGTATGCAAAAATCTTTTTGGTTTTTCTCTTTACATACATAAAACACAATCTTTTATGTCTTTTTCAATTTTCTTATAAACAAATAAACTTCACAATCTTTTTAGATTTTCAGATTTTTTCTATACAAACTGAAAACACAAATATTTTTGGTTTTTCAAGATTTTAAACTGTTTTTGGTTTTTCAAAATATTTTAAAGATATTAAGAACAAGA
Source organism: Bidens hawaiensis (assembly GCF_021521415.1). Lineage (NCBI taxonomy): Eukaryota > Viridiplantae > Streptophyta > Magnoliopsida > Asterales > Asteraceae > Bidens > Bidens hawaiensis. The sequence continues at coordinate 291,293 of NW_027493010.1, read as the reverse complement.
AAACACAATATTTTTGATTTTTTCAATGTTTTTTCCCGTTTTGGGTTTGGTTTTATCTATACAAACTAAAAGCACAATATCTTTGTATTTTCTATTTTTCACCCCCTAAAAACCAATACCAAAATAAAATTCAATAGAAAAATAAACCAAAATTAAAGATAGTTATTCTTGTTTCAGGATATCAGTAAGGGTCTTCAATCCATTTAAACTAAGCAAAAATTTAAATCAATTTTTGTCAATGGCTTTAGTAGAAAGATCGGCTTTTTGAAAATCAGTATGTACTTTCTGAAGATCGATTAATTTCTTTTGCAAACAATCCCGTATGAAATGATATCGAATTTCGATATGTTTCGTTTTAGATTGTTGTACGGGATTTTTGGTGATGCTAATTGCAGTAGAGTTATCAATTAAAATTGGAGTAGTAAGAAACTTCAAACCGTAGTCGCGCAGATGTTGTTGGATTCACAAAACCTGGGAACAGCAACTCGAGGCTGCAACATATTCTGCCTCAGCGGTTGAAGTGGAGACCGTCGTCTGCTTCTTACAATGCCAGGAAACAAGCCGACTTCCTAAGAATTGACACCCTGCAGTAGTCGATTTAAAGTTAATCTTGCATCCTCCGTAGTCTGAGTCCGAAAAGGCGGTAAGTTCAAAGTTATCGTCCTTGGGTTGCCATAACCCGATGTTTGGATTGCCCCTCAGATATTGAAGAATACGCTTGACCATTGCCTGGGGAGTCACTCGGGAACTAGCTTGGTACCTAGCACATAAACAAACTGCAAACATAATGTCAGGTCGAGAAGCAGTAAGATACATCAAAGATCCAATCATAGCACGATATAAGATAGGATCGACGGTGTCCTCCTATTCATCCGGTGATAAATTGTGACCCACGGGGAGAGGAGTTGAAGGGATTTTTCCGGTAGATATCTTGAATCAGCTCAAGACATCGTTCACACACTTAGTCTGGCGAATAAAGTTTCCTTTTGTAGACTGGTGAACTTGCAACCCTAGAAACAAGTTCATCTCTCCCATCTAGCTCCTCTCGAACTTTGTTGGCATGGACTTCTCAAATTCCCTACATAGTGTATCGTTTGTTAACCCAAAGATAATGTCGTTAACATAAATCTGAACGAGGAGAAGATCATCACCAATATTCTTGTAAAATAGAGTGCAGTCGACAGTCCCTTGATTGAAGCCGTTATCTACAGATGTTTGGCAAGCGTGCCATACCAAGCTCTTGGGGCTTGATGTAGACCATACAGGGCCTTGTTTAAACAGTAAACTCGGTCCGGATAATCAGGATCTTCAAAGCCAGGAGGCTGTAGAACAAACACTTCCTCATGTAATTTACCATTGAGAAAAGCACTTTTTACATCAATTTGATAGACTTTAATATTCTTGTAAGCCACATAAGCCAGAAAGATTCGTATAGCTTCAAATCTTGCAACCGGAGCATATACCTCTGTGTAGTCAATACCGTCTTGCTGATGGAAACCTTGCACCACTAGTCGTACTTTGTTTCTCACGATCACACCACGATCGTCCATTTTACATTTAAATACCCACCTAGTTGGAATAGGCTTCTTGACTCCAGCAGGTTTATCGATAAGATTCCAAACACACAGTCTATTAAACTGCTGCAATTCCTCTTGCATTGCCTCTACCCAAGAAGGATCTTCAAGTGCCTTACGAGTGGTCGTCGGCTCAACTTGGGATAGAAAGCAAGTGTATTTGGAAAGATTTACGATTCCAGATGAATGTAAATCCGCCTAAGCACACAATACATTATTTTCATTTTAAGAGGAAACTTGATGACGTGTTTGTACTCCCACATCAAGTTCCCCAATGATGTTTTCCTTTGGATGATAATTATGAATCCTAAGAGTGGGATTCTCAGGAACAACAACATTATCGAATAAGTTAGTGTAATGTTTACCCAGCTGATATGAATCATCATATTCGACTGCATCAGCAACATCAAGTTCAATAACTTGATCAACAACTTGTGTATCATCAGAAGAAGTAGAAACATTATTAGAAGAAGCTTGAGGAGCATCACATGGATCTTCATTTGGAGCTAAAGTTGGAGCTTCAACATCATTAGAACTTAAAAATCTTGGAATGACCAATTGATCTTCAAAATATGCACAAACCAGGTCTTCATATGGTTGCTCAGTTGATGGAGTAAACGAATTAAATAAACCATCATAATCAAACATCCAGTCTGGACCTTTTCCTTTTGGGAGGGGTGGTATACTTTTGACAATCCACATGGTACCATTTCTCCACACAACCAGAAGAAAAGTTAAATACCCTTTTCTTCGGAGAAGCATAACCCAAGAAATAACCCTCAATGGCTTTTTCTTCAAATTTACCCACATCTCTTTTCAACATCGTACAAGGACACCCAAATGGTTCCAAGTACTTTAAGTAAGGTTTTCGTTTGTTCAAAAGCTCATAACTAGTCTTTTGGAGTCTCTTAACAGTTAGAACTCGATTAAGCGTATAACAAGCAGTATTCACAGCCTCGTTCCAAAATTGGACAGGAAGCTTAGAATCAGCTAGCATAGTTCTAGCTGCTTCAATCAAAGTTCTTTTTTTTCCTTTCAGCAACACTGTTCTATTGTGGTACATAAGGGGCACTATATTCTCGGTAAATTCCTTTTTGAACACAAAAGAAATTCAATACAGTGTTTTTAAATTCAGTACCATTATCACTTCGAATTCTCCTCACTTTTTGCTTGTATAGTGATTCGATATTAGTGATTAAATTTAGAACCAAAACTGGTGTTTGTTCTTTTGAACTCATAAATAAGACCCATGAATATCTTGAATAGTCATCGGTAACAACAATACAATACCAATCTTCAGCGATACTAGCACGATTCACAGGACCAAAAAGATCCATATGAATTCGTTCAAGAGGAGTATCTATGGAATTCAATAACTTATCTGGATGTGACTTTTTCTTCTGTTTGCCTTTCTTACAAGCAACATAGTGGTTAGATAATTTAAAATTCTTCAAAGAAACACCTTCAACCAAGCTATTTGCCATTAATAGTTCATCTTCCACACATGAATATGACCCATCCTATGATGCCATAGAATAGAGTCTTTTTCAGCTTCTTTAGAAACGAAACACGTTTCCACAGACGTTGACGCCTTAGAAGACATATTCAAGACATAAATATTATTCGATCGAGTGGATCGCATGACAACCATGTCCTCGAGAATGACGTATCCCGGTTTCAGAATCAGACATTATTTGTTAGTAAATATTGTCGTGTATTTCTTGTCACAGATTTGCGACGCACTCAATAAATCATGATCAACTTTATCACAGTAGTTGACTTTCTCAAACGTTTTATGACCATTTTAAACTTCACCTTCTTGTGTAATCATACCCCCAGAATTCCCAGCAAAAGCCACATGTCCCCTTGAATATTTCTAACATTTGTTAAGAGGTAGAGATTTCCAATAATATGACGAGAACATCCGCTATTCATTATCCAGTTTTCACTAGACATTGTCTTGGATGTACCCTACACACGAATGAAAGTGATTAGTTCAAAAAGGCAGCCCATGCCTCAGTCTTGGGCACCTTTTGAGTTTCATGAGAAGAATCAACTTTAACATAATTCAATTATTGTTCAGCAACTTGAGAATAAGTTACAGGCCTCTTAGATTTTCGTCTTAAATAGCAGCTTGAATGACATTTGAGTTCACGTTCTTACAGATTGGCTCAGTTGGAACAAACTTTGGTTTTATTTGACCATATGTTTCATTCACATGAAATACCTTCCGTGGATTCACATTTGAAAACATTATGTGAGTATCATCATCACACGGCAACGGTCGTTTCAGAATCTCCTTTATCATAGGAACCGGTTTCGATTGGTCCTTGACAAACGGATGAAGATTCTGAGATTTCTTCTGTCCACAGTTTCTTACCACATGACCTTGTTGTCCACACAGAAAGAAAATTCTCATGTCCACACGATCATGTTGAGATTTGGTAAAAACTAATGCCCCAGAAGGTTGATGGCTCACAGTTCTAGCAAAATTCTTGGCCAACCCATCAGACGACACTGATTTCTTTTTCATATAGAAATCGAGATTAAAACAATTGGAAAAACTTTGCAATGTGTCAGTTCCAGTAGATTTCACAAAATGAACCTTTTTAGCAGTTTTTAATAGTTTCTTAGCTTTAATCAATGGGTCTGATATGTTTGATGTTTTGGCACAATCATATTGACGTTCAAGATCTTGTATTTTGGAAGTTTCATTGTGAAAGACACTTTCGATCAATTCTGGTTTGATAATTCTAATCGGAATGTCTTTCTCAGTGAACATCGTGCCTATTCCTTTCAACTTAAACACACGACCAGTTGATGGCTTGGAAGCAGTAGGATTGATAAAACACATCAAATCCTCATCAGAAATGTTGGGTTTTTCTGATTTCTTGGCCTTCACCGGTTTAACCTTAACTTATTCCTCCTTTTTCACTTGAGTTGTGTGTGAACCATACACAGCCTCCTCAAATTCATGAGGTTCACGATTAGAACTTGGAATGTTTTGGTCTTTGTGTATTACCTCAGGTTCAAACACATCCTCAATGATCACCTTCTCAACATTTTCTACAAATACTTTATTGCTTTCGACATGATGTTTTTGAGTTGGTGGTTGGGCTTTGACATTTTCAGATTTTACTTGTTTAAATTTGTCAGAAACAACAGGTTCCTTCACAAGCACTTCATCTTCTTTCCTAGAAAAAGGATTTGCTCTATAATCGTTTTGGAAAGGTGGTGGTATTTCAACAAAACTATACCCTTTTTCGAATCTTTTTGTTTACCAGATACTTCGATTATTTCATTTAGCAAAAAGGAAGAGTTTCTAAATTTGCCCAACTTGTTCTTCAACTCAAGAACCTCATTCTCAATCTCGGTTATCTTCGAACGATGTTTCAAAATTTCTTGAAATTTTTGATCGTTGATTGTCATTTTGACAGATAACTCAGCTTTGAGATCATGATTACTTGTCGACAATGCTTCAATTTTTTCCAGGAGATCTATTTTGAGATTCTAAAGATTGTCGATAAGTATCTTTAAGTGAAGCAATTTCTCTCACTAGACAATCATTGTGATTTTTCAAAGACTCTAACTTAGGTTTGTTTTTCTCACATTCAACACAAGACACATTAGCAAACACATTAACCGAGATAAGAAAAGAAGTACTAACCTCATTAATTTTGTCCATGCAAGCAAAAGTGGTTGGAAGCTTGTCACATGAATCATCAGAATCCGATTCAGTATCATTATCATAACACAGATCACTCCCACTTGAGTCTTGGAAATTTTCAGTTGACTTGAACATAACCAGATTGGCTTGATTATCATTGCACAAAAGTCTTTGGGACCAATCCGTTCCATCAGCTAAAATAACTTGTGACCCAGAAGCAAAAGGTTTCTTATCAGCATCATTGCCTCGTTTTGCTGAAGAACTTTGATCATGATTACGAGGACCAGTATACTTCTTTTTTGGTTTATCACATTCCTTTGCAAAATGTCCAAATTCTTGGCAGTTATAACATTTAACCTTCAGTTTATCGAACCCAACCTTCTTGTTTAAAGCAAGAAGATCTTTGCCAGTTCTTTGCATAAACCTTTTAACCTTTCTGAGAATCATCGCCATGTTCCATTTCAAATCCATAAGCTCTAACTCATCCGGATCAATTTGATCGTAGTCTTCATCAGTCAAATCATTCGTTGCAATCTTACTACTTACCAGATTCTCATATGAGGTCATGAAGGTAGACAAGAAAGCAAAGTTTTGTTCAGCTTCCTTCATGTTTACATTCGATGAGGATGAGAATGGATTTGCAGTGGATGAATTTCCACATCCACTAGAAGAACCAGAAGCACCAGGTGACCCAGAACTTTCAGCAGTGTAGAAACATGCTCGTGGATCACTATAGATAGTTGTAGCATGATCACTTGCATTTTGTGTAAGAATTGCGGTGATTGGAGAGATGGTTGAACTCAAGGGCATACTCCCACCATAAAAGCTGGATCTTGACTATCTTTAGAAGACTTTTGACATTTAAGATCGTATTCTCGTGCTTCGATCTTTTGCATGAATTCAGATGCTGTTAGATCTTCATTGTTGAAGTATTCATTCTCTTTCAGAACCATTAAGGAATTCGAATAAGAACTCGGTAAAGCACCCTTAATTATGTCTAACGAACTTGAACAGTAAGTGTAACGAACTGTGAACAGTGTTTTAACGAACTAAAATAACGAATCAATTATAACGAATTGAAAGTTATCTGAGTAACGAATCAGGAACAGTGTCACACGAATTAGGTTAAAGAATCAGATTAACGAATTTGAATTCAAAGTAACGAATTAAGGTATTGAATCACTAAGGCCACTTAACGAATCAAGTAACGAATCACTAAGTGAAATCTTAACGAATCACAATGTCAACTGAACGAATCAGAATAACGAATCTCTGATTCAAGGTAACGAATTATGATAACGAACTTGCTACAGTTGATAACGAATCAACAATAACTAATCAGGTTGTTATAACGGTTATAACAAACTCTGACAACTTTTTCCACGTGGCAAAAGTTTGTTAGATTTAAAGTTAACGAATCAGACCACGTGTCTGACGAATTAGATGACACAAATGAGAATAGGTAACGAACTGAGTAACGAATTGCACACGAATTAGCGAACGACAATAACGAATTAGCTGAAGATTGAACGAATCTTCAACAACAGATGAAGATCTTTTAATCTTCATCTTGAATTTCCTGATTTCTGGAAAAAATGAAGAACACTAAACACTATCTCAAATCCGTAATACTAACTCGTTACTACACCAAATCACACAACTAGTATCTCAAATTACTCGGCAACCTATTGCGAATCCAAATCGTACCAATTCATATCCCAAATCAGTCACTAACCAATCCAATTAACCAACAAACAATCCCTTGTTTTCGGCAATCTCAGATCCAATCAATCAACAACACAAATCCACATCAATTCTCAATTCCAGTCAACCACATTTTACTAATACCTTAACAATCACAGATCCAACCAAAATCAAACCATATTCAAACAATTCAACACTGAATTTGATTAAAATCAAAATCGAAAAGTAAATAATACCAAACTAATATGATTAGGTCTTTAATTATCAAATTAACACAATATCAAGAGCAATCGAACCCCGAAAGATCTGATACCACTTGTAGAAACACGGATCTAACTCAGATCTATAACAATTAACGATTTAGATCTAATCATCGTGAAGGATCTAGTTCATGGTTACTCTATAATTATTTGTTATATTAGTTTATATTAGTTGTATATATGTAATATATTAGTAATACTTTAATCAGTATGAAGTTTTGATCGAGAGGAAACTTGGACATCAATTCAATAATATTAATCAAAAACTTAAATAAAACAGAGGGGAACACCTCTATAAATAGAAGATGGGTCTAGTTCGTTACACATTCCGTAACTAACTAGCCTCCCACTTCGTTACATCACAATAATAATAATAAACTTAACGAACTATCTCCTGATTCGTTAAACATCCTTAACGAATCAGGAGGAAACTTAACTTATCATCTAGTTCGTTAAACATTCTTAACGAACTAGAGACTTCTTAACGAACTAGCTTATATAATAATTCTTTCATAAATAAATACAAAATGTAAATACAAAGACTCGAGATGCAAAACCGTGCACTAACACCATCAAGCCCAAACTATGATTGCACCCTACTACTTGACCCATGCTCACCAAGTTCAAACCCATCAATCTCATATCCTTCAAGCTCCTCCCATCAACCAGGGTCAACCTCACTTAACCCAACTCTATCAAAACCCGCATCCGCAAGCTCAAGTGTACCAAGCCTACTCTACTCAAGCCCCTGCTATGCAAGTTGAACCCATTCAAGCTATCCCAAGTCAATCTATCTCAACTACTCCTACTCCTATGAATGCAACTCTTCATGGTGCTTCAGGTCACATCAATTAATCTACTCTAGGACCCCAAAGACTTTTCCATTTCCTTTGCTTATATTAAATTTTATCTTGTCTTTTCTTAATTAAGTTTATACCGCCTCTTTCTGGCATTAAATTATTTCTTTATGAATTATTTATCTTTCGAGTATCGTACCTTATGAATAAAGTTTCTTTTGTTTAAATAAGCTTACCTCTATCTTATTATATTGCCTTCATCAATCACAACCTATTTTATTAACCCCAACTAATTATCTCTTTTTCAACTTTAAATACTTATACTTTTACGTTTAAAAGATGTCTTAGAAATTTCCTTGCTTTATTAAAATCCACTACAACTTTTGAGATTGATTTATACATTGGTGATTTTCTAGTATTATAATTAAAACTCCTTAAAACCCTCGTTTCTTAAAATCATGATTTTTAAATGTTTTGTAACCTACACAATGGGACGAGTCATGTGGACCATCCGACGATCTAAGTAATTATAGGTCGACAAGTAATTACCAAAGTCCTCGCATTGAAATCATAATTCGAATAATTGTGTGTCATAATATAGAATCGTAAGTTGTTAAGATAACGATACAAATGTAAAGATGATAAGGACATGGTGGATACGCCGCTGGTATATCCTATATATAAGTTCCCTTATCGGATTTTAATTTGAAGCGTTGCTTCAACTATTCAAAATTCTGTATTATGATTAGTTTTAAATCATATGTAAAATTTTTATTGTTCTTAAAGTTTAATGGCGTTGTTATGGTATTCCTTAATTTCAGGACGAAATTCCCTAAAGTAGGGGAGATTGTAACGACTCGGATTTTCCAGAATAATATTTTTACCCTTTACCCGGCCCGTTTCGAAGTTCGGGAAATTTTACTGGGAAAATATCGCGCTTATTAAATTATTATAATTATTATATTTTATTTATTACTAGTTATTATTATTTTTATTTAATATTGATATATATATATATATAAACATATATATATATATATAAACTTTCATTTATATACACTTTTAGCCCTAAGCATTAATTTAACCTCATTGTGCACCCATGCTTAAAGATCAGGGACTAATTTACAAATCTGGCATCTTTTAACCCGTTTAACCCGGTTCCAACCCAAACCCGTTAACCCTTTCGCAATTTGGGTTTCAATTTGGGATTACTTGGACCTTAATTCCTGTAATCGTTAAAGAAATTAAATCTCATACCATGTTATACATACCATAAACGGCTTAACCGACAGTTTAATTACGTTAATTCGATCTTATATGATATATTATACCTAATTAACCTAGCCGACATCCTTGATCATCAAACTATATCATAATGTTCATTATAATTCAATTAAACATGTACTCTCCGTCCACTGAATCTCGCGAGCAAAACCCCTATATCTAATTATACTTTCCTAGTCGTTTGATGTGTTCTCTTTAGCCGCTTCTGGCCATCTGTTTATCAGCTAGACTAACCAACCTTTAAGCGTTGTTGCAGGTAATATGATATGTTAGCATGTTAGTTTTGAATCACCCTATGGTTAATTGAGCCAACAATGAACAGATTAAACGATTAACGAATTAGGGTTCATAGTTCAATTGGGGTTTTGGTAGTTTCTAGTTATATATTCTTATGTACAAACTATACACAAGTGACTTGGTAGAGAAGTTGGTTGTGCGTGGTTTGTTACGGCTTGAGCCGCTGGGGGTCGCAGGTTCGAACCCTTAGCCCCGTTTCCTTTGTTGTTATTATTTATAAGAAGTGTTTTAATAAATTTATTAATATATTAAATCATTTAATTAATACTATAAACAATATAAAACTTTTAATTAATTATTAATTTGTTAAACCGGCATATTAACCGATCACTTTAACGAACTTTGGTTACACTATCTACATGTATATATTTATATTGCTATATATATAATAAATATTGGAAATTTATAAAGGTTAAAGGTTTAAAAAGAGTTTGAATTTAAAATATACTAGTTATTGAACCCCCGCGTTGCGGGGAGGGAATGGGTGTAAGACCGTAATAAAGGATGCATATCATGACCCTATAAACCAGCAAACTTTGACCCATTACAAACTACATACACTTTTGACCAAATTGGTTTCAAACTTGAACCAATTTTGATTGAAACGGTTTGAATGCGACATGTTACTTTAAACTACTCCCACTATAAGAACTAACTGCTTGCAAACAACAATATGGAAAGAGCAATCGAACCACTAAATCGGTAATCTAAAAGCGAGCGACATCACCTGAATAGAAACGTAATATTCAAGATTAGATAAAAACCAAAAGCGATCGACAACACCTGACTATTAAAAAAAAGTCAAAATTTTGACTGTGTTACTTGAAAATGGGCCTATTAGCTATACTACAGTAATAACCTAAATTTAACTAACTATTGACCCATTCATACATATAAAAAAGCATTACTTGTTTCATCCTTAAGAGATAAAACTTAACTAAAATCAAAACTTATAAGTAAATGTACCACCACTGATTTTTAATAAATATAAATGTACATTTTTCTTTATTAACAGTTGAAAAAACAAAAATAATAAAAACAAAAAACAACTATAATGTGTTGTCAGTAACGACTCTAAAAGAATACAAACCGCTTATAATATTTTAACATATGCCCCGTATGTGAATTACACAGATCATATTGAACATCTTGCAGAACACAACTATTGCAGAAAAATAGCTTACCAGACGGTTGAAAACCTAGAAGTTAAAAGCTTCTCTAAACTTGGGTAATAACTAATAACCTATTTCAACCATAATCATATTTAATTAGTCCTTAGTGCTAATTCTAAAATTATAAAAGCTTTAAGATACCTAAAAGAATGCTTCCCAACTGATGAAGTGAAAACCTTAGTTGGGTTTTATAATAAGATTGCTGTATTTTCAGTTACTAGCTTATCTTAAACTTTTGTGCCTTTTTAGGCTTCACATAGCTGCCAGGTTCACCATTCTCATCATCATCAGCCTCAACAGCTTGTAAATCCTCTGCTTGTGGCTAGCATTGATGCAGACTCTTGTGGTTGATAAAGCTATTATTAAAATTAAATAACAATAGGGACTTTTGAATAATAAAAAATGAGAGAAAGACAACTCACATTTGAATAGGGGCTTTTGTGTTCAACCTTTCGGAGGAGTTCTTCAGCACATCACCTACCATACCACCACCACCTAGGTTACGAAATTGTAACCCGACAACAATAGCCGGTGACTACAAAAGTCTCCCCACCCAACCAACGCTACCTAGGGTTCCGAAATTGAACCCGACAACGATGGCGAATGATGTTTCTGTAGTGAAAGGTATTGTATAGAGTTGAACAATTATCAGTACAAACATTTTTGAGAGGTAAGGAATCTGCCATGGAAACAAACCATTGGAAGGAGAAGCGGTGATAACACGTGGAGAGGTGTACAATTATAAATGCGGAATGTACAAGTTGTTATGCAACAAAAACTTTGAAATTGTAATATACATATAATTTAATAAAATCTTGTTAATTGACATATTTAAATATAGTATAAGTTCAAGGATCGTTATAAATGATCATAATATGTATAAATATTATTATTAATTATCTATTATTTACATTATGTATATAAAAGAAATCTTTATCAATAATAAAAATATATACTAAAATTTAAAATAATCCCTTTATATAATCGATATAAAAAATATAAATATTCATTTAGTTAAGTATTTTATAAATAAATGTAATTTTTTATAGTTAAAGATATATTATTTAATAAAACTAATAATGAATTAGCGTAACATATAACTTTCTCAAGAACACACTCGACCATCAATTTCCGAACCTCTATCTAATTTTGGCTTCTTATTCAATCTATATTTATTTTCCTGCAATTATTGTTACTTAGGATTTCTCCCAAGAAGCTTGATCTACATTTATATCTTAAACGATTCATTATCTCTTGCTTAATTGCTAAGGTGAGTATTTCACACCCCTATTTTACTTATTTTATATTTTGAGGACATATGCGTAACTAGCTATTTTTATGTTATATAGTATTCAAACCACAACTGTTTATCCTTGTGTGTTTATCAATTTGCCTAACTTGTTATTTGATTACTTTCTTTATTTGAACACATTTTGGAGAAATTCCTCATTTATAGTATGATCATACGACTATCTCTGGCAACCGATGTTCATTTTTATGGCAACGGTTTAGTCTTTGTTTGGTAACCAATGTCCATTTATATGGAATTGGTTGGGCTCTTTCCTTATGGTTTGATTGGTTGTTTATGTGGTATGGCTTAACTGTTTATCTCACAGGAACAGTATGAACTTTTATTTATTATTAATATAGTGTCTTAAATCTGGTGTTATACTCACTCAACCTAGTGTTGACAAACCTATTGTATTTTTAATGCATATGCAGGTTATCGTGTGATGTGATTATCAAGATTGTTTGACGCAACTTAGGATGCGTATTAGAGAAGAAGATACAAGAAATAAATTTTGTATGTTTATTTTACTTGTATATTTATGAGTTTGATGTACTTGATTATTCGATTAAATTTAATAGACATTGTCACTTTTAATATTGCATGATAATACCTTGAGAGCTGTGAGCAATCAGCTCACGCCCCGGAATTTCCACCTTAGGTTGGAGTGTGACAACTTTTATGTTCAAAAGTTATTTTAGAAATTTCTTTGTGTTATTAAAATCCACTACAACTTTTGAAATGTCTTATACATTGGTAATTAAAACCCCTTAAAACTTTTGTGTTCTCAAAATCAAGTTTTTCAAATGTTTTGTAACCCACACAATGGGATGAGTTATGTGGACCATTCGACGATCTAAGTAATAACGAGTCGACACGTAAGTAGTTGAGATAGCGGTACAAATGTGAAGATGATAGGGACATGGTGGATACGCCGCTGGTAAATCATATATATAAGTGTCCTATCGGATTTTCATTTGAAGTGTTGCTTCAACTATTCAAAAATCTATATTATGATTAGTTTTAAATCATATGTAAAATTTTTTATTAAAGTTTAATGGTGTTGTTATAGTATTCTTTAACTTCATGACGAAATTACCTAAAGTATGGGAGACTGTAACAACTCGGATTTCAAAATTTATATTTTTATTGAAACCCGTTATTTCGATGTTCAGGAAATTTTACCGAATTTATCGAGTAAATTTACAATTATTATATTATTATTTAATTAATTATATAATACATAATTATAATTTTCATGTTTTTGCAAAAATGACCCAAACATAAACTCTTACCCCTTATTGTTTCCATCCTCAAACCTGAAGGACTAAATACAAATTTCTAATATAACCCATCAAAATTCGGATACCCAAGATCTGATCCCATATCCGTACCCATATTATCAATCTTGTTTAGACAATCATGTGTCTTGGACCTAAATTCTCATAATGTTTATAGAAAATGAATCATCTAATATGTTATACATTTCATCTTCGGCACATCGACAATCTTAATTAAGTTATAACAATCAATCTGATTCGTAATTCTTGTTATACCTAGCCGACATATATTGTTCTTCGATATACAATGCACCGATCACCATAATTAAATGTGCAAAAATGACCCTCATAATGTCGCCAACAATAACTTCATCCTCATTTTTATCATCTTTCCGTTTGGTGCCTATTCGTCCTCGTATCTTGGCCGGTTCTATTTGATCTAATTAACCTTCATTCAATCATCAAATTAGGTAATTATTTATATGATTAGTTTCGTCTGTATATTAGTAGCATTAGCCCTAAGATTAATTGTCAATCGATTAACGAATTGGCCGATTGATTTTTTCTAGGGTTTGATTATGATCTGGGTATTTTCTGTTCTATTTATAATTGACTGTTATCAAGTTTAAACAATCTAACACACCAGCTCGCATGGCTGGTGTGTATGTGTTAAGACCTTGGTTGGCTGGAGGGTGCAGGTTCGAGTCCTTCCAGCACCATTTTGGTTTATTTTTTTTTGTTATAACTCTTTTAAGCACATGTATTTAGTATATTAATCATTTAACTTATGTTATTAATATTATATAACTAAATTATATTCTATTAAAACCGACATGTTAACCGACCACTAATCCGAACCTTGCTTAAAATATATATTTTAGTTATTAAAAATTGATAAATGATTCTATAATAAAGATTTAAAAGGGTTTTTTTTATAAAAGTCTTAAAGAGGATTTAAATTAAAATAAATAGTTAAAATATGTCTTGGTAATTAACATATTAAAATATAGATATTGTTTAAGTATCTTGTAAAAGATAATGTTACATATAAATATTGTTACTTATTATCTATCATCTGTGTTTACAATACTAATTTCAAAGAAACCTTTATTGATAATAAAAATATATATTAAAGGTATTTTAGTTTAAAGTAAATATTTAAAAAAACTCTCATTATATAATCCATCCAAAATTGTATAAATATTTAATTAAGTATTTTATTTATAATTATAATTTTTCATAATTAAATATACTATTAATTGAAGTAATAATAAATCATTGTAATATTTAATTATTCGTAAGAATACACTTAATCATCATATTCCGAACCTCTATCTAGTTTTAGCTTCGTTATTCAATCCATATTTATTTCCTCAATTTACGTTACATAGGATTTTTTGTCGGTAATTCTCGGAGAGCGTCGTTTACCGCTTTCTTACCTAATAATTATCACTTGCTTAATTGCTAAGATGAGTAATCGCTCCCCTATTTTACTTATTTTAAATCTTTTTGGGGGCATATGCATATTTACAGTATTTATCTATTATCTAGTATTTAAAACCGCAATTGTTTAATGTTTGTGAGTATATCAGTAATTTCCTAACTTGCTAGTTGTTTACTTGCTTTATTTGAATGCATTTCGGAAAGGTCCGTCATTTATAGTATGATCATACGACTATCTGGGTAACCAATGTCCATTTTTATGGCAACGGTTTAGCCCTTGTTTGGTAACCAATGTCCATTTGTATGGAAATGGTTTAGCCCTATCTTTATGGTTTGGTTGAATTGTTTATGTGCTATGGCTTAACTGTTTATCTCACAGGAACAATTTGTATCTTTCTTTTTTTATTATATATTATAATAAACTAGTGTTGTACTCACTCAACCTCGTGTTGACAAAACCTCTTTGTATTTTCTACGCATATGTAGGTCATTGTTTGAACTAGTTGCAAGATCTGGTGACGACTTAGTGAAGAATTTAAGTTAGAAGAAATATACAGAACTAATCAAGACTAGTTTAATTCAAATTATTTGTTTGCTTTATTTGTAAATTATGTACTTTGTTTACTTGGATTTGTTTGAATATTCATATCAAATAAATACATATTGTCATTTTAATTATTACATGATAGTACCTTGAGATTTGTGAGCAATCAGCTCACGTCCTGAAATTTCTGCCTTAGGTTGGGGTGTGATACGTACTTACATTATTTACTTATTATTAGTATTCACACTAGCAATTGTTAACCTTGTGTGCTATCAATTATGTGCCTAAATTGTTACATGTTTATTTGCTTATTTTATCGCATTTGGAGAGGTCCATTATATTGTAACATCCTAAATTTTATAATAATAGATAAAAGGAAATGAGGTTCGTTTATTTAAATGTGTGTTAAATATTTAATTAAGATTTAAGTATAATGAAAGAGTATGGACTTGGATTATTAAATTATGGAATAACGGATGGGACGGGCCTTAGGTCCATGGACTTAAGAGAGTATAAATACTCCCTTAAACCTCTCAAAAACCATAAAACCCTCATTTCTATCTTTCTTATTCCCCTACACACTCTAAAATACACACATATTCCCTCTCTTATGGCCTTGAGCAAAAGAAGTGATTCAAGACCAAAACGAGCTATATCTGGATAGATCTTGGATATACAAGCAAGATACAAGATCTTTGTTCATAACCGAAGATAACCGTAACCTAACAAACGATTAAAGGTATGGTCTTTATCTTAAAGATTATGTTTTTATGAACATGAAACTTAGCTCTAGAGTAGATCAGGTCTAGACGAACCATAATGTTGCAAACTTAATGCTTAAAATGGACTTAACGAACTCATTGACGTATACAGCTCATAAAGAAACCCCAGATCTAGCTTAGGAACGTTTTAACTCGTAAAGGTTCGAGCTTTATGGGTGAACGAGCTAGGAATTAACCGGAAATGGTATTGGGAACGTTTATGGGGTGGTACCATACCATAAATAGGGTAATAATGACGTGGAATATGATGAAATGATGATAAAAAGGAAATATGCAGCAGGTAGTTCAAATACAATGTCTCGTTCGATTACAATATTTAACTCGAATACAATGATTGTATTCGATTACATTGTTAAGTTCACATACAATTAAGGATTCGAATACACATAAACGTTCGAATACATGGACAAGAATACAAACCCTCTATTTGATTACATGGTATAACTCATATACAATGTCCCACTTGAATACATTGGGCATATTCAAATACAATTACATGGTTCGAATACATCAAGGATGATCGAATACATTATGTTCGATTGCAATGATGGACTCGAATACGTTGATATGCTCGAATACAACAAGTGACTCGCATACAATGGCTATACCCGATTACATGTCCATATTCGATTACAATTATGGACTCGCTTACACTAAGCCTATTCGATTACATGAACAGCTCAAATACAATGCATATATTCAAATAAACATATGGATTCGATACAAGGGTTTAAATGCATGTATACGTTCAATTGAATTACGGATGCTCAATTACATGGTTACATTGAATACAATGGTGGATTTGGATAGATGCATACATTCGGATACATGCATGAATTCGAATATATATATACGGATACATCTATACATTCGAATACACCACTGTATTCGAATACATGGTGTGTTGGTGTGTATACATATCCCTTGAATTCCACATGTTTTGGATACAAAATCGTATTCTAAATAACCCCCATTCGAATTCAGGAAGGAAAGAAAGAAAGGAACTTATTGTATTCGAATACAAGTATTCAAATATATTAGTGTATGAGAATAAAATGGTAATCTAAGTAATTTCTAATTGAATACAAAGCCATGCCTATGAACACAATACCATATAAAGCCATTAGAATAGACTAGACTTAGCCATATTTGATGAGACCCAAATAATGTGATTAGGACAAGTATCGATACATTTAATTGATATACAGTTATCCGGCTTAGTTAAAGAAAGGAATAACCGTGAACGAAGAATGTAACAGAATCCAGGTTGAGTTTCTCGCCCCATTTCCTTGTTATGTTTTTCGGGGCTGTGTGCATACTCAATGTAAATGTTAATACACTTACCTTAAATAGTATGTGTATGTCTTGATGATGAATGTGATAGTATGTTTATACTATGAATGAATGCTTGATATTACGTGAACGGTCTTCGGATTTTGCACGTATTGTCAAGGAAAGTATGTATGTTTATGTTATGAATGAATGCTTGATAGTACGTGAACGATCTTTAGATATCGCACGTATTGTCAAGGAAAGGTTACGGGGTTGCATACCCTAATAATATATGCGTAGGTTTCAGGGTTGCATACCCTAATAATATATGCGAAGGTTACAGGGTTGCATACCCTAATAATATATGCAAAGGTTATAGGGCGTAATGCTCTTTAAAACGAAATGTATGAATATGAAATAAAGAAGGTACGAAGGTAAGTAAGTATGTTATAAACGAAATTATGATAGTATGAAGTATCTACGAAAGTATGTAATTAAGAATGTGTAGTTGGTTGTATGATTAACTAGAGCTCACTCAGCGTAGCTGACTTTTAGTATGCATACAGGTGAGTAGAGTGAGACAACTAGCTTGAGCGGGACACGTGACAGAAGAATAAGAGGCTGGCATCTGAAGACTCATGATGTTTTTATATTTAATGTTTTTATAAAATGAAAGACAATATGTTGTTTAAGACAAGTTATGAATTATTATGGATGTTTAATGAAACTTTTAATATTCCGCAAAATTTTTATTTAACTCTGATATATAGAACTGTGTTTATGAGTAAATCCAACGTCCAACGTGAGGCAACGGTAACGGGGCCTTACAAGTTGCTATCAGAGAAAAGTTCGAGAGAATTAACCATCCTACATGCTTAGACTCGAACATCGAATGGGATTAAAGTAAGAAAGGAAAGAAGATGCCAGTTCAAGTTAGCCATGTGTCACTCAAGCAAGCTAAGTAAAGGTAAAGTGTATGGTTAAATAATGTATATTGATTTTAGCTTAATTGCTATAGAAAGGATATGTGAATGTTAGGGATACGATTAATTGATTGTCTGATAGATTAACTGTTTAAAAGTAGAACTTAGCACAAATAGACTCATATATGGAAGTGTATATGACACGAAAAGTAATGTGATCAGCTAATCACAGCTGGCCACTGTTATTACCTGTTAGCCTTACTATCCTTGTACTAAATAGTTCTTTATGTGATGATGTTTGTGTTTCCTTATAGAATACGAATGGCTGGAGCTAGGAAAATTGCTGGAAAGGGAGAGCGTACAGGACGTCATGGTAGGCCACGCATTGTCCGAGAACCTTTTGTAGAACCTGTTGTTAACCTTTTTGGAGGACTAGGTGAGACTCAACGAGGGCTAAGAAAGAATGAAGGGTATCAACTTGACCCTGCTGTTCAAGCTGCCATTGCTCAAGCTGTAGTAGCTGTAGTGAAGAACTTGAATCCTGAAAGGTCTGCTGGATGTCATGCAAGAACTGCTGAGAGATTAGGGAAGAATGGTAATAAAGATGATGAATGAGAGAAGGGTGACTCGAGTGAGGTTCGATCTATGAAGGTTGACGATAGGAAGAGAGGCCGAGGCAGGTGTAACTACAAGTCCTTCATAGGTTGTGACCCACCTAAGCTGACTGGTTTAGGGGATGTAGTCGCTACTCTCCAATGGGTAACCGCAATGGATAAGGTTATCCGAATTATCGATTGTCGTCCCAACCAAGTTGTGGATTATGTTACCCATTCCTTCGGTGATGAGGCAATTTACTAGTGGGAGTCAGTTGAGCAAAGAAAGAGTTGGGAAGAGATTAAGGCCTTGAAATGGGATGACCTGAAGAAGATGGTCATGAAACGATTTTGTGTTGATGCTGAGGTGGAAAGGGTTGTGGTGAAGTTTCTGAACTTGAAGGCAGAAAAGATGACACACTGTGAGTATACTACCGAATTCAACTGAATGTCTAGGTTGGTGCATTATATGGTTAACACTGAGGCCAGGAGGATCAAGTGCTGTGACACCCGGTAATTTCCCAATCCCATAAACCAAGTAATCAACCTAATTATTAGGTGATTGTGAATATTATGCGCGCCATGTTATGATCAGCGCGGGCATATATTATATGCGCCACGCGCACAGGTTTTTGTTGTGTTTTCATGACAACTTAATTTTATGTCGTTTCAGTCTAATGGGTTGCATACCTCTTCAATGATCAATAAGTAAAACTATGTTCAAACAATATCCTAATTTCCTAATTAAGACCCAAATCATTTATGCGCGCGCGGAAAAAGGGAACTAACCTCCCCGCATGGCGGGAACATTGAGAGCTAGTTTGTTTGAAGCTCCAAGATGGAATTGACTTCAACATAACTGATCACTATGTTGAAATACCAAGACCTCATGGAGAATCTACAAATGAAACTCAACGTCCCTGACTACGAGAAGGTTACGCACCTACCCGCAGCAAATAAAAAGGAGTTATGTGCGACACCTGCGGGAAGAATCCCCGCGGGACACCTTAAAACTAAACCCTTTACGCATGAACGTCTGCACAGAAACCAACCACCTTTTCGCTTAAATCCAAAAGTTCACCCTGTTAAACTCTGAGAACGCTGGTTCCAGCAGAGCCAGATGGACCCGCAGGATTCCTTATAAGGACGCCTGCGCAGTGATACGCGCAGGATTCGTTACAAGGATGCTTGCTCGAAGACCAACTGGAGCCGCCGGACCCACAACGTTCAAAGAAATGGCCTACACGCAGAAGGCTATACGCGCAAGGTTACGAGCACAAAACACTTAGTCTATTCTTCAGATGAAAGGGGATTACCCCCGCCCAGAAGAACCAGTTGCGTGTTTCAGAGATTTTTACCTTTTGACAGCACACTGACAACAGTACCAGGAACAGTACTGTAACACGAAATCTCAACTGTCAGCCGCACCTACTCTCACCAACCACAGTCCTGCATGTACTGTCAAATCAATCAGAATCTTCATAACCACTCCCTAGGACCATCACCCTCATCCCTAAATAAATAATAATAAACCCCATACCTTGTCATCACTACACCCAATATGATAAGATCTCAATCCCCTAAATCAAGGGATTGTGTTCCCTTGAATTTGCCTATAAATATCAATTCTTGAATAAAAATATCACAACCACAAGAAACACACTCCAAACTCCTCTCTTAAACCTGTAATTCTGCACTAACCATCTCCCAAGCATCCGTTTCCAGTTCCATCGCTAGACTTCCAATTTCGAGGCTAACACCAAGAAACCCGAATCTCGTTTAATCTCTCTAAACCATCACTTAACAAGAATCACAGGTGAGTCTCACAGCCCCTATTTTCACTGTTTTTAAACTGTTTTCGGGGCGAGGGACACGTGTTTAAATTATGTTTTATCATGGTACATTTACAAGCAATGCAAACGATTATCTGTTCATAGTGTCTATCTTGGTTATCAATGTGAGTGCGCTAGAACGAGAAAGTGATCACTTTATCAATGAAAATCTAAGAGTAGGGACTACTGGTTTGATCAACCCGCTCGTAGGGGTAGCACCTCTTTGCATAGGCGAGCGCCTAGTATGGTCATGGGGTAGTACTACTGGTTAAATTCGCTCGTAGTGGCCGCGCCACTTTGCATGGACGAGCACATAGTTTTCAGAAATGTCCGCACGAAACCCGCGGGACGGTTTTATCAAGAATATGTTTTAATGATGTTATCAGAACTATGTTTCAATATGGTTTTATCAAGAATATGATGCAATACGATTTATCAAGTCACCGAAACTTGTGAACTCACTCAGTTTATACTGATTCAAATATTTTTACGTGTCTTTCAGGTGGTAATTAAGTAGCGCAAGGGGTCTCACGTAGAGCACTTCACGCAGAACAGCTATAAAAATGGTTTTTGGAAGATTTTAGTTCTATCCCTTCCACACGCGTGGTTGTTCCCTCCGTGTATGGGGATATGGCGCGGAAATCTTCAACATTTTTCATATTTGGATGTTTTTATATGTTCTTCTAAACAATGTAATGTATTTTGTACTAGACATTTCATGAGAATTGGGAAATTTATTTAAATGTTTGCAATGACCCGTGCTTGATTATCAATCCCCACGCGCGCACGCCCGGCTGTTTCCGCCGTTTAGGGCTGGGTGTGACAGATTGGTATCAGAGCTCTGGTTATAGCGAACTAGGAAAGAAGTTTTAACCTAGACTATAACCGTAGGGGAATCGCATGAAATATTTTTTTCAAAGAAAATATTTTCGAAAGAAAAATCACACACACTTAGGAACACGGGTCACACAATGTCTAGTGAACACTAAGGATAAAAACATTATGTGCTCAGGGTACATGCGCTAAGTTTGATATATTGTCACTCTTTCAAGAAAAACGAGAATGCCTCCAACCATAGCCAAAGGAATTACCATGACACCCGAGGAACTCGCAGAAATAATCGCACAGGCGATCGCAACGCATGAGGCCAGCAAGGCCGAATCCAGTCAGGGCCGTCAAGAGACCGAAACCCCAGAACCCGAATCAGGAGCTTTGGACAAAGGATGCTCCTATAAGACATTTATGGCCTGTAAGCCTTGGCCATTCAAGGGCACCGAAGGGGCCATTGGGCTCTACAACTGGATCAACAAAATGGAGACAGTTCTCTCCATTAGCGGGTGTAGTGAAAGTCAAAAGGTCCTTTACGCGATCTGCATGTTCCAAGAAGCGGCCTCGTCTTGGTGGAAGCTTCAAACGAAAACATTGGGACGAGAAGTTGCTCTCCACAAGACCTGGGAGGAACTAAAGGATATGATGATGAAGAAGTTCTGCTCTCGCGCCGAAATTCAGAGTCTACAGCAGGAATTTTGGAACCACGCCATGGTAGGAGCTGATATCGACGCCTACAACAACCGATTCAACAAACTTTGCCAGATGGTGCCGGATATGGCAAACACGGAGGAGAAAAAGATCGAGAGGTATATCTTTGGGTTACCCCATGTTATCAGAGTTCCGCTCAATGCCGCAGCGCCTCCAACCTTTGATGATGCAGTGGCGCGGGCCATCACTCTTACAAGAGATACGGTCCGTGCGGGCATGTTGACCTCGCGCGGGAACGAGCAGCGAACCTCTGACCCCAAGAGAAAATGGAACTCTCACCACCGAGGGTCCGACTCCAAGCAACCACCATTCAAGAGACAGGAGAGCGTAAGGGCTTACGCGATACAAGCCTTGGAGCCACCACGAAGAGGGTACAATGGGCCTCGCCCATGGTGCAGCAGATGCAAGTATCACCACGAGGGTGAATGCGCAAGCATCGTATGCGCCAAATGTAGCAGACCAGGGCACAAGGCGATAAATTTCCATGTCAAAGAAACTGGAGTAAACGATAACTGCTACGCATGCGGGAAGCCAGGACATTTCAGTCGGGATTGCCCGCAAAAGAGAAACCAAGCTCGCGGGAGAGCCTTTGTGATCAGCGCGGGTGAAGCAAAAGAAGAACCGAATGTGGTAACCGGTACGTTTCTACTTAACGACCATTTTGCATCTGTCTTATTTGATACTGGCGCTGACCTAAGTTTCATATCCACTGAGTTTAAAAACTCCCTAGGCTTAGCAACCAGTAGGCTAGACACGCCTTATACTATAGAACTAGCCAATGGTAGGCAGATACGCGCGAACGAGAGGACTGAGCAATGTGTATTGGTCATGGGAGGTCACGGATTCAATATTAACTTATTGCCAATAGACTTGGGAAGTTTTGACATTGTGGTAGGCATGGATTGGTTGGTCGAGAACCACGCGGAAATTATTTGCCATGAGAAGCAGGTTCGGATCCCACTGTTGAGCGGGGAAACCTTAGTAATTCAAGGGGAAAGAAGTGGAGTTGCGATAAAACTCATTTCGTGTCTAAAGGCGCGCAAGTGCCTAAGGAAAGGATGCTACGCCTTCCTGGCGCACGTAGTAGAGAAGAAAGGAGAACGAAAGATTGAAGACTTACCAGTGGTGCGCGAATTTCCAGAAGTTTTCCCTGAAGATTTGCCCGGATTACCGCCACCGCGACAAGTCGAGTTTCGAATCGACTTGGTTCCAGGAGCTGCACCAGTAGCTCGAGCACCTTATCGACTAGCTCCATCCGAGATGCAAGAGCTATCCAATCAGTTGCAGGAACTATTGGATAAGGGTTTCATACGCCCAAGCTTTTCACCCTGGGGAGCTCCAGTGCTTTTCGTGAAGAAGAAGGATGGTTCATTTAGAATGTGTATTGACTACAGGGAACTGAACAAGCTGACAGTCAAGAATCGGTACCCCTTACCAAGGATTGATGACTTATTTGATCAGTTGCAGGGATCCAGTTATTATTCAAAGATAGATCTACGGTCAGGTTACCACCAACTTAAGGTCCATGAGGAAGATGTGCCGAAGACAGCCTTCCGAACTAGATACGGCCATTATGAGTTCTTAGTGATGCCCTTCGGGCTAACTAATGCGCCGGCTGTATTCATGGATCTGATGAACCGTGTGTGCAAGCCATACTTGGATAAGTTTGTGATTGTGTTTATAGATGATATTCTGGTTTACTCCCGAACCAGAGCTGAGCATGAACAACATCTGAGATTAATTTTGGAAATGCTGAAGAAAGAAAAGTTGTATGCAAAGTTTTCTAAATGTGAGTTTTGGATTAGAGAGGTTCACTTTCTCGGTCACGTTGTAAACGAGAAAGGAATACACGTCGATCCTTCCAAGGTCAAAGCCATCGAGAATTGGGAAGCGCCAAAAACACCAACTGAGGTGAGGCAATTCCTAGGACTAGCTGGCTACTATCGACGTTCCATTGAGAACTTCTCCAAGATAGCTTTACCTCTGACTGCGCTAACACAGAAAGATAAGAAGTTTGATTGGGGCGAAAACCAGGAAGCAGCGTTTCAAATGTTAAAGCAAAAGTTATGTAGTGCGCCAGTTTTGTCTCTGCCCGAGGGGACGGACGACATCGTCGTCTACTGCGACGCTTCACATCAAGGGCTCGGATGTGTCCTTATGCAGAGAAACAAAGTCTTAGCGTATGCCTCTCGTCAACTCAAGGTCAATGAAAGGAACTATACAACGCATGATCTGGAACTTGGAGCAGTTGTTTTCGCGCTAAAGATTTGGCGCCATTATCTTTATGGTACAAAGTGTTTAATTTTTACGGATCACAAGAGCCTTCAACATATATTTGATCAAAAGGATTTAAACATGAGGCAACGAAGATGGGTAGAATTATTGAATGATTATGATTGTGAAATAAAGTATCATCCTGGAAAGGCGAATGTGGTAGAAGACGCTTTAAGTAGGAAAGAGCGAGCAAAGACGCTACGAGTTAAGGCTCTAAGATTGACCATTCGTGCAGATCTCACTACCCGCATCCGAGAAGCTCAACAAGAAGCCTTGAAACCAGAGTTTGTCAAGAACGAATCCCTTGAGGGTATGATTAAGAATTTAGAGCTCAAAGAGAACGACACTCGATATTTTGCTAACCGCATATGGGTCCCTCTCAAGGGAGGATTGCGCGAGAAAGTGTTAAACGAAGCTCACAAAACGCGGTATTCCGTACATCCTGGCGCAGACAAGATGTACCAAGATGTTAAAGCGCTGTATTGGTGGCCCAATCTTAAGGGCAACATCGCGACGTATGTCAGTAAATGCCTGACGTGTTCGAAGGTGAAGGCTGAATACCAGAAACCGTCGGGGTTGCTTCAACAGCCAGAAATTCCCATGTGGAAGTGGGAACAAATCTCCATGGACTTCATTACCAAACTGCCAAGGACACCTGGGGGTTACAACACGATTTGGGTTATTGTAGACCGACTAACTAAGTCAGCACACTTCCTGCCGATCAAGGAAACCGATAAGATGGAAAAGTTAGCCCGATTGTATATTCGAGAAGTAGTTTCAAAACACGGAGTTCCGGTATCCATCATTTCTGATAGAGATAGTCGGTTCACCTCAAGGTTTTGTAGATCGTTACAAGGGGCTTTAGGTACTCGTCTTGACATGAGTACGGCTTATCATCCCCAAACAGATGGACAAAGCGAGCGAACCATTCAAACATTAGAAGATATGTTGCGCGCATGCGGAATCGATTTCGGAGGTAGCTGGGATACTCATCTCCCATTGGTTGAATTTTCATACAATAACAGTTACCACACAAGCCTCAAGGCTGCGCCATTTGAAGCCTTGTATGGGCGCAAGTGTAGGTCCCCGCTGTGTTGGGCTGAAGTGGGTGACAAGCAAATGACTGGTCCAGAATTGATCCAAGAAACGACGGACAAAGTTTTCCAGATACGGGATCGCCTTAAGGCAGCGCGCGACAGACAGAAAAGCTATGCAGATGTGAGAAGAAAACCGTTGGAATTTCAAGTAGGGGATAAAGTACTTTTGAAAGTCTCTCCATGGAAAGGAGTCCCCCGTTTCGGCAAGCGAGGAAAGTTAAATCCGCGATACATCGGACCATTTGAGATCCTGGAAAGAATCGGTCCAGTTGCTTATAAACTCCATTTACCCGCCAAACTTAGTGAAGTTCACGACACGTTTCATGTGTCCAATCTCAAGAAGTGCTTATCTGATGAAACGTTAATTTTACCATTGGACGAGATTCATATCGACAAACAACTACACTTCATGGAAGAGCCTATAGCAGTAACCGATTGGAAAGAACAAAAGTTGCGAAGAAGCCGAATCAGGTTAGTAAAGGTTCAATGGGACTCAAAGCGTGGACCTGAATTCACTTGGGAAAGAGAAGACCAAATGCGCAAAAAGTACCCATACCTCTTCCAAAGGATAGCTCCTACCAGCGACACCTCCTAATTTCGGGACGAAATTCTCCTAACAGGGGGAGAATGTGACACCCGGTAATTTCCCAATCCCATAAACCAAGTAATCAACCTAATTATTAGGTGATTGTGAATATTATGCGCGCCATGTTATGATCAGCGCAGGCATATATTATATGCGCCACGCGCACAGGTTTTTGTTGTGTTTTCATGACAACTTAATTTTATGTCGTTTCTGTCTAATGGGTTGCATACCTCTTCAATGATCAATAAGTAAAACTATGTTCAAACAATATCCTAATTTCCTAATTAAGACCCAAATCATTTATGCGCGCGCGGAAAAAGGGAACTAACCTCCCCGCATGGCGGGAACATTGAGAGCTAGTTTGTTTGAAGCTCCAAGATGGAATTGACTTCAACATAATTGATCACTATGTTGAAATACCAAGACCTCATGGAGAATCTACAAATGAAACTCAACGTCCCTGACTACGAGAAGGTTACGCACCTACCCGCAGCAAATAAAAAGGAGTTATGTGCGACACCTGCGGGAAGAATCCCCGCGGGACACCTTAAAACTAAACCCTTTACGCATGAACGTCTGCACAGAAACCAACCACCTTTTCGCTTAAATCCAAAAGTTCACCCTGTTAAACTCTGAGAACGCTGGTTCCAGCAGAGCCAGATGGACCCGCAGGATTCCTTATAAGGACGCCTGCGCAGTGATACGCGCAGGATTCGTTACAAGGATGCTTGCGCGAAGACCAACTGGAGCCGCCGGACCCACAACGTTCAAAGAAATGGCCTACACGCAGAAGGCTATACGCGCAAGGTTACGAGCACAAAACACTTAGTCTATTCTTCAGATGAAAGGGGATTACCCCCGCCCAGAAGAACCAGTTGCGTGTTTCAGAGATTTTTACCTTTTGACAGCACACTGACAACAGTACCAGGAACAGTACTGTAACACGAAATCTCAACTGTCAGCCGCACCTACTCTCACCAACCACAGTCCTGCATGTACTGTCAAATCAATCAGAATCTTCATAACCACTCCCTAGGACCATCACCCTCATCCCTAAATAAATAATAATAAACCCCATACCTTGTCATCACTACACCCAATATGATAAGATCTCAATCCCCTAAATCAAGGGATTGTGTTCCCTTGAATTTGCCTATAAATATCAATTCTTGAATAAAAATATCACAACCACAAGAAACACACTCCAAACTCCTCTCTTAAACCTGTAATTCTGCACTAACCATCTCCCAAGCATCCGTTTCCAGTTCCATCGCTAGACTTCCAATTTCGAGGCTAACACCAAGAAACCCGAATCTCGTTTAATCTCTCTAAACCATCACTTAACAAGAATCACAGGTGAGTCTCACAGCCCCTATTTTCACTGTTTTTAAACTGTTTTCGGGGCGAGGGACACGTGTTTAAATTATGTTTTATCATGGTACATTTACAAGCAATGCAAACGATTATCTGTTCATAGTGTCTATCTTGGTTATCAATGTGAGTGCGCTAGAACGAGAAAGTGATCACTTTATCAATGAAACTCTAAGAGTAGGGACTACTGGTTTGATCAACCCGCTCGTAGGGGTAGCACCTCTTTGCATAGGCGAGCGCCTAGTATGGTCATGGGGTAGTACTACTGGTTAAATTCGCTCGTAGTGGCCGCGCCACTTTGCATGGACGAGCACATAGTTTTCAGAAATGTCCGCACGAAACCCGCGGGACGGTTTTATCAAGAATATGTTTTAATGATGTTATCAGAACTATGTTTCAATATGGTTTTATCAAGAATATGATGCAATACGATTTATCAAGTCACCGAAACTTGTGAACTCACTCAGTTTATACTGATTCAAATATTTTTACGTGTCTTTCAGGTGGTAATTAAGTAGCGCAAGGGGTCTCACGTAGAGCACTTCACGCAGAACAGCTATAAAAATGGTTTTTGGAAGATTTTAGTTCTATCCCTTCCACACGCGTGGTTGTTCCCTCCGTGTATGGGGATATGGCGCGGAAATCTTCAACATTTTTCATATTTGGATGTTTTTATATGTTCTTCTAAACAATGTAATGTATTTTGTACTAGACATTTCATGAGAATTGGGAAATTTATTTAAATGTTTGCAATGACCCGTGCTTGATTATCAATCCCCACGCGCGCACGCCCGGCTGTTTCCGCCGTTTAGGGCTGGGTGTGACAGATTGGTATCAGAGCTCTGGTTATAGCGAACTAGGAAAGAAGTTTTAACCTAGACTATAACCGTAGGGGAATCGCATGAAATATTTTTTTCAAAGAAAATATTTTCGAAAGAAAAATCACACACACTTAGGAACACGGGTCACACAATGTCTAGTGAACACTAAGGATAAAAACATTATGTGCTCAGGGTACATGCGCTAAGTTTGATATATTGTCACTCTTTCAAGAAAAAACGAGAATGCCTCCAACCATAGCCAAAGGAATTACCATGACACCCGAGGAACTCGCAGAAATAATCGCACAGGCGATCGCAACGCATGAGGCCAGCAAGGCCGAATCCAGTCATGGCCGTCAAGAGACCGAAACCCCAGAACCCGAATCAGGAGCTTTGGACAAAGGATGCTCCTATAAGACATTTATGGCCTGTAAGCCTTGGCCATTCAAGGGCACCGAAGGGGCCATTGGGCTCTACAACTGGATCAACAAAATGGAGACAGTTCTCTCCATTAGCGGGTGTAGTGAAAGTCAAAAGGTCCTTTACGCGACCTGCATGTTCCAAGAAGCGGCCTCGTCTTGGTGGAAGCTTCAAACGAAAACATTGGGACGAGAAGTTGCTCTCCACAAGACCTGGGAGGAACTAAAGGATATGATGATGAAGAAGTTCTGCTCTCGCGCCGAAATTCAGAGTCTACAGCAGGAATTTTGGAACCACGCCATGGTAGGAGCTGATATCGACGCCTACAACAACCGATTCAACAAACTTTGCCAGATGGTGCCGGATATGGCAAACACGGAGGAGAAAAAGATCGAGAGGTATATCTTTGGGTTACCCCATGTTATCAGAGTTCCGCTCAATGCCGCAGCGCCTCCAACCTTTGATGATGCAGTGGCGCGGGCCATCACTCTTACAAGAGATACGGTCCGTGCGGGCATGTTGACCTCGCGCGGGAACGAGCAGCGAACCTCTGACCCCAAGAGAAAATGGAACTCTCACCACCGAGGGTCCGACTCCAAGCAACCACCATTCAAGAGACAGGAGAGCGTAAGGGCTTACGCGATACAAGCCTTGGAGCCACCACGAAGAGGGTACAATGGGCCTCGCCCATGGTGCAGCAGATGCAAGTATCACCACGAGGGTGAATGCGCAAGCATCGTATGCGCCAAATGTAGCAGACCAGGGCACAAAGCGATAAATTTCCATGTCAAAGAAACTGGAGTAAACGATAACTGCTACGCATGCGGGAAGCCAGGACATTTCAGTCGGGATTGCCCGCAAAAGAGAAACCAAGCTCGCGGGAGAGCCTTTGTGATCAGCGCGGGTGAAGCAAAAGAAGAACCGAATGTGGTAACCGGTACGTTTCTACTTAACGACCATTTTGCATCTGTCTTATTTGATACTGGCGCTGACCTAAGTTTCATATCCACTGAGTTTAAAAACTCCCTAGGCTTAGCAACCAGTAGGCTAGACACGCCTTATACTATAGAACTAGCCAATGGTAGGCAGATACGCGCGAACGAGAGGACTGAGCAATGTGTATTGGTCATGGGAGGTCACGGATTCAATATTAACTTATTGCCAATAGACTTGGGAAGTTTTGACATTGTGGTAGGCATGGATTGGTTGGTCGAGAACCACGCGGAAATTATTTGCCATGAGAAGCAGGTTCGGATCCCACTGTTGAGCGGGGAAACCTTAGTAATTCAAGGGGAAAGAAGTGGAGTTGCGATAAAACTCATTTCGTGTCTAAAGGCGCGCAAGTGCCTAAGGAAAGGATGCTACGCCTTCCTGGCGCACGTAGTAGAGAAGAAAGGAGAACGAAAGATTAAAGACTTACCAGTGGTGCGCGAATTTCCAGAAGTTTTCCCTGAAGATTTGCCCGGATTACCGCCACCGCGACAAGTCGAGTTTCGAATCGACTTGGTTCCAGGAGCTGCACCAGTAGCTCGAGCACCTTATCGACTAGCTCCATCCGAGATGCAAGAGCTATCCAATCAGTTGCAGGAACTATTGGATAAGGGTTTCATACGCCCAAGCTTTTCACCCTGGGGAGCTCCAGTGCTTTTCGTGAAGAAGAAGGATGGTTCATTTAGAATGTGTATTGACTACAGGGAACTGAACAAGCTGACAGTCAAGAATCGGTACCCCTTACCAAGGATTGATGACTTATTTGATCAGTTGCAGGGATCCAGTTATTATTCAAAGATAGATCTACGGTCAGGTTACCACCAACTTAAGGTCCATGAGGAAGATGTGCCGAAGACAGCCTTCCGAACTAGATACGGCCATTATGAGTTCTTAGTGATGCCCTTCGGGCTAACTAATGCGCCGGCTGTATTCATGGATCTGATGAACCGTGTGTGCAAGCCATACTTGGATAAGTTTGTGATTGTGTTTATAGATGATATTCTGGTTTACTCCCGAACCAGAGCTGAGCATGAACAACATCTGAGATTAATTTTGGAAATGCTGAAGAAAGAAAAGTTGTATGCAAAGTTTTCTAAATGTGAGTTTTGGATTAGAGAGGTTCACTTTCTCGGTCACGTTGTAAACGAGAAAGGAATACACGTCGATCCTTCCAAGGTCAAAGCCATCGAGAATTGGGAAGCGCCAAAAACACCA
This sequence comes from Bidens hawaiensis, assembly GCF_021521415.1. Lineage (NCBI taxonomy): Eukaryota > Viridiplantae > Streptophyta > Magnoliopsida > Asterales > Asteraceae > Bidens > Bidens hawaiensis. The sequence goes on along the minus strand of NW_027493010.1, from coordinate 260,268 downwards.
ACTGAGGTGAGGCAATTCCTAGGACTAGCTGGCTACTATCGACGTTCCATTGAGAACTTCTCCAAGATAGCTTTACCTCTGACTGCGCTAACACAGAAAGATAAGAAGTTTGATTGGGGCGAAAACCAGGAAGCAGCGTTTCAAATGTTAAAGCAAAAGTTATGTAGTGCGCCAGTTTTGTCTCTGCCCGAGGGGACGGACGACATCGTCGTCTACTGCGACGCTTCACATCAAGGGCTCGGATGTGTCCTTATGCAGAGAAACAAAGTCTTAGCGTATGCCTCTCGTCAACTCAAGGTCAATGAAAGGAACTATACAACGCATGATCTGGAACTTGGAGCAGTTGTTTTCGCGCTAAAGATTTGGCGCCATTATCTTTATGGTACAAAGTGTTTAATTTTTACGGATCACAAGAGCCTTCAACATATATTTGATCAAAAGGATTTAAACATGAGGCAACGAAGATGGGTAGAATTATTGAATGATTATGATTGTGAAATAAAGTATCATCCTGGAAAGGCGAATGTGGTAGAAGATGCTTTAAGTAGGAAAGAGCGAGCAAAGACGCTACGAGTTAAGGCTCTAAGATTGACCATTCGTGCAGATCTCACTACCCGCATCCGAGAAGCTCAACAAGAAGCCTTGAAACCAGAGTTTGTCAAGAACGAATCCCTTGAGGGTATGATTAAGAATTTAGAGCTCAAAGAGAACGACACTCGATATTTTGCTAACCGCATATGGGTCCCTCTCAAGGGAGGATTGCGCGAGCAAGTGTTAAACGAAGCTCACAAAACGCGGTATTCCGTACATCCTGGCGCAGACAAGATGTACCAAGATGTTAAAGCGCTGTATTGGTGGCCCAATCTTAAGGGCAACATCGCGACGTATGTCAGTAAATGCCTGACGTGTTCGAAGGTGAAGGCTGAATACCAGAAACCGTCGGGGTTGCTTCAACAGCCAGAAATTCCCATGTGGAAGTGGGAACAAATCTCCATGGACTTCATTACCAAACTGCCAAGGACACCTGGGGGTTACAACACGATTTGGGTTATTGTAGACCGACTAACTAAGTCAGCACACTTCCTGCCGATCAAGGAAACCGATAAGATGGAAAAGTTAGCCCGATTGTATATTCGAGAAGTAGTTTCAAAACACGGAGTTCCGGTATCCATCATTTCTGATAGAGATAGTCGGTTCACCTCAAGGTTTTGTAGATCGTTACAAGGGGCTTTAGGTACTCGTCTTGACATGAGTACGGCTTATCATCCCCAAACAGATGGACAAAGCGAGCGAACCATTCAAACATTAGAAGATATGTTGCGCACATGCGGAATCGATTTCGGAGGTAGCTGGGATACTCATCTCCCATTGGTTGAATTTTCATACAATAACAGTTACCACACAAGCCTCAAGGCTGCGCCATTTGAAGCCTTGTATGGGCGCAAGTGTAGGTCCCCGCTGTGTTGGGCTGAAGTGGGTGACAAGCAAATGACTGGTCCAGAATTGATCCAAGAAACGACGGACAAAGTTTTCCAGATACGGGATCGCCTTAAGGCAGCGCGCGACAGACAGAAAAGCTATGCAGATGTGAGAAGAAAACCGTTGGAATTTCAAGTAGGGGATAAAGTACTTTTGAAAGTCTCTCCATGGAAAGGAGTCCCCCGTTTCGGCAAGCGAGGAAAGTTAAATCCGCGATACATCGGACCATTTGAGATCCTGGAAAGAATCGGTCCAGTTGCTTATAAACTCCATTTACCCGCCAAACTTAGTGAAGTTCACGACACGTTTCATGTGTCCAATCTCAAGAAGTGCTTATCTGATGAAACGTTAATTTTACCATTGGACGAGATTCATATCGACAAACAACTACACTTCATGGAAGAGCCTATAGCAGTAACCGATTGGAAAGAACAAAAGTTGCGAAGAAGCCGAATCAGGTTAGTAAAGGTTCAATGGGACTCAAAGCGTGGACCTGAATTCACTTGGGAAAGAGAAGACCAAATGCGCAAAAAGTACCCATACCTCTTCCAAAGGATAGCTCCTACCAGCGACACCTCCTAATTTCGGGACGAAATTCTCCTAACAGGGGGAGAATGTGACACCCGGTAATTTCCCAATCCCATAAACCAAGTAATCAACCTAATTATTAGGTGATTGTGAATATTATGCGCGCCATGTTATGATCAGCGCGGGCATATATTATATGCGCCACGCGCACAAGTTTTTGTTGTGTTTTCATGACAACTTAATTTTATGTCGTTTCTGTCTAATGGGTTGCATACCTCTTCAATGATCAATAAGTAAAACTATGTTCAAACAATATCCTAATTTCCTAATTAAGACCCAAATCATTTATGCGCGCGCGGAAAAAGGGAACTAACCTCCCCGCATGGCGGGAACATTGAGAGCTAGTTTGTTTGAAGCTCCAAGATGGAATTGACTTCAACATAACTGATCACTATGTTGAAATACCAAGACCTCATGGAGAATCTACAAATGAAACTCAACGTCCCTGACTACGAGAAGGTTACGCACCTACCCGCAGCAAATAAAAAGGAGTTATGTGCGACACCTGCGGGAAGAATCCCCGCGGGACACCTTAAAACTAAACCCTTTACGCATGAACGTCTGCACAGAAACCAACCACCTTTTCGCTTAAATCCAAAAGTTCACCCTGTTAAACTCTGAGAACGCTGGTTCCAGCAGAGCCAGATGGACCCGCAGGATTCCTTATAAGGACGCCTGCGCAGTGATACGCGCAGGATTCGTTACAAGGATGCTTGCGCGAAGACCAACTGGAGCCGCCGGACCCACAACGTTCAAAGAAATGGCCTACACGCAGAAGGCTATACGCGCAAGGTTACGAGCACAAAACACTTAGTCTATTCTTCAGATGAAAGGGGATTACCCCCGCCCAGAAGAACCAGTTGCGTGTTTCAGAGATTTTTACCTTTTGACAGCACACTGACAACAGTACCAGGAACAGTACTGTAACACGAAATCTCAACTGTCAGCCGCACCTACTCTCACCAACCACAGTCCTGCATGTACTGTCAAATCAATCAGAATCTTCATAACCACTCCCTAGGACCATCACCCTCATCCCTAAATAAATAATAATAAACCCCATACCTTGTCATCACTACACCCAATATGATAAGATCTCAATCCCCTAAATCAAGGGATTGTGTTCCCTTGAATTTGCCTATAAATATCAATTCTTGAATAAAAATATCACAACCACAAGAAACACACTCCAAACTCCTCTCTTAAACCTGTAATTCTGCACTAACCATCTCCCAAGCATCCGTTTCCAGTTCCATCGCTAGACTTCCAATTTCGAGGCTAACACCAAGAAACCCGAATCTCGTTTAATCTCTCTAAACCATCACTTAACAAGAATCACAGGTGAGTCTCACAGCCCCTATTTTCACTGTTTTTAAACTGTTTTCGGGGCGAGGGACACGTGTTTAAATTATGTTTTATCATGGTACATTTACAAGCAATGCAAACGATTATCTGTTCATAGTGTCTATCTTGGTTATCAATGTGAGTGCGCTAGAACGAGAAAGTGATCACTTTATCAATGAAACTCTAAGAGTAGGGACTACTGGTTTGATCAACCCGCTCGTAGGGGTAGCACCTCTTTGCATAGGCGAGCGCCTAGTATGGTCATGGGGTAGTACTACTGGTTAAATTCGCTCGTAGTGGCCGCGCCACTTTGCATGGACGAGCACATAGTTTTCAGAAATGTCCGCGCGAAACCCGCGGGACGGTTTTATCAAGAATATGTTTTAATGATGTTATCAGAACTATGTTTCAATATGGTTTTATCAAGAATATGATGCAATACGATTTATCAAGTCACCGAAACTTGTGAACTCACTCAGTTTATACTGATTCAAATATTTTTACGTGTCTTTCAGGTGGTAATTAAGTAGCGCAAGGGGTCTCACGTAGAGCACTTCACGCAGAACAGCTATAAAAATGGTTTTTGGAAGATTTTAGTTCTATCCCTTCCACACGCGTGGTTGTTCCCTCCGTGTAAGGGGATATGGCGCGGAAATCTTCAACGTTTTTTATATTTGGATGTTTTTATATGTTCTTCTAAACAATGTAATGTATTTTGTACTAGACATTTCATGAGAATTGGGAAATTTATTTGAATGTTTGCAATGACCCGTGCTTGATTATCAATCCCCACGCGCGCACGCCCGGCTGTTTCCGCCGTTTAGGGCTGGGTGTGACAAGTGCTATGTGAGAGGACTTTCGCAGAATGTCCGCACGCTAGTCAGGGCAACTAAACCGGCTACTTTTGACTTTGCTGTCGAACTCGCAGAGATTGTTTATGATGACCTGGCAGTGGACGATGTGGTGGTGGAAGAGAATAAAGATAAGAAATGGGTCGCTCATGTCTGTCAGGTCCCACTTTTATGGTCGATTCGGCTCGGATCTTTAATCAATCATGTCATAACTCACACAAAATTAATCGTGTTGACAAGAGAGTTAATGAAGGGTTACTATATTTAGAAAGATGACCGTTTGTTAAAGGCGGAATCAATAACAAGCATACGGTTGCAATGAATATTCAAAGATAGAAGACACACACAAGATTCACTCAAAAGATTTCCATTTATATAATGTTAGTCATACAAAAGGAGTAATCGATTAAGGGTTTATAAGGAATCCTCGGACAGCCGTTACACACACAAAATATTCTCAATTAATGTGTCGTGTGTATTCTGTCTCTTTGTTTGTCGTGTCCGTCTCTCTCTTTTTCGGTGTCCCCTGGCGGCGTGCCCTAATTATTCTATTTATAGGCCTGCCAACCTAGGACAGCTGTCATTCCTTCTAGAAACCCTATCCGATAGTACATATTCAAATTACATATTCAAAAATAAAACTAAGTGTAAAACAAGTCTTCCGGGTAGGCTTTTCATTAAACTTCAGTCTCCGAGTATGCAGTGTACTCGGCCTTCCTTCAGACTTGGTAAACATAGAAATGTACTCGGGATCAGTTTCCGGCTAGAATTTACTTAAAGAATATTTTACCAAGTAAAATATTCACCGAGTAGACTTCAATCTTCTTGGACTTATCAAACTTTGCTCGACAAATCCTTACGAGCAACCTTGTTCTTCTATGATCCTGTTCGGCTCATTGTCAGTTGAACAACTTATTGATAAGGCGTACTAGGGAGTACATACCTTACTTGAGCAAAACCTTACTCGAAATAACTTAGAGATATTCTATTAACTCATCAAGTATACTCGGACCATAATTATTAAAGAATACCTTGCCCGGTCTTCCAATCACTTGGCTTCATGGACTTGGTTGACCAAACCTTACTCGGAAGAGTAAAATACTTGGTCTTGAAGAACAACCCTGCTTGACAAAGTGAACCTTACTCGGATATGCTAAATCAATGATCCTTACTCGGAAATCACTAAAAAGCATACCTTGCTCGGATATCCACTTAAGAAGACTATTTGAAGTAAACCTTACTCGGGAAGCAAAATCTCGTACTCGGCTAAGTAAAAGCTTACTCGAAGGTCCAAGGTGTACTCGGATTCAATACTTAGCAGTTTCTGAGGAGGTTGAGAAGATTCCAATCTTCCATATTCTTCGTTTAGGTCAAATCTCCTCATTTGGGTCAAATTCTTGACCCAACAATCTCCCCCTAGATTGGAACACCTCAGCTGACCCAAAACACTCTGTGGTTACATACACTTAGCAAAATACACATCAAATTAAAAGTCAAATTTCATAATCAAATTACATAAACAAAAATTACATAAGCACAAGCTGTCCGAAGACATTACAAAGCAAAGCCTATTCTATTTCTTTTGTCTTTTCCTTTCAATGTAGGCTGCATGTCTTCTCAGCTGGATTACAGATGCTGCTCTTTCTCTGAAGATATTGAGCACTTGGTAGTGAGTGTGTCCTTCTGGTATCACCAAGTCTCTTATATCTATAAGATCATCATTGTGTAAGCATGTCAGATCTGCATCCTTTTTGATTGTTGCCAGGGTCTTTCCATCAGAGTTCCTCAGCACATAGTAACCAGTGTCTTCTTTGTATTCAACTTCAGTGATGACACCGTTCTTCTGCACTGTATAGTTTGGCCTTCTCATTCTTCTTCCCACTCTTATACATGTATCCATGTTGGACAGTGGATTCTGGTCATCTCGGACACTTATTTGGTAGTTCAATTCAACTCTGTCCATTTTCTTCAGCTTTTCTGACCTTTTTGATCTGTGAAGTTGAATCATTCTCCAACTTCTTTTTTCTTTTAAAAACTTGAATCCCTTATCAGCTTCTTCATGTAGATACTTTGACAAGTCATTCATCTGTCTTCCTGCTGATCTGTCCCTGTTTCTGTAGTCATTCAAGTGAAGAGACTCCATTCTTCTTAGCTGTTCTTCATTATAATCCTTGAAGTCACTTCTGACCACAATCTCTTTCAATAGCCTGCTCTCCATGATCACTTTAAGAGAATCAGTGACTGAATCATAATACAGCTCTCTGGGTAGATCCACATCAGATTGTGGTCTTGTTCTTTGTTGTACTGAGCTGCTTGATTCTCCTCTTCCTCCTTGGCCTATTCCTCTTGGGAATCTTTGATGGAATGGAGGTCTGATTGGGATGGATTTCCTTGGCTTTTCAGGACCCAAATTGAATACTTTCCTGTATGCACCTTCTACCATTTCAACTGGCCAATTCTCCATGTCTTTGATATTCTCCCAAGCTTTGTGGAGGTCATTCAGCATTTTGGCCATTTCTACAGTGTTTGCAAACCTAGCTGGCACAAACCTGCCATCTGAAAAATATCTTGGGTTTTCACCCTCCCTTAATACTTTCATCCATTCCTCCTTCTGGTAGTAAAACAGATTTCTCAAGTCAATCTTTTCCAGTGCATTAAAATCAGCCTCAGTCATCCCCCTTTCATTTATCATTATGTTCCTCAATCTCTTCATCATCAGGTTTAACCTCTGGCTGTTCTGGCTGAGGGATTGGAGGTTAATCAGTTGTCTTTTCTTGTTCCATCTCCTTTTCCCTCACAGTCCTGAGTCTTCTTGTTCTTTTAGCAGGTGGCTCATCAGATGTTTCTTTTAAGATTGAGCTCTAAGTATAGACCCTTTTTAATTCTTTCTCTTTCCTTTTGGAATACTGGTCAAATACTGCCTCTTTACTTAGATTTCTTACAACCTCAGGCTTCATGCCTTTCTCAAGCAGGTATCCACACATACCATCATATTTCTTCTTTAACTCTTCCAATTCAACCTTATCATCCTGTTTTACAAACTTTTCTGAAACTATCTCTTTCTCACTGTTGTAAAGATCTTGAATTTGGTCAATAGTGTATTTTTCCAATGCAGCTTCAGGATAGCCTCTAACTTTCAAATAAGTTTTATAATGCTTAGCATTTTTCTTTCTCTTCTCAACCTTCTTTAAGACTTCCTCTGCATTGATTTCAATGTTGCCTCATTGAATATAAATCTTTTCAGCTTGAGGGGTCTCAGCAGTGGAGCTTGTACCAACTTTCTCTCCTCTTTGATCAGGGTTGTCATCACCCTCTTCATCAGACTCCTCAGAGTCATCCTCCTCATCATCTGATAAATCAATCATGGCATCTATTTTGGGTTCATCAGAGGCAGGATGATCTGGTTCATCATTATTTTCATTTTCATCAGAAACATTAACATCAGGGACCCCTGGTAATTTTTCTCCTGGTTTCAGTGTTTGTAAGGGGATTGCCCTGATTGGTTCATCATCCTCCGGGGTTTCCACATAACATTTATTCTTTTCATCCCATATACCCCTCCTATCAGCTCTTTCAGATTCAGCCTGCTCAGCAAATCTCTTCCTTCTTTGATAAGTCTTTTCAAAACTTCTTTCTGGCCAGTTACTAGTAGGGTTCTTTCTCAAGTCCTCTTTTACCTGTTCAGCCCATTTCTTGGCAGCCATAGATGCAATTAACTCACCAATTTCCTCAGGTATAATCATGTCAGTGTTTAGATTGGTTGGTGGTTCAGCAGTCTCAGATTGTTGCTCCTGAAACTTGCTGACCACCCTTCCCAAAGAGTCATCAAACTCTTGATTTTTGTTCATATTTACCAAAATTTCAATCACCTCTTGATCTGCCACATCTTGAAATATCTCTTTTGCTACATTGGCTTCTTTGATCAATAGGTCCTGCTGTGCTAACTCTTCTTCTGTCAAGGAATGGGCAATTGCTTCCCTTTCCATTGACTCTTTAATGAGTCTTTCTTTCTCAGCAAGAGCAGCAGCAGCAGCAGTATCTACAAAGGATACATCCTTCTCAACATACACAATAGGTTCATCATCAGTTGCTAAACCTTTTCCCTTTTCCTTCCTTTTCAGCACCTCTTCTTCATCCTCTTGCTCATCACTTCCAAACTCATCAATCTCTCTAAATAAGTTTTCCAATTCAGAGTCATGCTCTACCCTCTTGGAACTAGCTTCTTGATCATCATCTGGCTTAGTGTGTTCTAGTTCCTCAGTAGCAGCATTCACATTTACATTCTCCACACTCATCTCCTCATCCACAATCTCAGTCAATTCTTCTGTAAGTACAACCTCTTCATCATCATTGGTTACTTCTTCTCTCACATCCATTACAGATTCATCACTATCATCATACTCATTCATGATCATCTTCAAACCATCAACATTTTCAACACTTACAGCATCAGCCATAACCACATCATTATCATCTATATTCTCCCCCTGTTTAGGGGCAGCTGAGGTCTTTTCAACCTCCTGCACCAGGGTTCGAATCATCATTTCAGCCTCAGCTAACTTTCTCAATAATATTTCATTTTCATCTGTTAGTTCTTCATTCTTCCTACTCAATACAACATTCTCAACCCTAACCTCCTCAACTTGTCTTTTCAACTCATCATTTTCCAACATCAACTCAGCATTTCTTTGGAACATATCCACATGTGGACTTGTAGGGTTTGATGTAGTAAATGGTTCAAAATCAGGTTGGTTTGTGGTGGGTGTTTGAGTTGGGCTAGAAATGACTGGATCTGATTGGTTTGGGCTATGTGTAGGTGATGTCTGTGGTGGTGATAATTGAGGTGTGGAAGTTTCAGGTTGGTCTAGGGTAAGGGTTTGAGGTGGTGATTGATGTGGTGGGGTTGGTGGTGGTGAGTGTGGTAGGGTAGGGATAGGTTGTTCAAGTTCTTCTCTTTGCTCTCCCTGTTCAGGTGTCATAATCTCCATCTCCAGACCATCTCCACCTTCATTGCCATCAACATCATCATCAGAATCTCCTTCATCACTGTCATCATCACCCCCTTCTTCCTCTTCTGAGCTCAGCTCAGGCACAGGCATTATAGCCAGATCATGGTTTAACAACCAAGGTAAAATTTCAAAAGGAACATTTGCATTATAGTTATTAGGGACACCTGGATTTTTTATTCTCTTGTAAGCATCAGGATCTTGCAGTTTATGTGTGACTCCAATTGTTGGTAAATCTTGTAATGTGCTGTTGAATATGATCTGCAGGAATCTTGGGTACTGTAAAAATCTTTTTCTTTCTGGTTTCTTCAGATTCCCCACTAACCCCTCAAATATCATCTTGGAAAAATTAAATGGCAGATCAAAGATTGTACCAACAGTGGCATTTGCTAGATCATGACTCATCAGAGTCCATGATCCCTTCCTCGGAGCAAATCCATGAATAATGTGGTGAATCAGAAATCTGTACAGCATTGGAAATAAACCTTTCTGAAACTGTCCTTCATGGACATTTCCTTGATACCCCATCATTTCTTTAAAAATCTTCTATAAGTGCTTTGTATTGAAGTTTATTTGATTGTGATCATCGTCATTTAGTCTTAAACACCTTCTTATCATCCTTTCAGTTATCTGAATCTCCTGTCTGGCCACGGTTGCTTCTATTCATTTTCCATTCACATCGTCAACGAGCTCTGCTAATCTCCAGAAATCCAAGGAGTGATTTCTGTAATTAATTGGGCTTTTAGTGAGTGCAAAGCTGATGTTTGACCGCGCCATCTATAATATCATTCGAGCCATCGGTTCATTCTCTGGTGTCACATGTAGTAACGCGCACATATTGTGCTTTGGCTCAAAAACATACTTCGGTTCGTTGTCTGCCATATCTGTAATACATAAACAAACACATTCAAAGTGAAATTAGACATAAAGTTTAATACTTTAGACAATTTCAGTGTATAAAAATGAAGAAGATAGGGAGAAATCTTCAAGAACCTGCTCTTCGACAAATTTATAACCTAAACACATAAACAGAGTGTTAGTACTCGAATACATAATCAAGTCACATTACAATCTAATCGTGATCGGAAAACATAATATTTAATGCATACCGAGTCGGAATTAGAAGGCTGACAAAAATTAGGGTTTGGATTAATGTTGAATTCGATAAGCCGGTTATGTTTCTTAGTGAGGAAGGATTTGCAGTGGAAGGAGAGAGAGATAGGGAAATAATGTTGAAAAATTTGCCTAAGTCCCTCTTTTATACTTATTTTGAAAGTGGGTTTTAAATGTTTTTTGTCCTCTTTTAATTAGCTGTCACCCAGTAACATTATCCACTTGGTATATCAAAAACATTTAATTTCATTTAAGATCATAAGACCTTACTCGAAGGCTTAATATATCCAAAGTCTACTCGGTCAACTTCCACTTACAAACCTTACTCGGTCAAACTTTACTTGGAATAATTTTCAATTTGGAATATACAAAGTTTGTCCGAATTCTTTTATTTTCAAACCATGCTCGATCAAGTAAATTAATTTTAAGTTAAGACATAATGAAGAAAGCTTACCCGAAATACTTGATTTCTTGAGAAATAAATCACAAGACAAATAATCAAATATAGTAATCAAATAAACATTCTTACTAAGAATCAATTAAGATCCTCACAAAGATTTTTCAAATTCAAATTAAAACTTATCTAGCATGAACCCTAAAAATCATAGTCACATTTTGTCATATTAACTAACATATTCAAACAACGTATTCATTCAAGTATGAATCACTAAACAATTTCATCACACCAACACATATTCAATTAACGCATTCATCCAAGTATGATTCTAAACAATTTCATCATACTAACTCACATATTCAATCAATGCATTCATTCAAGTATGCTTGTATGAAGAGTGTGCTCGAGCACTCTTTCAAGTGTAAAGTGTGCTCGGACAACAATCTTATGCAAAGTATACCCGAATAACTTTCATATAGTACAAAGTGTGCTCGAAAAGAAATTCTAGCAGACAGTGTACTCGGAAAGTTAAAGTTTGAAACTACCAAGTATATTGAAGGAACACAAGTGTACCCGAAATATAAAGTGTGCTCGGAAAACAAAGTTTGCCCGAAAACACTTGTAATTTCAAAGAGATCATAAACACACATATCACAGAGCATGCTCGGAATGAAATTAAACACATAAACATTTAAGTGTGCTATAGTCTAAAATTTCATAGAGCTTACTTGAAAATCCTAAGTTAGCACTAAGCTTGCTAGGATAAACACATTTAATCATCAGGTATGTCCTTACTCGAGGAAACTCAACATATCAAACCATACCCAAAACATGACAAACTTAAACAGTAACATCTAAGCGTGCCCGGAAAGATTAACAAGCCTTTCCTAACAACATATTCATACAAAGCTTACTCGGTGTACTTACTCAAGTTCACAAAGTTTGCTTGGAAACACAATCAGCATATAACATGCATAGCTTACTCGAAACTAGCATATAACATGCGTAGCTTGATCGAAACAAGAATTTCTTGTTAAAAGATAGCTATTTCAACACATAATCATCTCAAGACTTCAAGCTTACTCGGGAAAGTGAGTGCAACAGTGTACTCTACCCGAAAAGTGTAAACACTTCAAAGTATGCTCGAAAATCATAAAGTTAGTCAGAAATGACTACGCTTACTCGGAAAGGTTGAGATTTTTCAAACCTTACCCGAAACAACATATTCACACATAGACAACTGTTTTGTACTCGGAAAGGTTAAACCTTACCCGAAAATACATATTCAAACAGTTTGTGCTCGAGAAGGTTATAAATCATCAAACCTTACTCGAACTTACATATTCACACATAATCAACTGTTTTGTATTCGGAAAGGTTAAACCTTACCCGAAAATACATATTCAAACAGTTTGTGCTCGAGAAGGTTATAAATCATCAAACCTTACTCGAACTTACATATTCACACATAATCAACTGTTTTGTACTCGGAAAGGTTAAACCTTACCCGAAAATACATATTCAAACATAGACAACTGTTTTGTACTCGGAAAGGTTAAACCTTACCCAAAAATACATATTCAAACAGTTTGTGCTCGAGAAGGTTATAAATCATCAAACCTTACTCGAACTTACATATTCACACATAATCAACTGTTTTGTACTCGGAAAGGTTAAACCTTTCCCGAAAATACATATTCAAACAGTTTGTGCTCGAGAAGGTTATAAATCATCAAACCTTACTCGAACTTACATATTCAACCTATTTTAGGCAAAATGCAACACTTTTTGACTTCAACCACTTGTCAAAGACATTTCTAAGTTATGTATCATTTCAGAACATAGTTTAAGTGCAAATGGTGCATTTAGAGATCAAATTTCAGTTATAATTCATTTTAAAACAATATCTTTATTAAACTGAAAAGATCTCAGGAATGGGATCATATTGACTAAGCAGCTATCTCATTACTTCACTCTCAGCATTATTATGACAATTTAAATAGGTTAACAGCAGGTATAAACTTAGCATGATTTTCATCTCGTTGGTGATATGATTAAAGTTAAATTTGAGCATAATGCAATAATGGTCAACACTGTGCTATGATGCCTCATATCTCTTCTCAAAGCTTATTTGGCTTTCCCCAGATCACCCCAATTTGGCTCCAACATCCTGTATTTGGTCAAAAATAGTTTTTGTATGACAGAACTTATTGTAATTTTTTTTGTATTTTTTAGATCCAAACATATATAGAGGTTGAACGTTGGACTTACAGTTAGCAACATGCCTTTCATTCAAGATGAGACAGATTTTGCCAACATCTTTGTAGTTCTTGTTGTAACCCTCTTGTTTGATAAAATATTTAAAACACTTAACTTTTGGTTGATTTATTCAATCTTCCCCTTGTTTTTGATATTTTCTCAAATTTTCTTAAAGCATGTTCTTTGTCATATTTAAAAATGTTTCATTTTGGTTGACCAAATAACAACAGGCTCGTGTATGACTGGGTAATCACTTTTCTGCCGTATCATTCGGAGAGATCTATCTTGAGACATGCAAAACAACTATGCATCTCCACATAAAGATTAGCATATTCATTATGTTTATATCACCTTAGATTTTACATCATCATGGGAAAGTAACCAAACATGTTAATGACTATACTAAGGCCTTTTTTTGCCTAACAATTCCATATGAGCAGCTAAGTAGTCAATGTACTATCATTTCTCAAAAACACAGTTTAATATTCAATCACCCCAATATCTCTTCCTTATCAGGTTAATGGCTATCCTGTTTTGACCAAAAGTGGTCAACAGGACCAAACATACATGTGAATATATGTCCTGTCAGAGTTATTGATATAGTTTTAAGTGAAGAAATAAGAAACAAGTCATAATTGGCCCAAATGCATTCAGTTTTCAGGTCAATGGCTATCCTTTGAATCTGTAGAGAGTTAAGGACCAAACATACACAAGTGCATGTCCTTCTAACTGGGCAAATGACATAATTTTCAACAAAAATAACTACTTGAGACTTTCCCTTTTTAAAAAAATCCTTCTTTTAAGCTTCTTAAAAGCTTGAACTGAATAATCTTATCATATCTCTTCACCATTAATCAACTTGCTCATGTTTTGACCAAAATATAGTATTTATGCAAATTTCATTATAAAATTCAATAAATCACTTAATTTTGACATAAAACTCATTTTGACACAAACAGTTGCATCACATACTTAAATCTTAATCATTCTTAACATCATCAAGAAAAACAGACTGTACTAACATTCAATGTCTATCCTATCTTAACAATTTCAGAAGATCAGATTAAGAACATATTCAAGTAACCGTAAACATGTGATTACTCATGACATCATATAAGCATTCAGTTTCACCTAAACAGATCAAACTACTTATCATAACATCAGATCAGTTAACATGATAGTCAAGAATTACCATCAATTTCAAGCAAATTGCACAGATAGTTACTCAAGCACCTATCAGTTAACATCAAAACAGTGACTTAATCAAAACATATTCAATCAACATTTAGTTGAAACATAATCAATATGTGTTATCTCTAATAAAATAATTAGTTATCACAGAGAGACACACATAGAAACAGTTATCACAGAGAGACACACATAATCAATACTCAGTAACAAATTCAGTAACATATTCAGTAACATACTCAGCAACAAATTCAGTAACATACTCAGTAACATACTCAGCAACATATTCAGCAACATATTCAGCAAGTGTAACCTCTAATAAAATATTCAAGTAGCACATAGAGGTACCCAACCAAGCACACATCCTTAATCAGATTTCATCAGAGTTGATCATCCCCAGGGCTTTCAAAAGAAAGTTGAATCTGGTTCTATCAAGTGGTTTGGTGAATAGGTCAGCCAAATTATCACTTGTAACAACTCTTTGCATTTCAATCAAACCTTTTCACTGCAATCTCTGATGAAGTGATGTCTGATTTCAATGTGCTTAGTCTTAGAATGTTGCACAGGATTCTTAATAGTAAAATATGCAGCAGTATTATCAATCAGAATAGGGGTGTTTAGAAAATTCAAACCATAGTCCAGCATCTGATTTTGAATCCAGAGAACTTGTGCACAGCAGGCAGATGCAGCAACATATTCAGCTTCTGCAGTAGAGATTGATACTGTAGTCTGTTTCTTGCATTGCCATGACACTAGCATTTCTCCCAAAAACTGGCATCCCCTTGATGTTGACTTTCTACTCATATTGCATCCATCATAATCACTGTCTGTATATGCAATCAGATCAAAGGATTGGTTCTTTGGATACCAAATCCCTAAGTCTGGTCTTCCCTTCAGGTATCTGAATATTCTTTTAACAGCATTCATGTGGGAGACTTTTGGATTTGACTGGAACCTAGCACACACACACACAGCAAACATGATATCTGGTCTTGTTGCAGTCAGATACATCAGAGATCCAATCTTGGCTCTGTATTCATGCTCATCAACTGACTCCCCCTTTTCATCAGCTATCATCTTTTCTTTGGTGTCCATTGGAGTTGAAGCAGTCTTGTAAGCATGACAGTTGAACTTATTCAAAATGTCCTGCACATACTTAGTTTGGTGAATGAAGATCCCTTCAACCTTTTGTTGAACTTGCAGCCCCAAAAAGAAGTTCATTTCACCCATGGAACTCATGCTGTACTTGGATTTCATCACCCCTTCAAACTCCAAACACATATTTTAATTTGTTGATCCAAAGATGATATCATCAACATAGACTTGTAAAAGCAGCAAATCTGACCCTTTTCTTTTGTAGAAGAGTGTCTTGTCAATGGCTCCCCTTGTGAAACCATTTTCAAGTAAATGATTTGATAGCTCATCATACCATGCTCTAGGAGCCTGATGCAATCCATAAAGGGCTTTGTTTAACTTATACACCCTGTTTGGATACATGGGATCCTCAAAACCTGGTGGTTGAGCCACATACACTTCTTCATCAATCTTTCCATTTAGGAATGCAGATTTAATATCAAGCTGGAATACTCTTATGTTCTTTGAGGCAGCATATGCAAGGAAAATTCTTATGGCTTCCAGTCTTGCAACTGGTGCAAACACTTCCTCAAAGTCTATCCCTTCTTCTTGAAGACATCCCAGTGCTACAAGTCTTGCTTTGTTCTTAATCACCAAACCCCTTTCATCCCTTTTGTTTCTGAACACCCATTTGGTTCCAATTGCATATCTGTCATATGGCTTGTCTACAAGATCCCACACGTGTAGATCTCTAAACTGGGCCAATTCCTCTTGCATAGCCTCTACCCAACTATTGTCTTTTAAGGCTTGAGCAATATTCTTTGGTTCTAATTGGGATAGAAAGCAAGAGTAAAGACAGATGTTTGCTATCTCAGAATGACTCCTTGTTACTCTTTCATGCAAGTCACCAATGATATTTTCAGCAGGATGATTCTTTTCAACAGTAGGAGTTTGTATTATCATATTTGTAGACAAATTTGTGTCAAGATTTGATTCATTAAGTTCAGGTTCTTCAATGATCAAATCAGCTTCTGCATCATGAAACTCTAGTGCTTCATCATTGTTTTGTCCTGAAGTAGATGCACCATTGTTTCCCAGATTCAAGCTTTGAAACAAGTCTTGAAATCTTGCTGTTGTTGCAGCTTCATCTTCATTTGATTGGTTGCCTGTGTCACTCCCATTCTGAACATGATCATTTTGTACATTAGGACTGTCTTGACTTGTTATCTTCAGATCTTGTTCAATTGCATTGCTTGAGGAGCTCTTCACAAAAGTGTATTCCTTTTCTTTTCTAGCAACCTTCTTCCACAATTCTTCCAAGTCCAGTTCTTTCTTCTTATTCTCTTCAATCACACTGGTCTTGTATAATGAATCATCAAAGTCTTTAGAATAAATCTTGAATGACTTTATTAGTCTCTCATGATCAAACAGCCATGTTGCACCACTGACTGTATTGAATTGATTTTCATTAAAAATGATGTCAGATGACTCTAACACACTTATGTGATCTTTCACATAAACTCTGTATGCCTTTGAGTGAGTAGAATATCCAACAAAGAAACAATCTAGTGACTTAGTTTGAAACTTGTTCAAATAATCTCTAGTGTTCAATAGAAAACATTTGCAACCAAAGGACTTGAAAAACTTGATGTAAGGCTTTCTGTTATTGAAAATTTCATATGGAGTCTTGTTATGCCTTTTGTTTACAAGTACCCTGTTCTGAATATAACATGCTGTATTGATTGCTTCAGCCCAAAAAGTGACATGCAGATTTGCATCAGTCAACATGGTTCTGGCAGCTTCTATCAAAGTTCTGTTTCTTCTTTCTGCCACACCATTTTGTTCAGGAGTTCTAGGAGCTGAGAATTGTTGAAATATTCCTTTCTTTGTGCAGAATTCTTCCATAACTTCATTTTTGAACTCCGTACCATTGTCACTTCTCATCATTTTGATTTTCTTATTCAGCTTGTTCTCAATCATTGTAACACAACCCATAATCAACTCAGCAGACTCATCCTTGGTACTTAGGAAATAGACCCAAGTATATCTTGAATAGTCATCAATGATCACCAGACAATATCTTTTCTTTCCAATACTTGGCACACTCACAAGACCAAAAAGATCCATGTGAAGTAACTCAAGTGGTTGATCAATTGAATTGATGAGCTTTGTCTTATGAGTAGACTTGTGTTGCTTGCCCTTTTGACATGAATCACAGTGATCATCAAACTTAAATTCTCTTGTAGGTAAACCAATCACATGTTCACCCTTGACCAGTCTATTCATGTTCTTTAAGTTTACATGACACAATTTCCTATGCCACAATTTTGATTCATTTTCAGTGGCTTTGGTAACAAAACATGCACCACCTCTTGAAATGGCTTCTTTCATATTCAACTCATATAAGTTGCCATTTCTGGGTGCCATCATCATAATCATCTCAGGTGGAATCACAAATTCAGGTTTTAAGATGAAGCAATGAGAATCATCAAAACTAACTTTGTAACCTTTATCACACATCTGTGATATGCTCAGAAGATTGTATTGAAGTCCCTCAACATGAAACACATTATCAAATGACACCTTTCCATTTGTCAAGATTCTTTTACCCACAATCTTTCCACCATTTTCATCACTCCCAAAGGCAACAGGACCTTCATATTTCTCTTCATAGTTCACAAGTGACCTCTTGTCACAAGTCATGTGCCTAGAACAACCACTATCCATATACCATATGTCATTCAATGGAGTGGCTTGTTCCTGCACAAAGAGAAATTTGATTAGTTAAGTGATGAGGTGCAAGTTTCATCAACTTGCAACTTATTAGTGTCAATTTCAGTGACAGCCTGGGAAGTGAGTGTTGTAGATTCAGGATCTGCATGAGTGATTTCCAGATTATCAGAATGATCAGTTTCATAGCCACATTCTCTTGGTGTTTTGAAAAGTGAAACTGAACATTGAGGCTCAACTGAGTCAGTGACATTTTCTTTCAAGACATAGTCCTTTGTTTCTGAGTAGTCTCTTACATCAGCCACAGCTTCAATTTTAGTTTCTGCTTTAGGTTTCCAAGTGAAACCTTGTGGTTCATATCCATGTTTCATCAAGAACTTCTCATCACCAGTAAGCTCAGTTGATTTCATTCTCTGATAAGTATCTTTTCTTCTTGTCTTTTCACTGTTTGATGATCCATATGATTCATCAGACTTAACTGATTGAATGTCTTGATTAATCTTCAATGACTGATTTTTCTTCTTTGTCATCTTCTTGTGCTTCTGTGGTGACTTACTTCTTTTTGCACACTCAGTCACATGTTTCTTTCCTTTGATTTCAACATTCTCTTCATTAATTGTCTTCTTTCCACAGACATTCCCTTTTCCCAAATACATTTCATATTTCTGTTTGTACAATGCAAAGTCTTGACCATACATTTTTCCATCTGGTACATGAAATGGTTTGAGTTTGAATCTTTCATGACATGAATCTGTGTGGTGACCATATTCATCACATTTTCTGCACCAAACCTTTCCTTTGAAGACTTCATGTTCTTTTGGTTTCTTGAATCTTTCACTTGGCTTAGGTGTATTGACTCCTAAAGTCTTCTGATTCTTCAAACCATCAAAGTCAATTGAAAAAGGAACAAATTCCTCTTGATGTCTTGTCTTTCAACATTGCTTTTGACAAAGACAATCTTCTTCATAATCATAGGTTCTTCATTACTGCTTTCTCTAACCCTTGACTGTCTTTTCTCATATTCTTCCATTGTCTCCACCTCTCCAACATCCAACACTTCATGACTAGAAAAGATTGGATAAACTGGGATAAAGATTTCTGTATTAGTCTTTTCATTCACCTTCTTCTTCTTGTTGTTCTGCTTTATCCTATTCAATACAGTCTTGCTTGGAGGTCTGACTGCATTGAAGTTTATCTTTCTCCTTTCACAGATATCAAAAGAGACATGTTCCCTTTTAATGTTATCATTTTGTTTCTTTGATTTTGGTGGGATTGGTGGATACTTTGGAAGCTTATCAACAGATTCAGATTTTTTATACTTTCTTCCTTTTTCAGCAACTTGAATTTCCTTTTCAGTGATTTGATCACTCAAATCACTCAAATCATCTTGATCCAACTCATCTGAATCAAAGTCATCCTCAGAGACTTGAACTCCAATTGACTTTTCCATTTTCACTTCTTTCTTAATTACAAACTCTCCATCTTCATTCACTTCTACCCTTTTGTATAAATCAACAAATTCTTCCCTGTCTTGAAAGACATCTTTGAATTGTTGTAAGTATGCATCTCTTTTCTCTTTGTCAACCTTTGGCATAAAGTTGTTGTTGAATGGAGGTGGAACTGTCTTGTATTTGTCCTGTTCTTTCACTTGATTCAGTATTCCACAAATGTTCCCAGTTGAGACCAAATTCTTAAGAAATTCAGTTTCAACCATTAGTCTTGTGTTTTGCACCTTTTCTTCAATCAACATCTTCTTTAGACCATCAATCTCAGTGATGTATCTTGTTTGAGATCTATAAATGATCATACAATCATCTTCAAGGCTCTTAATCTTTTCATCACTTATCATTTCACTTGCCTCATACTTATTTATGATACTTTGCTTTCTAAAACACTCACCTTCCAGCTTGCCTACTTTTGTTTTTAGTTCACTAATAAGTTCATTCAAATCAACTGTAGGAGCAGAGTGTACCTGAGAGGAGGTTCCCTTTTCTTTCTCAATTATGGCCATGAATGCCACATTTGCCTTTCTGATGTCATCAGCAATATCCTCCTAATGACTGCTCCAATCAAAACTTCCTTCATGTTGTGTAGTCACTGCCACATTTCCTTGATTTCTGATCTGATTTTGATTTGCTGGAACAGTGTTGTTTTGACTATTTTGAGTTGCTTGAAGGTTTTGATTATGATTCATTTGAGGCTGAAATCCTTGACTCTGTTGCATACCCTGTTGCTGATTGTTCATCAGAGGCTGAAAGTTGTTGAAGTTTGGATTGTAACTGTTGTTGTTATTGAAGTTGTTCATTTGATTGCTGTTGTGGTTGAATCTTGACAGATTTTGCTGGTAATGCTATTGACTTCTTGATTGATTCTGTTGATATTGAGGTTGACCTCCTGGTTGTTGATTCTGAAATTGATTCATTTGAAAGTTTCTTGGTTGATTGCATTCTCTTGCAAAATGACCAGGTTGCTGACAATTATAGCATATTGCTTTTGACTTGTCAAACCCAATCCTGTCATTTGGACCAGAAACCAGAGATCTACCAGTTCTATTGTACAGCCTTCTACTTCTCAATCCCAACATAGCAGCATGCCATTTCAAATCCATATCTTCTAAGTCATCTGCATCAATTTGTTCTAAATCATCTTGAACCACACTTGTGTGAATCATGTTCTTTGCAACAAATGCATTATATGACTCAGTGAACATAGAAAATAAAGCTTGTGTCTCATTGCTTTGAACATGTCCTGTTCCAGGGTTAGGAACATTTCCATTAGACACAGAGGCAGAGTCAGAATCATCAATCAATTGCACATTGAACCTTTGTTGATTTCCTTGAGTGCTTGTGCTACCCCCAATAAAAGATTTTGGAGTCACAACATTATGTTCAGCTGGTTCTTCTATTATGGGAATTTGCTGTTGGTTATTGATGGACAGATTTCCCACTGGTGCAATCAAAGCATTTGAAACATGAAAACTTGGTCTATCTTCCTTGATCATCTCATTTTCAATCATTTCAAGTTCAGCAGCTTGAAGAAAACGTACCACATCATCCAATTTCAATTCATTGAAATTCTGCTTTTGAAGGATGAATTTGCAAGTAGTATACCATTCTTTTGGCATTGAGTTGAGCAACTTTGTATTCAAATCAAAGTCAGTCATTACATAATCAGTTGTTCTCAACTCATTCACAATACTCAGAAAACGTTCTAGTATTGACTTCAACCTTTCTCCATCTCTATACTTGAACCATTCCAATGTTGCTTAAATCTTTGCTTCTTAATGTTCTTCAATTCAGTGTTCCCTTCATACATCTCAATGATGGCATCATACATTTGTTTGGCAGTTGTGTGATGAGCCACCTTGGTCAGAATCTCCCAAGACAAACCTAGCTTAATCATAGCCAAGGCTTTGTCATCCACCTTTCTCATCTTTTCTCTTATAGCAGCAGTGGCAGTAGCATTTGCACCTTCTTCAACAGTAGTTTGTGGACTATTCTTGATGGAGTTCCACATGTCAATGTCATTGTAGCATACGGCTGCTTCAAAGAGTACCTTCCATTTGATAAAGTTTTCCTGTCCATACAACCTAGGTATCTTGTTAGTAGATACCTCTTGTTCCTCATATCCAGACATTTTGAGAAAACAAAAATCAGTTTCTTATAAAAAAGTTTTCAAAATAATCAGATCTGAAACCAGAATGCTCAGATCTGATGTGTCTGATGTGATTAGAACAATATTTAGATATAAAGATTAAAACTTTAAATGAAACAAGGAAGAGAAACCACCGGAAAATTGTAGATCTGAAAGAAAAATGAAAAACAGGGCAGCTGACGTCACAAATCAATCGAACAGTGCTCTGCTTACGTTATTCTTCTTCAAATCTTCAATCAGCAACAATCTTTCTAAAAAAATAGCAGTAACCTGCTCTGATACCACTTGTCAGGTCCCACTTTTATGGTCGATTCGGCTCGGATCTTTAATCAATCATGTCATAACTCACACAAAATTAATCGTGTTGACAAGAGAGTTAATGACGGGTTACTATATTTAGAAAGATGACCGTTTGTTAAAGGCGGAATCAATAACAAACATACGGTTGCAATGAATATTCAAAGATAGAAGACACACATAGGATTCACTCAAAAGATTTCCATTTATATAATGTTAATCATACAAAAGGAGTAATCGATTTAGGGTTTATAAGGAATCCTCGGACAGCCGTTACACACACAAAATATTCTCAATTAATGTGTCGTGTGTATTCTGTCTCTTCGTCTGTCGTGTCCGTCTCTCTCTTTTTCGGTGTCCCCTGGCGGCGTGCCCTAATTATTCTATTTATAGGCCTGCCAACCTAGGACAACTGTCATTCCTTCTAGAAACCCTATCCGATACTACATATTCAAATTACATATTCAAAAATAAAACTAAGTGTAAAACAAGTCTTCCGGGTAGGCTTTTCATTAAACTTCAGTCTCCGAGTACGCAGTGTACTCGGCCTTCCTTCAGACTTGGTAAACATAGAAGTGTACTCGGGATCAGTTTCTGGGTAGACTTTACTTAAAGAATATTTTACCTAGTAAAATATTCACCGAGTAGACTTCAATCTTCTTGGACTTATCAAACTTTGCTCGACAAATCCTTACGAGCAACCTTGTTCTTCTATGATCCTGTTCGGCTCATTGTCTGTTGAACAACTTATTGATAAGGCGTACTCGGGAGTACATACCTTACTTGAGCAGAACCTTACTAGAAATAACTTAGAGATATTCTATTAACTCATCAAGTATACTCGGACTATAATTATTAAAGAATACCTTGCCCGGTCTTCCAATCACTTGGCTTCATGGACTTGGTTGACCAAACCTTACTCGGAAGAGTAAAATACTTGGTCTTGAAGAACAACCCTGCTTGACAAAGTGAACCTTACTCGGATATGCTAAATCAATGATCCTTACTCGGAAATCACTAAAAAGCATACCTTGCTCGGATATCCACTTAAGAAGACTATTTGAAGTAAACCTTGCTCGGGAGGCAAAATCTCGTACTCGGCTAAGTAAAAGCTTACTCGAAGGTCCAAGTTGTGCTCGGATTCAATACTTAGCAGTTTCTGAGGAGGTTGAGAAGATTCCAATCTTCCATATTCTTCGTTTTGGTCAAATCTCCTCATTTGGGTCAAATTCTTGACCCAACAATGTCAAACGACCTGGTACTCAGTTGTTGAACCCTAAGGATAAGAAGCAGAAGGTGTGGGAGAAAAGATCGTGTAAGACATGTGGTAAAATGCACGGTGGTGAGTGCAAGTGAGGTGTGGGGACTGATGTTTGTCGCAAATGTGGAATGGCACATGGGGGAGAGTGCAGAGTGGGATCAAATGCATGTTATACGTGCGGGAAGATAGGGCAATATTCTCATGAGTGTAGTGAGAAACCAGCGTGTTTCCGGTATAGTAAGACGGGTCACATGGCCAGGGAATGTACTGAGGCTAGAGGAAGCGGAAAGAAGGATACTGAACCATCAAGACCAAAGACCAGAGCCTACATGTTTGCTCAAGAACAGGCCAATCAGATTCCAAATGTCATGATAGGTACGTTTCTAGTAAATGGTATTTCTGCTTCCGTATTGTTTGATTCGGGTGCAAATAAAAGTTTTTTTTTCTACGACATTTAGTAAATTAGCTAAAATGAAATGTCGCCGAGTGCCTGAGACTTTCATAGTAGAAACCGCTAGTGACACCTCAGTTAAAATAATGAAAATGGTTAAGGATTGTAAGATAGAGTTAGAGGGACGTGAGTTCCCTGTTACTTTGCATGTAATGACCTTAAGAGGGTTCGATGTGGTTTTGGGAATAGATTGGTTATCTGAGTTTGAAGCTCATATAGTGTGTAAAAGTAGGATAATAAGATTAAAGTCCTTGGATGGTAGTACGGTGACGGTTTATGGTGATAAGGAAAGTTATGGGCTTAATGTCATTTAGATGATAAAAGCTGAAGTTTTGTTAAGGAGAGGGTGCGGTGCTTACCTAGCGTATATTCTCAATGCTACGGCCGAGACGAAAGAAATGAAAGATGTTCCTATCGTGTGTGACTACCCAGAAGTATTCCCTGAGGATCTTATGGGGTTACCACCAGAGTGAGAGATAGAATTCCAGATAGATTTAATACCATGAGCCCAGCCTATCGTGGAAGCACCTTACCGCCTGGCACCATCCGAGATGAAAGAACTAATATCCCAACTACAAGAACTCCTCTACAAAGGTTTTATCAGACCAAGGGTTTCCCCGTGGGGTGCACCGGTGTTATTTGTTAAGAAGAAAAATGGAAGTTTGAAAATTTGTATAGACAATCGCGAGTTGAACAAGCTTACGGTGAAGAATAGATATCTGTTGCCTCGGACTGATGATTTGTTTGACCAACTACAAGGCTCAAGTTGGTTCTCTCGAATAGATCTCAGATCAGGCTATCATCAGCTAAAAGTGAAAGAGGCAGACATCCCTAAAATAGCGTTTCGTACGCGGTATGGACACTACGAGTTCCTCGTGATGTCATTCGGTCTAACGAACGCTCCCGCAACGTTCATGGACATGATGAATAGGGCGTGTCGACCGATGTTGGATAAGTCAGTTATCGTTTGCATTGACGATATATTGATTTATTCAAAGAACGAGTCATATCATGCTGAGCATCTGAGAGAGGTATTGCAGGTTTTGAAGAAAGAAAAGTTATACACTAAGTTTGCGAAGTGCGCGTTCTGGTTACGAGAAGTGCAGTTTCTAGGTCACGTGATCAATCCTGAAGGGATTACCGTGGACCCAGCTAAGATTGAGGTGATAACGAATTGGAAGACTCCGCATAACCCGACTTATATACGAAGCTTCTTTGAGTTGGCTGGCTATTATATGAGATTCATCGAAGGCTTCTCCAATAGAGCTGCACCATTGACCGGTATGACCCGAAAGTCTGTAGTATTCAGTTGGGGTAAATTCCAAGAAGAAGCTTTTGAGGAATTAAAGAAAAGACTCACGCAAGCTCCAATCCTTGCTCTACCCAATGGTGACGAGGATTTGGTTGTTTGTACCGATGCCTCGTATCGTGGGTTAGGTTGCGTATTAATGCAACGAAGGAAGGTTATAGCTTATGCGTCCAGACAGTTGAAAGTTCATGAAAATACTTATGTGATGCATGATTTAGAGCTAGCAGCTAGGCCTGTAAACGAACCGAATTTTCGGTGAACTGTTCATGAACCATTCGGCGGGAAGTTTGTTTATGTTCGTTTATTTAATAAACGAACGAACATGAACAAAAATTTTTGTTCGTTTAATTAAATGAACGAACATGAACACATGTTCCGTTCGTTCATTTATGTTCATGAACGTTCGTTTATGTACGCATATGTATTAATAGAAATAATTAAATATTATCCGGATATGTCATATGCTTAAAGGTTTTATATTTGTTAATTTGTGTTCATTTATGTGTTTTCAGATTTAAGTTTGTTTATGTTTGTTTGTGTTCATTCACATTGGTTCATATATGTTTATTTATGTTCGTTTATCTTTGTTTAGTTATGTTTGTATAGATTTTAAACAAACAAACATAAACGAACACAAATGTCTATTTTTAAATAAATGCACATGAACATAAATATTTGATCGATTAATTATAAAGTTAAATGAACGAACACGAATATGCCCTTGTCCGTGTTCATTCGATTCATTTACGGGCTTTCAATATTCACATTGATGAATACATTGGTTTTATTCTCTAGCCTCTAACAATTTTATTTGTGTTTGTTTGTGTTCGTGAAATGTTCATGAACACATTGATTTTCTTAATGAACGAACACGAACATAAAATCTCGTTCGGTAAGTGTTCGTGAACCGTTCGTGAACACAATATTTCCTTAACGAACGAACATGAACAAGACCTTGTTCGTGTTCGATCGGTTCATTTACAGCCCTACTAGCAGCTGTAGTACATGCTCTCAACATATGGAGACATTATCTGTATGGAACTAAGTGTACTATTTACATGGATCATAAGAGTTTAAAGTACTTCTTAGAGCAGAGTGAGTTGAACATGAGACATAGAAGATGGTTAGAGTTGATAAAGGACTACGACTGCGATATTAAGTACTATCCGGGTAAAGCTAATGTGGTCGCTGATGCGCTAAGCCGTAAGAATGAGGAAGTCATTGCGACAGTGAAGTCGTATAAGTTGATTGTTAGCTTAGATATCTTTGAAGAAATCATCAAGGTACAGTTTGAGGTGCTGGAAGATTATAGACTAATGAAGAATGAAAGAATTATTTGACAACAAGACGAACTGAAGGAAAACATTCATGGTGTTAAGATTAGGTTTGATCGTATGTGGATTCCACGCCATGGGGATCTCAGAGGTCAAATATAGTTGAAGCTCACAAGTCGAGATACTCGATTCATCCAGGATCCACAAAGATGTATCAAGACTTGAAAAAGGATTGGTTGATTACGTAAGTAAGTGCTTAACTTGTTTACAAGTTAATGTTGAGCATCAGAAGACTTATGGGAAGATGCAGCCTTTGGAGATACCTGAATGGAAATGGGAACACGTAACCATGGTTTCATAACTAAGCTACCTCGTACAGCTAAGCATCATGATACCATTTGGGTGATTGTGCATCGTTTAACAAAGAGTGCTCACTTTCTGCCTATACGAGAGGCTATCTCGTCAGAAACGTTAGCAAGTTTGTTCATAAGAGAGGTTGTGACTAAACATGGAGTGCCACAGTCGATTGTGTCTGATAGAGATACTCGGTTCACTTCGAGATTCTGGAAGAAGTTCCATGAAGCTATGGGAACAAGATTGAACATCAGTACGACGTATCATCCTCAAACAGATGGACAGTCTAAAGGATGATCCAAACCCTTGAGGATATGTTAGGTGCTTGTGCTTTAGACTTTGGAGGAAGTTGGGATGATCATCTACATCTGGTAGAGTTCTCCTATAACAACAGCTACCATTCAGGTATTGGTATGCCACCGTTCGAAATGTTGTATGGAAGACGTTGTATAACTCTCGTCTGTTGGGTTGAGATTGGTCAGAAAGAGCTCGGAAGTTTAGAAGCTGTTCAAGAAACCTCGACAAGGTTCGATCAATTCAAGGCAAGAATGAAAGCTGCTCAAGACCATCAGAAGTCGTATGCTGATAAGGGGCGACGACCGATTAAATTTAACGTTGGTGACAATGTGATGCTCAAGGTCTCGACTTAGAAAGGAATTATTCGCTTTAGGAAGAGAGGGAAGTTGAGTCCAAGGTACATTGGACCATTTAAGATTATAGATCTTGTGGGTGAAGTGGATTGCAAACTAGATTTACCCAAGGAGTTAGAAGGAATTCATTCAACCTTTCGTTTTTCTTATCTGAGGAAATGCCTAGCTGATGACACGTCTCATGTGCCGTTGGTAGACATTGAGGTTGATGAACGGTTGAACTCCATTGAGCAACTGGTAGAGATAGTTGACCACGAAGAAAAGCAACTTCGTCACAAGGTTATACCCTTAGTGAAAGTGGTATGGAAGCATCGCAAAGAATCAGATACTACTTGGGAAGTTGAAGAAGAGATGCACGAGTTTTACCCAGAATTGTTTTAGTTATAGTTAGGTTTCGGGGACGAAACCTCTTTAAGGAGGGAAGACTTGTAACATCCTAAATTTTATAATAATAGATAAAAAGGAAATAAGGTTCATTTATTTAAATGTGTGTTAAATGTTTAATTAAGATTAAATATAATGAAAGAGTATGGACTTGGATTATTAAAAGATGGAATAAGGGATGAGATGGGCCTTATGTCCATGGGCTTAAGAGTGTATAAATACTCCCTTAAACCTCCCTAAAACCCTGAAACCCTCATTTATATCTTTCTTATTCCCCTACACACTCTAAAACACACACATATTCCCTCTCTTACGACTGTGAACAAAAGAAGTGATTCAAGACCAAAACCGTGCTATATCTGGATAGATCATGGATATACAAGCAAGATACAAGATCTTTGTTCATAACCGAAGCTAACCGTAACCTAACAAACTATTTAAGGTATGTTCTTTATTTTAAAGATTACGTTTTATGAACTGTTTGTCATGAAACTTAGCTCTAGAGTAGATCGGGTCTAGACGAACCATAAAGTTGCAACCTTGATGCTTAAAATGGACTTAACGAACTCATTGTTGTATACGACTCATAAAGAAACCCAAGATCTAGCTTAGGAACGTTTTAACTCGTAAAGTTCGAGCTTTATGGGTGAACGAGCTAGGCCTTAACCGGAAATGGTAATGGGAAAGTTTATGGGGTGGGACCATACCATAAATAGGGTATTAATGATGTGGAATATGATGAAATGGTGATAAAATGGAAAATATACAACAGGTCATTCGAATACAATGTCTCGTTCGATTACAATGTTAAACTCGAATACAATGGTTGTATTCGATTACATTGTTAAGTTCGCATACAAGGAAGGAATCGAATACACGTAAACGTTCGAATACATGGACAGACACAAATACAAACCCTCTATTTGATTACATGGTATAACTCGCATACAATGTCCCACTCGAATACATTGGGCAGATTCGAATACAATAATGGTTCGAATACATCAAGATTGATTGAATACATTATGTTCGATTGCAGTGATGGACTCGAATACGTTGATATGCTCGAATACAACAAGTGACTCGCATACAATGGCTATACCCAATTACATGTCCATATTCGATTACATTTATGGAATCGCTTACACTAAGCCTATTCAATTACATGAACGTCTCAATTACAATGCATATATTCAAATAAACATATGGATTCATACAAGGGTTTGAATGCATTTATACGTTCAATTACATTACACATGTCGATTACATGGTTACATTCGAATACAATGGAGGATTTGGATAGATGCATACATTTGGATACATGCATGAATTTGAATATATATATATATATATATATATATATATATATATATATATATATATATATAAAAGGGTTAAAATAAAAATACATAGTTTTGTAGGAAGAGTAGGAATGACCCAAAATTTAAAGTTAGGAAACTATGTAGCATAAGTCCTTAATCATAGGAAACTATTTGGTATTTTAAAAACTACCAATCTCGACCACTATATCATAGATTCAATGTCCTAGATTTATTCTTACTCTTGTTAGAAAACTAAATTTTGGTTGAAATCTAGTCAAAACTTATCCCAATGTGTCGCCTTAGTCCAAATTATATGAGCTGTTTTAAGAATATTGGAGAATTTAGGGCTAAAACAAATATTCCCTCTCTCTAAACTTTCATTTTTGAAAGAATTCGATGATAAGTGATCTTAAATCTGCAACACTTTACCAGGCCCAATTGATGTAATAGCAGACTTGATAAGCTCTGCATCTTTAATTTTATTACACAACTGATGAGCTCCCAGTCTTTGTCTGTCTAGCCACCCCTATACATTTTTTTTCAAGACCATAATTTAATCATGTTTTAATAGAAAAAACAAAGAGAAATTTGTAGACTTCTAAATAAAAGTCAGAGTTATGCATCAAACCCAACTCGTGTGTCAAATTTTGGGCATGTGCATCATTCTTATTCATCAACCTAGTCAAATGTAACACTTTCTAAATAATACTCCTTCCGTCTCTCCTTAAGTATCATTGTTTGAAAAACAGAAAAAGTAAAGGTACATTCAATGATTAGACTTTTAACTTACCAAATAACAATAATATCTTTGGAAATTAGGTTCATTAATATTATTTATTAATGTTAGTTGTGTGTGTTTAAAAGCAAACTTGGAAATTGACTAATAAATTTTGAAAATTGACATTTGTTGGACAAATAAAAAAAGAATATGAACAATTTTAATTGGACGAGGGAATACAACACAGCTATTACGAAATTAAGGCATAAAAATCTTAGTTATTTTTAGGTAACATGTTTCACAGAAAGTTCAAGTATATTGAAGATATTTGAGGTTAACATATGAAAAAAAACAAGACAAAACAAAACTTTAGTTTATTATTAAAGTTCAAAAATGTTACAAGGAGAAAGAGGCATGCAACTTCATTTTTCTTGGCTAATTATTAATTTTCAGCTACTTCTTCTCCCCTGTTGTTCTATTTCTTTTTTTATTACTTATGGAATTATGAAACTTTTCAAATACATCAAATTCAGAACTCTACATCAAACATGTGTACCAAGTTTCAGACATGTGTCTAACTTACACCATATGTTCACACTTTCACATAACTAAATTACACCATATTATCATAAAAATATATATAAGAATGTTCTTCGTTAAGACCCCATGTTGATTCTTCCATTTCAACAATCATTTCCCTAGAAAAAAAAGAAATAATTCAAGATAGATATGTTTATTTCCTTGAAACCCATAAAGTTATAAGAAATAGCAACCATATGTGTTCATATGTGAACAAATCTTACCTTCATGGGATTGCCCTTTTCTCCTTCCTCTTAGGGAGAACGGAGTGGGTGCGGGATGCCATCTTTGGGGTGGAATTTAATCTTGGTACCGCTGGGAGGGGAGTGGCTTTCCTGCCCTCCTGATCCCGTTTTTCTTCTTTTATTTCCATTTTCATCCTAATCATGATGGCTATGTCGATCACCCCGAGCCTCTCTCTTCCAATTTGTCTACGTGGTACATCATCCCGAGCCTCCGTCTTTCTACCACTCCCACCATCGATCCTTATGTCTTCCAGATTTCCAGAACACTCTTCTGAATCCTTTGCTTCAATAATGATTGGGTTGATGGGTTTCTTCATAATGCTTACACTTCTTTTTATGTGTAACATTACAAAGTTAGACCATTCTCTAACATAATACTTGCAACTAAGTATCAAATAAGTTCTTACAAGTTGTTTTTTTACGCTAAAATTGAACTTCTATTCCCTACAGTTTCACTAATATATTAAAAATCATGTTTACAAGTGCCAAAATCTACAAATTAGATGGAAATTACATCCACTTAAGCAGATACACTTTAATTAGATGCTAATGGGTTAACATTAAAGAAATGTTCCATCGACAAACATAATATTAGTTATCATTCCCACAATCCAATACTGCAAATATCATATCATATGGGTACAAACATAATTTAAGTGTTTCTTTGATTTCTACATATCCATATTCTTTTTTCCATACAATATATTCTTATTATGATTTCTAATTAATTTATAAATTAAACATTTCAACTAATCTCAGTTCACTGTGTATTCTCACCGTATATACAAAGCAAAAACAAGTAAGAGATGACGGAATAAGATGAGAAAATTGATGACATTTTTTCACTCCATCGTCACCGTATAAGTATAGTTGGACAAGTGAGGTCGGAAAATTCTGTGGTCCCCACTCTGAAATGGGCTTCTTCAACTTCCCTATTTCTAAGAAATGCAAATTGGGAGGCCAAACACCACATGGAAAACAAACATCCATCTTGGGATAATTCGTAATTCCAAGACGCTTTAACGAGGTCAAATTAGAGAATCTATTGTCAGGAAATGACTTCAAACTTTCACAATTTGTTATTCTCAATTGAGGGAGGTGCAACAAGTAATTCAGTCTAACGACTAATTTCAGATTTGGCCAATCTCTTATATTTGTATCCTCAAGCAAGGACAAGTTGTTTTTGTTGTCATTGATCTTTGGTCCTCCCCACTCCCTATCCAATAGTGTATTACAACCCTTAATGGAAAGTGACTTTAGCTTTTGCCCTCGCGTTGGTAAGGAGATTGTTGTAATTGAACTACAAAACCCAATTCTCTGTGTCTCAACACCATCTAGACAAGTGCAACGTTCCATGTTTACAAAAAGATATTTTCAACATCCTAAGAGATGGTAGCACGTTTCTCCTACATATATCTTCCTTTTCATCTTTCTCTCCTAAGCTCGCCAAATTATCACAATGTTCTACTTCCAATGTCCTCAAGTTCACAAGAACCGTACTCACAATTGCTTCTGATTCCCACAAATATCTTATTTCATTACAATACCCTATGTTTAAATCTTCAACTGACCCAAGATGCTTTGTAACACCTCCCCAATCAACGTCATTAAGCCCTAAAATACATTGCATTTTTAACTCAGTGATTGTTGAATCTATTTGAACCAGTGTTCTTAACACACCACTATTACATGTAACTATTTTTAAAACATTCAATGAAGGGACTGCTTCAAGTAAGAGTTCAACTAAATTATGACAATAGAATATGTCTAGAATACATACTAATGGTAGGGCTTCAAGTGTGACTTTACCCGAATTGGGACAATGTCCTATTTGAAGCAGTTTCAGGCATGGAAACACACCACCTCTATTCATTGACCATTTATTGAACTCATACATGTGCGTAAAACTTAGAATTTCAAGTGAAGGAAATGCACAACTAGTCCCAACTAACTCCAAACCCACAACTTCCACCTTATCCAAGCCTTTTACAAACAACTCCTTAAGTGATGGTAGCTGCCCAAGTGGCGGCAAAGTTTTACACCTTTTGCAGTCACTTATTGACACATGCTTCAAATGAAGAAACAAGGGATTCCCAACCCAATTTGGAAACTCGAACCCCCCGTATGACCTAAATGTAAGTTGTGTTAACTTATTGTTACAAGGCTTCAAGTCATTTAGGACCTCCTTCTCAAGTATTTTGTTTTGTGAACCATGTTGCTCATTAATCCATACAAGCTCTAATTCACTTAGCCTTTTTTCTGAAAAGTTCACCTCATGTGCATGAATTGCATTTTGCACTTTATTCAAACCTACGATAGAAAGTTTTCCACATAGATTCTTGAAGTCTTTAAGTTTGGCTACTTCAAATCCGCTTTCACCTCCGATAAGATTTTCCAAAGAGTTTGCAGGCCTGTCAATTCACTAATCCCTGATGGCAACTGAAACAAAAGCGGAGTGTCCCTAATGTCAAGATGTCGAAGGTTTTTAGGATTTAAGAAGTTGTTTGGAAACTTAACTAGATTATCACAACCAAAAACAATCAAAATTTGTAAATTACGGAGGCTGCACAAAGTTTCCGGTAAACTTTTGATTCTACTTTGAGATAGATTAAGATACCTCAAGTGCCTCAAAGTACCAATGGACTCTGGTACCTCACTTATTTGAGAATAACTCAAACATAGAACCCTTAACATTGGTAACTCAAGAAGCAAGTCAACAAGAATTTTGTTAGATAAATAGACACGCTGCCAACTTTCTATCTCCCCAACAGATGTTGCCAGTAATGTTCTTAAACTTTTATCATTTAAAAATGCCTTGAACTTCTTGTATGCTACATATTCCTCACGTACAAATGACATATGACGGTACTTTTCCAACATCTCCTTCTTAATATTCTTCTCCGCCTCACTGTCTAACCTTATAGAAAATTCAGTAGCAACAGATGTTGCCAAGTCATTCATCAGGTCGTGCATCACAAACAAAGATTCATCATTAGGTGCATGTTGAAAAAATGACCTTGACAAAAACTCGTCAAAATATTTATGACCTAATTGTTCTTCAGTTGAACCACTTAGAGCTGACTTGTGCAAAAACCCTTCTGCCATCCATATTAAAACTAGTTCCTCCTTGTTAAACAAGTGATCCTTGCAATATGTAAACAACTGCTTTAAACAAGCAGAAAGATCATTGTAGCTTAGTCTAAGGGCCGGGAGAATTACATCGTCTTCTGACCTCCATATATCACTTTCTGATACTTTCTTCCATGAATCTTCATCTTCTTTTGTCTTCAATGAAGTCCCAAGTGCAATCAAAGCCAAAGGCAATCCATTGCATTTTTTCACAATTCCTTCACCATGTGGTTTGAGTGACAAATGTAAATCAAATTTATCTACACCTAATGCATATTGAGCAAACAAAGACAAAGCATCATCATGTGATAAACTCAATAGATGGTTTAGATGATTGCAACCTAACTTTTTGAGCAATTGCTCCTTCCTTGTTGTTATGATGATTTTACTTCCAGGAGCACATGCATGAAGCAGACCGACGAGGCTTTTCCAATCCTCAAAACTCTCACTCCATACATCATCTAAGACCAATAGAAATATTTTCCCTCTTAGATGATTTACAAGATCCACTTGAAGCAGATTTAAATCTGCAAATTCCTTGTTTACCCCTACCACGGATTGAAAGATGACTTTGCTTATACCAAAAAAATCAAACTCATCTGAAACACAAACCCATGCCTTGAGTTCAAAGAAATCGTTGACTTTCTTTTCATTTAATAAAAGTTTAGTTAGAGTAGTTTTTCCCACCCCGCCCATACCAATAATGGGAACAATGCTAAAGTTTTGATCACTGGTTGACCAATGCATCTTTCTCAGCTTGTCGTCCAATAATACTAGATGCATCGACCATAGAGGTTTGTAATCTTCTATTTTTATTTCTTGACCTAGTCTCCCCTTCTACTATCAAACCAAGTGTAGTTTTCTCCTCAGCTAGATCTTTTAATTTGGCGGTAATACTACGTAACTTGCCATGCATCTTAGTATTCCCTGAGAAACTTGTGCAACAACTCGAAATTAATTTTCTTACCTTACTGCTGATGGCTTCTGATTCGTGGATGGAATCTTGATGCATAGCTTCAGTTGCCAAATAATCGAGTATGTCATCGATTTCATAAGCTAGATGGTGAAGATCATTCAGCCACCATTTCACAGAATCGTTTGTTATCTCCTTTTGGGAAGCATCAGTAAGCACACTTTGGATTTGTTTTAATGATTTCTGCCATTTCTTGATCTCAACATCTAACTCCTTGTAGCTATAAAGTTTTACCAAAGTTGCAGAGGCTAGCTTCTCAAATATCACAGCCATGAAGGCAGAAAGCACGATTTCAGCCATTGATTATGTTGAGATTGCAGTGGTGTGGTTGATGTTGTGAAGAGTTGGTTACAGTGGTTTTAATCATTCATGAATGTTCTGGTCAAGGTTTTTATTATTGTTTAGCACCCACTATGACTCAAGAAAAACGAAGGGGTTGAAAAGTCATTTGGATGTGGATGGCAGTGGGACAGAAAAAATTGAAAAATAGTCATCTATGTATGGGTTTTGAGGTGAAGATTTTTGTACATTAAATCATAATTAAAGTGCAGAGGATTAATATATATACATATATATATATATATATATATATATATATATATATATATATATATGTTATTCATCATTCCCCTTTTGAGTTATTTGAATTGGGTTATTCCAGTTTTTGGTTTCTAAAAAAGAAATTAAAATTGCGAAATCCGTTGGAACTTGGACGTCGATTTGGTTCAAAATATGAATTCTATTATTTGATCAGTCGAAAACCACAAGTTCAAATTTGATGCCAAAATTAGAACTATGATCACGAATCGAGAATCAGTTGGGTTTGAACTTTGACTTTTACAAGTCTTATTCGAATAACGGGCATTACTCTACGTACGAGCATTACTCGCTCTTTGTACTTTTCATTACAATTAAATTGCATTGGGACAAATATCTGGCTCTTTGTACTTTTAGCATGGTTGCCATTATAAAAGAAAACTAGTCAACGGGTCTATTTTGGTCATTTTCCGGTGATATTATCCTCGAATTCAAACTCGCTTAACTTTAGTTAGTTAAAATGTTACGTTTTAGGGAGATATTTTTAGTTAGGATACCTCAAGTGCCTCAAAGTACCAATGGACTCCGGTACCTCACTTATTTGAGAATAACTCAAACATAGAACCCTTAACATTGGTAACTCAAGAAGCAAGTCAACAAGAATTTTGTTAGATAAATAGAAACGCTGCCAACTTTCTATCTCCCCAACAGATGTTGCCAGTAACGTTCTCAAACTGTTAGCATTTAAAAATGCCTTGAACTTCTTGTATGCTACATATTCCTCACGTACAAATGACATATGACGGTACTTTTCCAACATCTCCTTCTTAATATTCTTCTCCGCCTCACTGTCTAACCTTATAGAAACTTCAGTAGCAACAGATGTTGCCAAGTCATTCATCAGGTCGTGCATCACAAATAAATATTCATCGAAAGATGCAGTAAAAGAGACAGTAACATCTACCGTATCTACTGTGTATTGACATATACCCAGGTATCACTCTCCCTCCTTAATAATTTAAATTAATTAACTGATTTAGTTTGCATTTTGATTTTCAAAAAAAGTATTAATATATGATCTCAATATGTGGACATGATTACTTGTTTTTGCTTTGTATATACGGTGAGAATACACAGTGAACTGAGATTAGTTGAAATGTTTAATTTATAAATTAATTAGAAATCATAATAAGAATATATTGTATGGAAAAAAGAATATGGATATGTAGAAATCAAAGAAACACTTAAATTATGTTTGTACCCATATGATATGACATTTGCAGTATTGGATTGTGGGAATGATAACTAATATTATGTTTGTCGATGGAACATTTCTTTAATGTTAACCCATTAGCATCTAATTAAAGTGTATCTGCTTAAGTGGATGTAATTTCCATCTAATTTGTAGATTTTGGCACTTGTAAACATGATTTTTAATATATTAGTGAAACTGTAGGGAATAGAAGTTCAATTTTAGCGTAAAAAAACAACTTGTAAGAACTTATTTGATACTTAGTTGCAAGTATTATGTTAGAGAATGGTCTAACTTTGTAATGTTACACATAAAAAGAAGTGTAAGCATTATGAAGAAACCCATCAACCCAATCATTATTGAAGCAAAGGATTCAGAAGAGTGTTCTGGAAATCTGGAAGACATAAGGATCGATGGTGGGAGTGGTAGAAAGACGGAGGCTCGGGATGATGTACCACGTAGACAAATTGGAAGAGAGAGGCTCGGGGTGATCGACATAGCCATCATGATTAGGATGAAAATGGAAATAAAAGAAGAAAAACGGGATCGGGAGGGCAGGAAAGCCACTCCCCTCCCAGCGGTACCAAGATTAAATTCCACCCCAAAGATGGCATCCCGCACCCACTCCGTTCTCCCTAAGAGGAAGGAGAAAAGGGCAATCCCATGAAGGTAAGATTTGTTCACATATGAACACATATGGTTGCTATTTCTTATAACTTTATGGGTTTCAAGGAAATAAACATATCTATCTTGAATTATTTCTTTTTTTTTCTAGGGAAATGATTGTTGAAATGGAAGAATCAACATGGGGTCTTAACGAAGAACATTCTTATATATATTTTTATGATAATATGGTGTAATTTAGTTATGTGAAAGTGTGAACATATGGTGTAAGTTAGACACATGTCTGAAACTTGGTACACATGTTTGATGTAGAGTTCTGAATTTGATGTATTTGAAAAGTTTCATAATTCCATAAGCAATAAAAAAAGAAAAAAAAAAAGAAATAGAACAACAGGGGAGAAGAAGTAGCTGAAAATTAATAATTAGCCAAGAAAAATGAAGTTGCATGCCTCTTTCTCCTTATAACATTTTTGAACTTTAATAATAAACTAAATTTTTGTTTTGTTTTGTTTTTTTTCATATGTTAACCTCAAATATCTTCAATATACTTGAACTTTCTGTGAAACATGTTACCTAAAAATAACTAAGATTTTTATGCCTTAATTTCGTAATAGTTGTGTTATATTCCCCCGTCCAATTATAAGTGTTCATATTCTTTTTTTATTTGTCCAACAAATGTCAATTTTCAAAATTTTTTAGTCAATTTCCATTTCACCTCACTCAATTGAGAATAACAAATTGTGAAAGTTTGGAGTCATTTCCTGACAATGAATTCTCTAATTTGACCTCGTTAAAGCGTCTTGGAATTACGAATTATCCCAAGTTGGATGTTTGTTTTCCACGTGATGTTTGGCCTCCCAATTTGCATTTCTTAGAAACAGGGAAGTTGAGGAAGCCCATTTCAGAGTGGGGACCACAGAATTTTCCGACCTCACTTGTCCAACTATACTTATACGGTGACGATGGAGTGAAAAAATGTCATCAATTTTCTCATCTTATTCCGTCATCTCTTACTTCTCTTCACATCATTAAATTTGAGAAACTAGAATCATTTTCAATAGGACTACAACACCTCACCTCCCTCTAGCATCTTCATTTCATCGACTGTCCAAATGAATATATTGTCCCATTTCCAGCACCTCGCTTCCCTCCAACATCTCTCTTTCTTGAATTGCCGAAATGTGAGGGATCTACCAACAATGTTGTTGCCTTCACTTTTGAGTCTAAGACTCTGGGATTGCCCAAATCTGAAAGATAGATGTAGTAAAAGAGGATGTTACCGGCAGCTCACTTCCCATATCCCTTGTATGGAGATAGACCCTTACTCATGGATTTAATATGAAATAACATAAAGAAAGATGCAGTAAAAGAGACAGTAACATCTACCGTATCTACTGTGTATTGACATATACCCAGGTATCACTCTCCCTCCTTAATAATTTAAATTAATTAACTGATTTAGTTTGCATTTTGTTTTTCAAAAAAAGTATTAATATATGATCTCAATATGTGGACATGATTACTTGTTTTTGCTTTGTATATACGGTGAGAATACACAGTGAACTGAGATTAGTTGAAATGTTTAATTTATAAATTAATTAGAAATCATAATAAGAATATATTGTATGAAAAAAGAATATGGATATGTAGAAATCAAAGAAACACTTAAATTATGTTTGTATCCATATGATAATTGCCCAAATGTTGGAATTGCGGGAAATGAGTGAAGAATACAGTAGGGGGTGTTTAATGTAATTGGTATGGCTATTTATTAGGTGTTTATGTATGAAATGGATATGTAAAGAATTTGAAATGTCTTTCTTATTATTTATGGTTCTAACACTATCATAAAGAAGCTACTATATATGAATTTGAAATGATTGCTTACATGGGAATTGAGAACAGGTTTAATTAAGCTTCAAGTTTAGCTTTTGCATTATATGTATGTAAAGCTTTTGTTTGCTGAATTAATTTGTGGCTACTTCAGTAAATGTATATATGGTTCTCTAATATAGTCTAAATTTGTGAATTTAGGATAGCATTAAAACTGTTGTGAAACTTTTTTAAGTTGGTAAATTGTCAAATGGTAATAATATTACTGTGCAATTGTGTATGTATTTGCCATCATTACCTCTAGTACTAGTGAAGGACTCCCTTCATTTGTGGTGTCCTTCTATTTATTTTGAAGTTTATATATGAGTTAATGGCTGAAGAGGGTATTAAGCTCGATATTGTATGTTACAATATCTTGGTTAGCATGTATATATTGCACGCGAGGTAATATATAAAGGTCTTCGTTCTTCAGGTTTATACTCAGAAGCAACAAAGCTTTGGTCAAAACTACACTTACGGGATTAATTGTCGAAATAGGAATTTATAGAAGCATTAAGGGTGTGCAAATTCATCTGCAAAAACACAAGGGGATGCATAATCGGGTCACTTGGGTGTGTTCGCATATTACGTTCTTTTTTTGTGAGGTAATTCAAAATTCTTCTAGTAATTTATTTTTACTTGGATCATTGACTTTAGTTTAATGAACATTATGTCGTTCTTTTTTTGTGAGGTAATTCATAATCTCCTTTCAAAATTCTTCTAGTAATTTATTTTTACTTGGATCATTGACTTTAGTTTAGTGAACATTATAACAT
This sequence comes from Bidens hawaiensis, assembly GCF_021521415.1. Lineage (NCBI taxonomy): Eukaryota > Viridiplantae > Streptophyta > Magnoliopsida > Asterales > Asteraceae > Bidens > Bidens hawaiensis. The sequence continues at coordinate 220,578 of NW_027493010.1, read as the reverse complement.
ATTTCTATAAATGCTGCAAATTGTTTCAGAATGCCATCAGTAACTCCTTTTGGTGCAACTAGAGGTGGGTAAATGGTCGACATGGGCCAGGTTAATATGATAGGCTAATAACATTTTCTTTAACCAATTTATATTTTTATACTTATAACTATAATAAAATAATTTCTTTAACAAATTTACAGTTTTACCCTTGAACTTTAATGGGCTCATACTACGTCTCTTGAGGTTTAATAAAGTTAATTATTTTTAACAAATATTTTATCTTTTATCTTTTCTTTTCACATGTTTAATAATTTTTAAATCTTATTTTCTTTAACTTATTAGAGTTAAATCCGACTTTTAACTTATAGCATGTTTACTCAACCATGTAGCTTACTTAGTTTTACTGTCATTTAGGTTAAAGCCTTACATAGTCTATTTTAACCCGTCGATATACCATGTAACAAATACATCAACGTCTTGTAGCCAGGGGCGGGTCCAGTGGTCAGGGGAGCGTAGGCACTCACTCAAATCTGTAGTTTATATTATAAACTTCTAATATATTAGCACAACGACCCATGTGCCTTATTATGCTTATTATTGTTAGTGCCCCAACAACCTTTTGAGCTCAATGTTCCAAGCCTAAATTTTATTTTATTTTGAAAAATAACAATTAAGCCCAAAATATTGTTTACTTGTCTAACCATATCAAAAAATTATATTTTTGGAATCCGCAAGTGATACGAAAATGAGAGATGAAAAGGTTTTCACATCTGATCAGGTATATGTCATTCTGATTTTTTTTTTTGTGATTTCAGATTCTTGTTTTTATTTGAAATACGAGATACGCTCATCAACTGTTTACATTTTTTTATTTTGATTTATGTTGGTCTCGTTTTGACTGTTTACGTGTTTTTGGAAATTCAAAAGGCATCGGATTTTTGTTGTCAAATGAGGAACAATGATTTGGGTTCTAGGTTTCTAAAACATTCTAGCTAATTAAAAGTCTATTATGACTGTTATAATAATTAGACCGATTATAAATTTATTCAGAGCATCATTTTTTAATAATTAATAATTCTACGAGAAAATTCCAATTTGCCTCCCTGAAATATATCGGCGGGATATGGATTAGCCACTGAAAACTAATTTGCGCATTATGGACGTCTGTCAATTTGGGCGGGGCAATATGTGCCATTCCGTCATGTTGACCGTTAGTTGACTGACCAAAAAATGGTGAAATTACCTTTTTACCCTGTACATATAATTAATATAAAACTATTAATTCTATATATCGTTTGGAGTGGGGTTCGAACCCCCGACCTGCTCTTTAACAACCAACAAAACTAACCATTTGTAGTAAGCCAACATTTGTTATACATATACAATATGAAATATATATGCATTCTTAACATTAATGTGTGATGTTTGTTTATCATCATAATCATATATATCATCATCATATATATCATCCAACGAACCCGAAACTAGCATAACGAACCGTTTTTTTATCAAAATTTAAACATGAAACCACCTAAACGAACCGTTTTTGGTTGTTTCGGGTTGTTTTTAACTAAAAATTGGTCGTTTCGGGTTGTTTCGGGTTGTATTTTTAGCTAAAAAACGGTTCGTTTAGGTTGTTTCGGGTTTAAAGTTTGTTAAAAACGGCACGTTTGGGTTGTTTCGGGTTGTTTTTAAGCTAAAAACGGTTCGTTTAGGTTGTTTCGGGTTTAAAGTTTGTTAAAAAACGGCCCGTTTGGGTTGTTTCGGGTTGTTTTTTAACTAAAATCAGAAGGGCACAGACTAAGAGGCTAGATTTCTCTATGTAAAAAGTCTAAAACACCCTCTTCTAAATGGTCATTAACAGAATTATTTGACGGAATGGCACAGATTGCCCCGCCCAAATATGACAGACGTCCATAATGCACAAATTAGTTTTCAGTGGCTAATCCATATCCCGCCGATATATTTCGGGGAGTCAAGAATTTTCTCTAATTCTACACTATTTAAATAGTGAAAAAAAACACTTGCAAGTGTTATGAATAAGACTATAATTGACCATTTTTAAATGGTAAAATCACTTAAAGGTCAATTGTAATAAGTATTTTGTTTATTATGTTTAATGAAATTTGTTGCTTAATTTCTATACATAGTTTATTTAATGTAACTTTTTTACCCGTGCCATTTTGTTTGACCGGGCCCGTCTTGGGTTGACTCGTGGGTAGTTTGACTAGACCCATTCTAGGTTAACCTTTTTTTATACTTACTGACTAAGATTTCTAGATCCGTCACCGCTCGTAGCGTAAGTAACACACATTAGTTTCTGACGGTTACAACAAAATGTAATTTTTTTATATATAGGAATGATTTAAGTGGTTTTTATGCATCAAATAACCGTTTTCATGACCTTTAGTGTGTTTCCTTTTAAGCAGCATGCCAGCTTAAGCGGCTAAGCACTTAAAGAACCATCAAAGGCCCATTTAAACGTTCATATTGGGCCACATACAGCCCAAATTAAAACTATCATCAATGCCCCGCTGCACAAAAATATCCGGTTTCGGTCCAGATTCGGCTGTTCCTACCCAGAACCGGACCCAACTCTACCCAACTCACGGGTACAGACCGAGCTTTGGGTTTCTCCTTGGAACCATACTCGGAACCGACCTAGACCTGTCAGAACCAGTTCCCCCAATACCCCGTCAAAACCCGACCTGACCCTGCCCGAAACCCGATAAAACCTGGCAAACCCTGTCTAAAATCCGATCATACACGGAACCGGTTCCTACCCGGCCCGGTTTTAACTTTTGTTGACCATTCCCGGAACCAGTTCCTACCCGGTTATGGTTCCTGAAAATACTCGGTTGGTGCACCTATACCTAGGCCTGTAAACGAACCGAACGTTCGGTGAACTGTTCGTGAACCGTTCGGTGGAAAGTTTGTTTATGTTCGTTTATTTAATAAAGGAACGAACATGAACACAAAATTTGTGTTCGTTTAATTAAATGAACGAACATGAACACATGTTCCGTTCGTTCATTTATGTTCATATATGTATTAATAGAAAATAATTAAATATTATCCGGATATGTCATCTGCTTAAAGGTTTTATATTTGTTAATTTGTGTTTATTTATGTGTTTTCATATTTAAGTTTGTTTGTGTTCATTCACATTGGTTCATATATGTTTATTTTTGTTCGTTTATCTTTGTTTAGTTATGTTTGTTTAGATTTTAAACAAACGAACATAAACGAACATAAATGTCCATTTTTAAATAAAAGCACATGAACATAAATATTTGATTGATCAATTATAAAGTTAAATGAACGAACACGAATATGCCCTTGTTCGTGTTCATTCGATTCATTTACGGGCTTTCAATATTCACATTGATGAATACATCGGTTTTATTCTCTAGCCTCTAACAATTTTATTTGTATTCGTTTGTGTTCGTGAAAACATTAATTTTCTTAATGAACGAACACGAACATAAAATCTCGTTCGGTAAGTGTTCGTGAACACAATATTCCTTAACGAACGAACATGAACAAGGCCTTGTTCGTGTTCGATCGGTTCGTTTACAGCCCTACCTCTACCTAAAGCCATTACTACTCTTATTGTTTAAACTACATACACAAGTAACAATAACACTCAAATCAACAACCCAAACATCATTTACATCCGAGTCAAGACTCGATACGCATTTGGTTCACGGAATCCAATGGAATTAGAATGGAATTAGAATTAGAATCCTTTCTCTTGAGTTGTCGGCGCCCATTACTCTACGTGCTCTAGTAGAGTCAAACAAAGTCTCTTATTTAGATGACAGGTCTATAATTCAAATATTGCAAGCTACAAAAAGAGTCTGATAGAACTGATCAAAACCAAACTGGTTTTTTTAAATATAAAGAGTTCCAAGGTATATGAATAACTAAATCCACAATACAATCTTGTTTACAAAGTAATATAAACATAATCAAACACAACGATATGATCATAACAATCGTATCCTGTAATAGTTTACATAAATAGCATCTCTAACGTAAATTACAAGCCCTAAGATACATATCACACCAAGTGGGCATTAATTATTCTCGGTATAATTTATAAATTACTAAATATATGTCATTAGTATGGTACCCAAACAACATGATCTTCAGGTAGGAAATGACAAACCGGAGTAGTCCCCGGTTTTACTTTTAGAACCCTGAACGCCAAATGTTTAGGGTTCCACTTTGCGGTGTCTGTATGACACACTGCAACCGCTATAACTTTCGTCCCGTCTACGCCCAACAAAGATACCACATACGCTTTGGTGGTGATGGTTTTGTGACAATAAAACACCGCATATGGATAGTTTTGTTTGTGACAAACCACCGCCACATCGGAAGCTAATTTCTTGGCTTCTGCAATTGTGTGCTTTTGTAACGGAGTACTTTTTCTAGCGTTTACCTCTGTGGATACCGCTTTAACCTTTTTACCTAACTCGGATGTACTGAAATCCACCATGGCCTCTAATGAAGTAGCACAATACTTCTTCTCACCTTCCATACCCTTATCCTCACATTCGTCGATCGTTTTCTTCATTGATTCAGATTCTGCCGTGTTAGGTTTGATGGAGAAACGCGTATACAGTTCGGGGAGCTTCTTTGATGAAAAGGGTATCGTGTCAGCAACTTTACAGGGTAAGAAAGTTGATGATGGGCTTGTAGTTTTGGTGAATGTAAGTTCATAGCATTGCCTTTATGCATGTCCTTTTCAAGGAAGAAAAGTGCAACATTTGGGTCATCTTTGAGTTGATCATCAGCGGCAGCATACTTATATGAAAACGGAGACACCTCTACGTCTACTGGCTTTTTCTTGTTGTGACAACGTACGATAACACCTCCTTTGCCAACAACGTACGAAGAGGTAGGTCCCAGCAGAGCCCAGTTGGACCTGCAAGACTCACCTTGAAGAGGGACGTTTGCGCAAGGACCAACTGGTTCCGCAGGACCCACCATGCTCAGAAATGAAGACCTTACGCGCAGTACGCCAGCTGTTCACGCAGGGAAAGCCTCCCAATGGTGAAGTACCCCGCCTGTCCCCGCAGCTGCGGATACAAGCCATCAGGGAAGGCTACCCGCACTAATAGCAAGGCTACACGCACAAGGCACACTCAATAATTCAGTGTCACCTGAAGGAATGAGCAAGGCGGGAATACTCCCGCCCAAATGAGCCAGTCCGTATGCTTCTGGAAGATCTTTTGTACTATACCTGCCAAGGTATGGACAAAATAGACAAGATCTGACCAAAGCAGCCCATGAACCAATCACAGGGTGACAGCTCACCGACAAACAGTACGAGGAGCATGCTCTAGTACTGTTTGTCACTATTAGCCGCTGCCTACTCTCACCAACCCTTGTCGTGGCACGCACATAGCCTGCAGTTGGTGGAAAAGTGATAGTACACAGCCGGCCTGGTCACTATCAGCTGCTGCCTACCCACCAACCAGCATGGCACGTGCGTAGCCCGTAGTTGGTAGAACAGGAATATTATACATAATCTACTCGGGGTCGATTAGTGTTTCTTCATTGGCGCCATCCGTGTATAAAAGCTAGAACTAATTCAGTTTTTTCAAAACTTCTGAAAAAATGGTTAACGTTACTCCGGTCCCAAGGCCAGTAAGTGACCAAGAAACCCCGGTAACCATAACCCCAGCTACTTGGGGGAACACCGGCGGTTACACAAATTTTACGAACACTACCCCGGTTACTCAAGCCGGGGCAAGTGCAGTAAACAATATTTCACTGGGGTTCACTGATTCCCAGTTGGAGAAACAGACGAGGCTCCCTCGCCAAACACTCGATCAAGTTAAGGCGTGGGCCGAAGCATGTCAGAAGGAATTCCAAGCTGAGTTGGATGAACGCTTGCGTTCACTCCAACAGGCTGACGAATTCGGGAGCACTCGACAACAGCTCAACTTGAACAGTGAGTGCGAGTACTCGGACGATGATCGGGAGGAATCCGACACTGACGCGAACCCTCGCCATAGGGCAAAAGGGAAGCGTAAAAAAACGGACTTCCAACCAAGAAGGAATTTCGGAGAAACCTTCAAACCAAGGAACGCGGGGGGAACCCACGCGACTTCTCCAAAACCTTTAGACCAACTGCTGCAAATGCGGTAACATCCAAGTTTGCAAGGGACATTGCGGAAGCAATCGCCCCGAGAAGTGCCAAACAGATGTCCAACATCGGCACTTATGATGGTCTATCCGACCCAGACGATCACTTGAACAGATTCATAGCGGGGGCAACCGTCAGTAACTGGACAGAACCCACGTGGTGTTATATGTTCCAGATGACGCTGGTTGGAGCGGCCAGGGCGTGGTTTGATCATTTACCGGTCCACCACATCTATGATTGGGCGGACTTTCAACACAAGTTCAGCCAACACTTCAGTAAACAGAGGAAATATACTGAAGAGCAGTGGACGATCCTCAACTGCGTGAGAGAGGAAGATGAATCTTTACTAGACTTCATCACTCGCTTCAACTCCAAAAAGCTGAGTCTGGGCAACATAAGTGAAGATCTTGTTCGCGCCGCTTTCATCAAGGGCGCCGAATACCCAGAGCTTATCCGCACGTTGACGGGTAAGGACGGCATGCCATCCACATGGGATGCCATCATGACGGCGGCCAAGCGCTTTGCCGAGACGGAGAAGCAACTGGGTAGGGATCTTCCCCAGAGTACACATCTCTACACGCAGAGGACCAGAGAAAACAATGTTCGGATCGCCCGGCAGAACAAAAAGAGGAAGCTAGGTATTTGGCAGTCAAGGGTAAACTTTGACACCTCATCCAGCTCTCGCCCTCTTGTTGGCGGAAGGGATAACACGCACCCTTCAAGCCGAAAACACCGGTGGACGCCACTCACCAAAAGCGTCACGGAGATATTTGCCACCGAAAAACTCCCATGGCCAAAAGCTCCAATGATCCGGCAACGACCTAATGCGGATCAGAGCAAATTCTGTGACTTCCACGGGACAAAGGGTCACTGTACAGAGGAGTGTACATCCTTGAAGGATATTGTTGAAACATTCGTCAAGGATGGAAGACTTGCACACCTTGTGGCATCAATCAAGAATGGAGGAAGGAATGATAACCGGTATAAAGGCAACGGACGAAAGCCCGCTGACATCAGCATCCACATGGTTCATGGCAACATCATAGGAAGAAAAAGGCGAACGACAGAACCATGCGAATGGAAGGAAGCTGAGGTGCGCTTCCCGCGAGTGCCAGGAGGACCCAGCAAGGAAGGCCCTATCGTCATCAAAAGCCAGCTGGGGCATTACATAGCTTCCCGCACTCTTGCTGACAACGGCGCCTCGTCAATGGTTATGTACAGGCAGTTCTTCGACAAGCTAGACGACTAATACAAAGAACTCCTGGAACGGTTTACGCCTCAATGGAAGGGTTCGACGGCAGCGTAAACACACCCCTGGGTATCCTATCTTTCCCCGTCATTCTCACAGACGGAAAATACTCCCGCACAGAAGACGTGGACTTCGTCGTAATGAGGAAGCCACATCACACATACGACATTCTCTTCGGGAGAGACGGGATGGCAAGATTCAACGCCGTGTATCTTCAGTCCATGGCATGATGGGATGGCCAACTGCTGAGGGTGTAGCGATGATCACCGGCATCCCCCAGGTATGCATCGCATCCGTCTCATCTAAACCCAAACCAAAGATGGCTAAACCAACCATCACCGAACCAGAAAAATGGGCCCTCAATGGCAAATACCCTGACCAGGCTGTTACAATTGGCCTAACAATCACTGATCCTACGCGCACCTTACTCAAACGCTTACTGCAGAGAAACGCTGACATCTTCGCGTGGACACCAGCTGACATGACTGGTGTACCTCGAAGTAAAGCAGAGCATAAGCTCAAGTGTGACCCGGCTTTTACGCCAGTCATACAAAAGCGCAGAGTAATGGGGGCGGAACAGGCTAACGCGTGTAGAACCCAAGTCAAGGAACTTCTTGATGCGGGCATCGTATGCGTTAGTAGATATCAAACATGGGTTGCAAATCCCGTTATGGTACCGAAGGCTAACAAACAATGGCGCATGTGTATAGACTTCAAAGATTTAAACAAAGCATGCCCCAAAGATTGTTACCCGTTACCCGAATTGACCTCAAAGTGGATTCATTAGCACCGTTGCGCCTTAAATGCTTCCTTGACGGATATAAGGGGTACCATCAAATCCACATGGCTGTAGATGATCAGGACAAAACCGCATTTCGGACGCCCGATGGCACATTTTGTTATCAAATGATGCCATTCGGACTTAAGAATGCAGGGTCCACATACCAACGCCTGATGGACAAAGAGTTTCATGCCCAAATTGGGAGAAACTTGGAAGTCTACATGGATGATTTGGTCATCAAAAGCCCTGAGCCAGAAGCGATGTTGAAAGACATCGAAGAAACTTTCAACATGCTCAGAAAGATAAACATGAAGCTCAACCCGAGCAAGTGTTCCTTTGGGATGGAAGAAGGGAAGTTCTTGGGAGTCATTGTTACTAAAGATGGCTTCAGAGCGAACCCTGAAAAGGTCGAAGCCATTATCAAAATGGAATCACCTACTACCATCAAGCAAGCCCAGACACTGAATGGACGCCTAGTCGCACTTAACCGCTTTTTGTCAAGCCATGCGGATAGGTCGTTCCCATTCGTGTCAACACTAAGAAACTGTTTAAAGAAAACGCACTTCCGCTGGACACCAGAAGCGGAAGCAGCTTTTCAGGAAATTCGGTCACGCTTGATCGAACTCCCAACGCTAACAGCACCAGAAGCGGGGGAGGAATTAATAATATATCTTTCTGCCACAGATAGAGCAACCGGGGCAGTCCTGCTAGTAGAGCGGAAAGGTATCCAGATGCCTATTTACTATGTTAGCCGTGTCCTAACAGACGTAGAAACCCGGTACTCCACCCTGGAAAAATTAGTCTTAGCACTTGTACAAGCTTCACGCAGACTAAGACGATATTTCCAGGGTCACCCAATCACCATTCTCACCAACTTCAAACTCGCAAACGTTCTAGGCAAACCCGAATTATCGGGACGTCTAGCCAAATGGGCAATTGAGTTGGGGAATATGAGATAAAGTACAAGCCAAGACCAGCTATGAAAGGCCAGGTCCTGGCCGACTTTATTGCAGAAGTCCCCGCTTCGCGGGAGAAAGAGTGCCAGGAGGAGGCTCAACCCTCCCCAGCACAGGACATCAATGATGTCTGGCGACTCTACACTGATGGAGCAGCCAACAACGAGGGTTCAGGCGCATGGTTGAAATTAACCAACCCAGCAGGCCAAGAATACACTTACGCTATTCGACTGGATTTTCCAAGTACGAATAACGAAGCCGAGTATGAAGCATTCTTGGCAGGGTTGAAAAATTGCGCTTAAAATGGGAGTGAAAAACTTGGAAGCCCACGTGGATCCATGTTGGTAGCCAACTAGATAAACGGAACGTACACGGCCGTGAACGACACAATGGCCCTGTACCTCGCACAAGCAAAAACCCTTATGCGCGATTTTAATGATTGTAAAGTCATACACGTCAAGCGTAGCGAAAACAAATCTGCGGATGCGTTAAGCAAGCTTGCATCATTAGCCTTTACCCATTTGGGAAAGGACATCCGCATTGAACTCCTTGAAGCACCATCAGTCCCGCACAAGGAAATTTATGTCATCCAAACCGGTACAGAAACGTGGATGACAGCAATAATAAATTACCTTGCAGCGGGTATACTACCAGAAGTAAAAACACAGGCAAGAAAAATACGTTGTAAAGCATTAAACTATCAACTCATCGATGACATCCTTTACAGACGTAACTTTCTTGGCCCACTCTTAAGATGCGTGGGCAACCAAGATGCTGACTACCTCCTAAGGGAAGTACACGAAGGCATCTGTGGAGTACACGCAGGTCCACGCGCTGTTGTAGCTAAGCTAAACAACGCAGGATACTTTTGGCCGGGGATGCATACGGATGAGCTGGCATACATCAGAAAGTGTAGGTCTTGCCAGCTCTACGCACCCAACACGCATCGCTCGAAGAATGAACTTGTTCCAGTCACCTCTTCATGGCCATTTCAAAGTGGGCCATCGATGTGACAGGCCCATTTCCTACAGCAGTAGGAAACGTTCAGTTCCTAGTGATAGCCATCGACTACTTCACCAAGTGGATAGAAGCAAAACCCTTAGCCCAAACAACCGCAAAACATATTAAAAAATTTATTTGGGAATTTATTATTTGTCGTTTTGGACTTCCACAGACTTTGGTAAGTGATAACAGCACCAACTTTGCTGACAAAAAGCTACTAAAGTGGCTAGAAGAACTTCAAATCACCCACACCTTTACCTCAGTGGCACACCCGCAAGGTAACGGTGAGGTGGAAAGAGCAAATAAAAGCATCGTCGAAGGCATAAAGAAAAGACTCCTGGAACACAGATCAGGCTGGGTAGACGAAGTTCCACACGTCCTTTGGGCAAACAGAACGCTGAAAAAGGCCAGTACGGGAGAAACCCCGTTCAGCCTCACTTATGGCACTGAAGCCATGGTCCCAGTCGAAATTGGTTTGCCCTCACCAAGGGTCTTGATTCAGCCAGAAGACAATGATGCGGAAAGACGGTTAGACCTTATGCTAACCGAGGAACGCAGAGACTTAGCCGCAGCGCGTGAAGAAAACTACAAGCAACAAATGCAAAAGTACTACAACACGCGGGTAAAACTCTGCAACTTCAATGTAAGAGACTACATATTGCGTAACAACGAGGCTTCAAACCAAGAGCGCCCAGGAAAACTGGCACCGGTCTGGGAAGGACCGTACATTATCAAAGAAGTTTTGGGAAAAGGCGCATACCGGCTCGAAAGGCTCGATGGCACTCCTATCCCAAGAACATGGAACGGAGCTCAATTACGCAAATGTTACATGTAGATCAATTCCAAATTTGTAAAGAAAAGGCCTAGAGCCACTTCTAATGGAAATGATTCTCCTTTATCACATTGTGTTGATAGCCTTACCTTTATACTTATGAACTTCCCACACTGATGTCGGTATTCACCGCATAAATATGGGAAGAAGTAAGTCGTTGCGTGTGGAAGGCGGCAAAACCCGCATAAACACATAAAACGGTAAAAATTTCTAAGGAAAACCTTCACGCAGGTCAGCTATAGGTGAAGTTTGGTCATCCCAATAAATGAAAGTGACGGTCCTACCCGCACAATCATGATAGAGGAAACTGAACATTGACCTATTGGCAACCGCGCGTCGAAAGGTTAACGTATCCAAAACACTTAGAAAATTTCAAAGGAAAAGATGAGGAAAACTTCCACGCAGGTCAGATATAGGTAAAGTTTAGCCATCCTACTAAGTGAAAGTGACGGTCATATCCGCACAATCACGAAAGAGGAAGCAAAACTTTAACTTATTATCTGCCACGTTGAAAAGTTAACTTATCTAAGTACTAAAGAAATTGCTAAGTTAAAACAAAATATGAGCGAAATAAACAAGGCAAGGCATTAACAAATAATTTTTATTCCATCAACATTCAAACATTACAAGAATTGCTGGGTACATACCCGCATACAAGATTAGAAGTCTACAAACATAAAAATCTACTCTAATGGTGGAAAGGGATCTAAAGTATCAAGCTTCAGGACCACTCCCACTTGGACCCGCACCATCAGTAGAGTGTGGCGGTTCAAGGAAAGCTTTGAGGATAGCTAGCCCATCATCAGCAGCAGCAATCTCGTTTACCTTCTCCACCACCGGATGCGGGAAGGCGGCATACTGGTTCACTGCTTGGTCATACGCAGCTTCAGTATCCACATTGTAAAGAGGGAAGTTGGAAGGCGGAATGCCTTGTTTAACAAACCCTAGACCAAGCAGGAAGCCAGCCTTTTCCCCATCCTCATGAGAACCGTTGAGGGCTGCGCTCATCGCATCGTCATATGATGTGTTCGTGAACACCCGATGCACAACCTAAAAAACATAAGTATATCAAAAACTCTTCAAAGTGTAAGGAAAAGCGTAAAGAAATTGTGAAACTGCGCATACCTGCGACAACGCTTCTCGAAGAAGCCATTCCTTGGTAACCAGAGCCTCCTGGAGGGCAGCTTGAGCTTCATTACGGGCGCGTTCGGCTTCGTTCTTTGTAAGGTTGGCAAGCAACACATCTTTGGCTGCAGCCTCTTCGACGCCCTTTAGCTTACGCTCAGTGTGGTCAAGCACCCCCCCTCTGGTCCAAGATCTCTTGGAGCTTCTTGGCATCTTCCATGGCCAAGGCATCATGAGCCTGCTGGAGCCTCTCTAATTTGGCTTTAAGTTCCTCATTCTCGATGCGTAGAGGCTCAGCAGCAGCTTCAGCCTTGGTGTCCCTCTCGGTTGCGTTCCGTGCAGTTTCCTTAGCCAACCGAAGCTGTTCATTAACAGCTTGGGCGGCCTTGGAACGGGCCTCGAGACGAGCCTGAACGTCAACCTCAAGGGCCTTGAAAGCCTTCTCCTTTTCCGCAGCAACGGCGGCAAGCTTCGCATTCTCCTCCCGGATAGCCCGCGCCTGAGCCACTTCAAGGCTACGCGCCGTCTTTAACTTGTCGTTTTCACGACAAAGTAGCTCAACGCGCGGCTGCATCCGGGCGAGGAGGATTCGGAGCTCGTTGGACAGCCTACCTTCCTGTTAGCTGGCCATGGCCTCCCCCAGCGCACCGCTTGGGGCGGCGTGACGCGCCCATTCGACGCAGTCCTCAGCAGTCCGGAGGGTCGTTCCCCGGCCGATCTTCCACCGGGGAGCGTACACCTCGTTGGAATCACGTACTGCAATAAAACAAAAAACAGTTGAGAGAAATGATGAAAGGGATATAGGCCAAAATAACCCTACGCACCTGTAGGGTCGACAACAGGCCGATAGCCACCAAACCCATCACCTGAACCTAAGGGATATCCATCCAAAAGGTCAAGGAGACGGGAAGGAGGCAGGGATTGGCTAGACGCCCCAACCCCAAACGTACCTGAAGGACTAGCCGTAGTCGCAGGCGCCGGAGGAGGCATGGTGGAGGCTGCCGCGGTGGAAACCAACGGAGGTGAACTCACAACCGTGGCCGCGGCTGCGGAAGAACCCGCAAGAGAAATCACCGCCGGCTCAGTGATGGATTCTGTGAAAATGGCACTGACAGCCGGCGGGGATAATGTTACAGCTGGAACAGTTGGCTCAACGGGATGAGCAACTGAACCAGTACTGCAAGCAGGCGTAGCCGCCTGGGTCATCGCCTCGGGTAGGTTGACCAAACCTACCTTCATGGGTCCAGAGGTGTTCCTCCCCGCTCCACCCTGGAATGCGGTAGCATCCACGCCTGCACGAAGACAAGATATATAAGTATGATAGCGAAAAGATATGAAGTTAAAAGTTATGTACACTTACGGGTCTTTTTGAGCTTGAAGGTGCGAACAGGCGGGGACGAACCCGATGGAGCCGGCCTCTTCGTACCGGTCACCGTCGTCGTCTTGGGCTGCTCGGAGGTGACAGCCGTTTCAACCTCCAGAGCAGTGGTCTCAACACCACCTGGGTTCCCCGCCGCCTCTTCACTCTCGGTCTCCGACTCAGACCGGTTCACCTGGTCGGCGGTGGAGGCTACCTTCGCCTTGCCCTTCCCGCCAGCAGCCTTCTTCTTCCGCGCAAGAAAAGGACCATCTGCGGATTCCTCATCAGAAGATGACAAGATTAGAGGAATTCCGGCAGAGGTTTCAGCATTCAGAGGGCGAGGGTTAGATAGTCTTTTACCTGGCCACGTGGTGCTCAGTATTTCGTGACCTGGCGGGTAGGCCTCCACAAACCGATCCGCAGTCTGCGCAAGGATGGGCAACTCATTCTCGTCAAGAGCGCGAGTACCTAACCGAGCGGGACCGTCAGCTTCCCGCGGATGCAGGAGGGACTGCAAGTCATTTCCCTCTGAAAAAAAAAAAAAAACAATTAGAAAAAACCTTATGTCAACAAAGAAGACGGAGAATACCGTAAGGGATAAAGTTCAAACCGTATTCAAGTACGATGGGAATCTGTGGCGCATCCGCCCCAGCATCCTTCCACACCCTGCTCATACCGAGCATCACCATCCCGGACTCCGGAAAGCTGTAAACCGGAGTCTGGATCCGGGAAATCTTGGAGAACCATTCCGCCTCCTGGTAGTTGGAGGCGTGAAGGATGGGGAGAGCTCTCCCGTTCTTAAATGTCATCGCTATAGGGACGACACGGGCAGAGATGTAAAAGAACTCCCGCTTCCAAGACCGAAGACTGCGCTCGGTAGCGCAGATCTTCAAACCCTTGATCCGGGTGACTAGGGTATACCAGCCTTGGATGCACCTCCAGGAGTAGAAAGTCATCAGGCGGTCGACGTGGGGATCCACGCCAAGAATGAGGCACACCCACTCAAAATGGCGGATCTTGGCGATCGCCATTGGGTGTACCTCCGTCAGGTGCACACCGTGTCTATCCAGAACACGGTATACAAACTTCGTCAATGGGAACCTAAGATTCCCATAGACGAAGAAGGCGGCATATACCCCTATTTTGCCCTTGGGGGCATCGTACACCGTCTGGTGTGGCTCCGAAAACTCAGGCTCGAACGTCTCGAGCATGAACTTCCGGACGATGTATCGGTAAAGCTCGATGGGAAGAGCACACTGGCATTCGCCAGCAGTGCTCTTATCGTCCTTATCGGACGTAGACGTCGGGTTCTCGACATACAAGTCAGACTCCTCGACGATAGCTTCTGGATCATGAGTAGACGACATGTTTTGGAGGTAAAGAACGATTTCAGGAGAATGCTCGGAAATCGCTTAGAAGGAGAAGAGAGAAGTGAAAGTGTGGATTACCAAGGACCCTCTCCCCCTTTATATACTCATCGCAATGAATGCGATGAATTTAATGTGGAGGAGAGAGAAAAGAGCTGGTGCAATGAAACTATGACACGTGGAAAAATCAAGCTGGCAACAGCTGTTGACGGGACGCGCGCCGTAAACTCCGCACCCACGCGTCCAAAAAATTGCGCCCACGCGCCTGAAAAAGCGTCTGGAATGACCATGTACTGTCACGTCGCCATAACTTCCTGCACGTCCTGAAACTGTCAGAAGAAACCGTCGGACGACGTTTCAACAGTTTGGACTGTTCTTATCCTTTCACCAACCCTTCGAATTTCAAAAAGATTCAAAAAGATTCAAAAGTAAGCGGGACTATGCCCCTTACCTTGGCAACCAAGTAACTATAAGACAGGTGCGAGTACAGTGTCAAGGCAAAACCCTTCACATACTTATCACCCGCAGGGAATTGAAGCCAGGAATACCTTGGAAGTAAAGTAACTATAAGACGAGTGCGGGTACAGTGTCAAGGCGAAACCCTTCACATACCTAGCACTCCGCAGGGAATTGAAACCAAGAAGGATCTTCTGGGCCATGCTTGCAGAAACGGGAAATACATCCCCGCATAGCGGGAACGTCGAGAACTAGATTGTTTGAAGCTCCAAGATGGAATTGGTTGTTTTAACATAATTGATCACTATGTTCAAAACTACCAAAACCTCATGGAGAATCTACACAAGTGGAACTCAACGCTCCTGACTTGCGAGGAGGTTACACACCGACCCGCATCATACCCAAAGATCAAGCAGAAAAGTCGGGAATTTCTGCGTGACATTAGGGAAACCGCGGGAAGAATCCCCACGGACAACCTTAAAACTAAATCCTTTTCAAAACCCCTTGATTAAGTCCAAAGTTCACCTCAATTATTAACAATTCATGAGAAGAACATTGGACTGGGGGGACTTGAAGAGGTAGGTCCCAGCAGAGCCCAGTTGGACCCGCAAGACTCACCTTGAAGAAGGACGTTTGCGCAAGGACCAACTGGTTCCGCAGGACCCACCATGCTCAGAGATGAAGACCTTACGCGCAGTATGCCAGCTGTTCACGCAGGGAAAGCCTCCCAATGGTGAAGTACCCCGCCTGTCCCCGCAGCTGCGGATACAAGCCATCAGGGAAGGCTACCCGCACTAATAGCAAGGCTACACGCACAAGGCACACTCAATAATTCAGTGTCACCTGAAGGAATGAGCAAGGCGGGAATACTCCCGCCCAAATGAGCCAGTCCGTATGCTTCTGGAAGATCTTTTGTACTATACCTGCCAAGGTATGGACAAAATAGACAAGATCTGACCAAAGCAGCCCATGAACCAATCACAGGGTGGCAGCTCACCGACAAACAGTACGAGGAGCATGCTCTAGTACTGTTTGTCACTATTAGCCGCTGCCTACTCACCAACCCTTGTCGTGGCACGCACATAGCCTGCAGTTGGTGGAAAAGGAATAGTACACAGCCGGCCTGGTCACTATCAGCCGCTGCCTACCCACCAACCAGCATGGCACGTGCGTAGCCCGTAGTTGGTAGAACAGGAATATTATACAGCTGGATGTACCTGCTTGGAAACCTACCTTCGGCTATAAATACTCCAACACCTTGGAACGGTATGATCATCTGGTATTTTACCTTCACTAGCTATTTCTCTCAATATACACTTATATTCAGAGCAATCTAGTCTGATTCTCACGCCGGAGGGTGGTCACAAGGAGGAACCCCTCCTTCTCAGTGACGAGCTCACGGTGTCTGTTTTGCAGGTCATCTGAAGAACATCCTTCTTTGCCGGACCTAACCCTCGTGGGAAACATTACTTAACTCCCAGATTATCCATAATCTACTCGGGGTCGATTAGTGTTTCTTCAATCTCTAACGTAAATTACAAGCCCTAAGATACATATCACACCAAGTGGGCATTAATTATTCTCGGTATAATTTATAAATTACTAAATATATGTCATTAGTATGGTACCCAAACAACATGATCTTCAGGTAGGAAATGACAAACCAGAGTAGTCCCCGGTTTTACTTTTAGAACCCTGAACGCCAAATGTTTAGGGTTCCACTTTGCGGTGTCTGTATGACACACTGCAACCGCTATAGCTTTCGTCCCGTCTACGCCCAACAAAGATACCACATACGCTTTGGTGGTGATGGTTTTGTGACAATAAAACACCGCATATGGATAGTTTTGTTTGTGACAAACCACCGCCACATCGGAAGCTAATTTCTTGGCTTCTGCAATTGTGTGCTTTTGTAACGGAGTACTTTTTCTAGCGTTTACCTCTGTGGATACCGATTTAACCTTTTTACCTAACTCGGATGTACTGAAATCCACCATGGCCTCTAATGAAGTAGCACAATACTTCTTCTCACCTTCCATACGCTTATCCTCACATTCGTCAATCGTTTTCTTCATTGATTCAGATTCTACCGTGTTAGGTTTGATGGAGAAACGCGTATACAGTTCGGGGAGCTTCTTTGATGAAAAGGGTATCGTGTCAGCAACTTTACGGGGTAAGAAAGTTGATGATGGGCTTGTAGTTTTGGTGAAATGTAAGTTCATAGCATTGCCTTTATGCATGTCCTTTTCAAGGAAGAAAAGTGCAACATTTGGGTCATCTTTGAGTTGATCATCAGCGGCAGCATACTTATATGAAAACGGAGACACCTCTACGTCTACTGGCTTTTTCTTGTTGTGACAACGTACGATAACACCTCCTTTGCCAACATCTACTTTCTCGCAATTCCCTTTCGGTGTTGCTTTTACATCACCAACGTTGGTGCCTGGAGCATGAACAGATACACCGCTCCCTTTACCGACACCAACGTTGGTCCCAGGAGCATGGACATATACTCCACCGCTTCCCACGCCCACATTTACACCAGGAGCATGAACAGATACTCCGCCTTGGCCAATGCCTACTTGAACATTTGTGCTCTTATCTTCCAATCATCCAGTATAGATAATAACAAAAAAGAATATGACCATCAGTTAAGTTAGTTTATGAATCAAATCTTGAATATTCATACCAAATACTAAGTAATATTTTTAGGGTTAATAACATAAAATACTAAGTTGGTTTATGGATAACTGATAAGTATAACTTTAAGTTTTGAACAACTAGTGTAGAGGTTCAGTTTAATCTAAACAGGTTCAGGTAAGTTTCAGGCCAAACACATGAGTGCATTTAGCTAAACAGGTATTGTTTGTGTCAAGCTGACATGTTTGCAGGTACTTTACACATTCAAACTCTTTTTTTAAATGTGTTTTATGTAATAACTTAAACTATTCGGGTATTTTTATACCTAAATTTAAAATTTCTATAAAAACTTTTGGCATAGTTTAAACACAAATGCTTAATAAAAAACATATGTAAATTTAAGTATTAAAGTATTAATATGCAAAAGAAAATAATTAAACATGCCATGTTGTGAATACATACATGTGGCGTCACTGTCTTCATGTGTGTGACACGATTCAACACCTTAACTTTCAATAATTCGTGTGTGCAACAACACACATGTTAATTACAATTATATTTAACATAGATGGGGATCAAAATATATAATACTTCTATGCATATCCAGTAATAATTGTAACAACATGTTTTATATAATAGATTAATCCTGTCTAATAGGAAAAAAAAAACGTTGCGAATTTTATAAAAATTACTAACCGTTGTGTAGAAGATCGGTGACTGCTGTGGGCATGGGAGCGTTTGGTAACACGGATTTCCAATACGTTTCTGGAGTCACTGTTGTGTAGCTCGCAACCATTGCCAACTGAAAATAATATAAACATAAATGAAGATGTAACTATATGCTTATATATACAAGAGTGAATTGAAGTATATATTTACTCACAGAAAGAAAGGTGAGGATGTGGACAAACTCCATGTATGAAAACTTGGGAGAAAACTGTAAATAATTAATGTGTTTTGTGATGAAGGAAAATGGGCAGTATTAAGGCTGCTTTTATAGACGAGAGACTTTGACCGATATTCTTAAAAGGAAAAAAAAATAAACAATACAAAATAAATATCGAATGAGATGATTTTGGACCATTAGACGGAGGTGGGCGGGAGGATTTTGAACAATTTGGATGGACCAGACTTAATAGATATAAACTGTTTTTGAGTTTCCGTCAGTGTTTTAGATGTTAAGTGTGTAATATATTAAATTTGGCTAAAAGTGAAAAATGATGATTAATTTTATTGAACTTAAATAGTAAATTAAGAAAATTAGTGATTTACATGTTTTGTACTAAAACAAATGATTTTGAAATTGCTATGATCGAAGAAGAGTCTTCAGTGCTGAAGTCTGAGCACTAAATGATTGAATTAAGGTTGAGAATTGTGCTATAACTGTCTTTGGCGTTTCTCACATGATCCAGCTTGTCAAGATCTTTTTGTCCACTGCTTAGAGGACTCGTAACTTCATTTTGTAGCACAAGTTTTGCTTTTTTATATTTAAGTATTACAAGTAGGATCTAGTTAGCTTTCCTTGGGGCGTGTACCTTAGTTTGTTAAGAGTGGAGTCTTTTGCAGCCTTGTCGAAAATAGGAGGTTGGTCACTTTTTTATCACCTCCGATCAACATTTTCAGTTTATCATGTTTTTGTAATTATTATAATGTTGTTACGCTATGTTATGACTAAGAAATATTTGAAGAAAAATCTAGATACTTGAGTGATGTTTAGGGGAGAGCATTTTCTCCCAAATACATGTACTCGTACATGTATCATACCGCACATGTATCCGTATCTGTACCGATTTAGCATATTCGGTACGGGTATCGGTACTCGTTTTTGCTGAATTTCGGTGTATGTACAATCGGGTACATGTCCGCGTACGTTTGGTATTTTGTACATGGTTAGAATATTGTAACGATTTAATTGTGATTCTTCATATTTAATATATGAAATAAATTCTCCAATCATGTTATTATTGAATAAGTATTAAACGTTTCTTTAATATTAAATAATATAACATCAACTCGAACAAACAAATATATCACTTAAATTCAGCGACCGGATTATGCTTCTTTAATACCATCTAATCATTAAATTAGCGACCAATTTGGTACTCGTCGCGTACATGTACGAGTACCAGACTAATTCAGATTGTTTGTTACTCATACTGGTGAGAGCGTAGAACATTTGGAAATAAAAAAGCAAAACGGAACAAAAATGAGTATCGTACTATACTAAAAAATTTGGTACGGTTATTGATACAAGTTTATTAATTTTCGATACGGGTATAATCGGGTACAGATATGTTTACAGTGACTGTACCAAGCCCATCCTGGTGATGTTATTTCGTCTATGAAAATCAAGAAAAAAAAGTGAGGTGTGTTTTACTAGAGGGGGATTGAAATTGCGTTGTTGCTAAAATATAAAATCAAATATAGTTACCAAACACAACTAATTTTTTATTTTGGTTTTGGATCTTGGTTAGAAACAAATAATAATTCGGGTTTTAAGAATGAGTAAAAACAACTTAGATCATCTTTAGGATGTGAAGACGTTTTGTGAGTACCACCTCCGGATTTTGAACACATAATATGTTTGGGTCGAAAGATTCTGAACAATAATTTGGATAGGCCGGACTCAATTTATTTTCGTAAAAATTACACTACCTAACAGAAAAGCTTGGTGAGTCGTGGGACGCCTTGGCCCAAACTAAGATTCGCGAGTGAGTAAGAGTATTTGAGGAAGGAGAAAGTGGGGTGGAAAGAAATCAGTGAGTGGAGACATGTTTTTGAGAACCTAAAAGTGTGCAACATTGTGAATGCCCAAAATTATTTAACATCACAATGTATTATGTTTAAAATAGTAACGATATAGTTTTAAGTAAAACTAGCCCATTTTTCCAAGGACATGCAACTTCAATGCAAGCCAGTCTAGGATTTTGCCACATAAGCCTACGACGCCAACATAGAGTCTGTAGATAGTCTTAGAGCACCAACAACTACGATCTTTAGCTTTGGAATTAAATTATTTTCTTGTATCTGAGAAGACTTTCCGGCTTAATAGGAAGGAAGCTTAATCGAGATGAAACAGAAGTTTTCTTCTGTGATCGATCGTTATACAATTCAACAACTCCGAATTGGACTAGTTTCTCCTCAACACATAAGTTCTTGGTCCAAAAAAATCCTGCCTAATGGCGAGATTGTTGGAGAGGTGACAAAACCTTATACCTTTCATTACCAAACCAATAAACCAGAAAAAGATGGATTATTTTGTGAAAAGTTTGGATCTAGTTGGACATAAGTGGACACGAAAATGATCGAGGACTTGCAATTGTGGATGTGGTTTGTGGAGTAGGTTTGTGTGCGAGGTCCTTAAATTCGGACATGCTGGAAACTTCTCATACGTGACGATTTGGGAAAATTTATTGTAAAAGAAATAGGTGTTATTTTAAGAAAGTTTGAAATATGATGTAAAATTGATATCCCTGTTTGTGGAACTTCATTGTTGTAAATATTCGTAAAATGGAAAAACAATTTTTTATTTATTTTCATAATAGTTTATGTCCTTCCGAGATCTTTCTCCAATGTAGGGATGACAATGAAACCCGAACCCGATGGGGAAACTGGATTTAATTGGGACGGGTAATACCCGACCCATTAGGATTTGGGACGGGTTTGGGATTAACTTTGAAAATTTTCGTCAGTTTGGGACGGGTTTGGGATTTGTAATATACCCAATGTGTATCATTACATGAAACTGAATTAGGGGTTGTTTGGTTCATTCAGATTTGAATGAGTCAGATCTGAATGAGCATTTGTCCCATTCAGCAATAACAGTGGCTGTTTGTTTACATTTGAATGGAACCATTTAGATGTAAACATCTGATTCATTCAGACCTCAGACTGTTTGGTTCCAAACAGAAAAACATCTGAATGGTTAAAATTATGTCTGAATCATTCAGACTTACTGTTATTGCTGAATGAGACAGATGCTCATTCAGATCTGACTCATGCAGATCTAAATGAACCAAACAGCCAGTCTGAATGATTCAGACATAATTTTAACCATTCAGATGTTTTTCTGTTTAAAACCAAACAGTATGAAGTCTGAATGAATCAAATGTTTACATCTGAATAGTTCCATTAAGATATAAAATGTAAACAAACAGCCCCTTACTTTATGCCGCCTCAACAGATCCACTTAATCTAGAAACATTAAGTTTGAATAAAATATGATAAACCCAACTCGTTATTAACCAAAACTTTTGTACACTTGCTACTCCACCCTCAGTTATGAAGATATAAACAATGAAAGCCCCTACCCATACGTCTTGACATGCAATATTTGTTTGTACGGTAAACTTATGATTTAATGTATGGACTCCAAATGTTTTTGTTAAAACGTGCGGAAAACAAAGAAAGCTAAGTATTAGAATATGAAAATGAATATTTAGACTTTTGTCTCCAAATGTAAATAACAAATACTTAGTTTTAAGGTGGTTGTTGAGAGTTCATATCTCGATTATATTCACTACTTTACACTTCAAGTATTTACTTTTTAAAGAAACATCAGGTATATGATCATGTCCCAAAGTTTAAGTGTTAGTTTGCTATCATGAAATGATTGATTATCTTGTCATATAAAACCGTCGTATATAGTTAAATACAGTTTTGGTGACTTATTTGTGATGGAATTTGTTTGTTGTATATCGTTCGGTCAATAAATACAGCAACAATTTGTGTCGTCGTTATATCTGCAACGCGTTTCTGGATGTCTTTTTCGACGGATAGTGGACGCATTACAGTATTTTGCGACAACTATTTCCATCTCAAATCTGTCGTTGACATTGCTAGCGAAATTTGAAAATTTCATTATTATTATTATTATGATCTTTTTTACCTTTTCAAGCTTTTTTCGTTTACAAATGCATTCAAAATCCCATAAAACATACAAACACAGATAAAGCCACAAACTTCTACAAATAATATATTTTAGAGTAAAGTGTCATTTTCGTCCTTATGGTTTGGCAAATAATGCGATTTTAGTCCAAAAAGTTTATTTTTTGCATATGGACCCTCCACGTTTCCCAGTTTTTGCCAATTACATCCAAATCACTAACTCCGTAAATTTAATCGTTAAGTTAGGGGTAGTCATGTCTTTTCACTATTTTTTTATTATAATACTTATTTTAGTGAACTGCGGTTTTCGTTCTCGTGGTTTGTCCAAATCTGCGATTTAGTCCAATAGTTTCAAGTTTGCAATTTTTGTACTTGAGTTTCATTTCACTTGCAATCAAACACGAATTTATTAACCTCGTTAATTTTGGTTGCTAACCCATTTGCGTGCCCCCTCACGTGACGACTAGTTTTGTCGTTTCTCTCCCTAAATAAACTTCAGCCCCTAATTCGCAAGCCCCCTCACGTGAGGGACTGGGGTGTACTTTGGGAAAAAGGAAACAAACAAGGAGCAAATCTGCCGCTTACGTGAAGGGCACACTGATGGGTTTAACGACCAGACTTAAGGATGTTACGGAATTCGGGTTTAATTGCAACTGAAATGAAACCATAGGGAAGAAAATTGCAAATTTCAAATGACTGGACCTAAACTACAGATATGGACAAACTATATGGACGAAAACCGCAGTTCACTAAAATAAGTATTATAATAAAGAAAGGGTGAAAAGACATGTTTACCTCTGACTTAATGATTAAATTTAACGGGGTTAGTAATTTGGATGTAACTGGCAATAACTGGGAAACGTGGAGGATCCATATGCAAAAAACAAACTTTTTGAACTAAATTCGCATTATTACCTCTATATTTTATAAATCTATCTATTCTAATAAAGAAAAATAATTGTAAATACGTGTCGGTTTGTGGCTAAATCACACTAATTTTTTTCCTCCAAACTAATACATGTTATAGATCAATAATTACTCAATTTCCTTTTACACTTTATATTATATTTATAACATGATTTAATTAATTTACTTTTCTGTAAAACTATATTTAATAATCTATACACTTTTATAAAAATAAATGTTTACATATTATACTATTATACATTGTTAGTATATATTTTCACAACATACTTGGTGACATCCAAAAATCAACAAAAACCGTGTTTGTTAAATATTGAAAATAATATAATTTTAAATGTTATTATTAACATATTATACTATTTATATTGTTGAAGATTGTAAATAAAAAAAACAAAAACAAAAACTTTAATATGCTTTTAATTTACGAAGTAATTTTTTAATCACTAAATTATAAATATATGCTTAAAAGTTGATTCATATTTTTAAAATAAATTCATTTATCTATTGATTTTTTGTACATTGTCATATAAATTATAAATATATGATTTAAACTTATCTATTTATTTTTTTTTGTTAATTTAGTAAACTATACATATATGTGTTCAATTGTAAGGATAATATATACCAATAATTTTCAAATATAATAAAGTTTATCATATTTAGTTTCTTGAGTTTTTTTATTAAGGATTGCTTCGGGTTTTTTTTGTGAAACTAAAATTTGATTGTTGATGACCGTCGTTTGAGTCATGCACCTAATTAACCTAAGTAGCTAGGACATGTAAGGTATAGTATCCACCAGGAGTATGTGGTAAATGCAAATAGTGTAACAGATTCAATATTATAAAGTAGCGGATTTTAGTGCTGATCACACAAGCAATAGTTTGAATTTAGAATTAAGTAAACAAGTTTTAATCAATTAATAAAAGCAAATCACACCCGGGACTTCAAGTAAGTAACTAACAGTAATCTTATGCAACCTACCAAATTAATCATTAACGGTTAACTACAGACTGATCAACTAGACAAAACCTTTGGCAACAATAATCGCTTTACACACGACACTGGTTATCAAACGGTCCCTGCTAGTGTGACTCAGTTAAGGGCAATTATATGCTTTATCGTATTCAACCTAATCAAACAACCCTATGATCAATTATTATAGTAACTGGTACCTAATTGTTCAGATCAACGTAACCTAAACCGATTGAACACACAATAATACTAAACATCAATAATCATAGATTAACCATAGACAATTATACATAAACGTTCTTCGTTACATAAAAAAACAGAATCGTTACAAACTTTACATTCTCGGGTATGATTCGGAGAGTTTAGCCGCGTCTCGGCATCATGGAATCTTCAATATAGATGACATAGAGCATGTAGGTGGTCTCGTTATGGTCCGGTATGGTAGAATCGTCCTCCTAGAGCTCTCAAAGTCGCCTGCCTCGAAGTGTGTCAAGATAGGGTCGAGAATAATGAAAATTGATATAAAACCCTAGCTGCACGTCGGCACGCCCCATCGTGATACGCGATGGGGTCTTCACCGGTCCATCGCGTATCGCGATGGACCTTTGGTAAACATCTCATTAAACACCCATCGCGATACGCGATGGATTTCCAAGCATGTCTATCACGTATCGCGATGGGTCATGTCACCAACAACATTCTTTAATCTTTCTCGTTTTCCAGGTCTTCATTCCGTGCCTCAACAGGTCCAAATTAGCTGCTTTAACGTATATGACCTAAATACAACAGACACGTATGAAGTATCGAAGTTCCTATAATAAACGATTAAAACTAATAAATAAACGAACTAGAACGCATGCAAATTAATCAACTATCACATCCCCACATTTATTTTTTGCTTGCCCTCAAGAAAACTTTAAAGCAAACATCAACCTCCATCATAGGTATGCAAATTATCACCATTAATAGTAGTAAGGTTTAAGGTCATACCCGGTTTCCCATACTGACACTTTCTAGATTGCATCCCACAAATAGAGTTAAATGATATAATAAAAACAATAGAGCCGCCCAGACGAGTGTACTTTGTTTCCGGTTAAGGAACACATGCTTATACCCCTCATAATATAATAACTCTCCTCTCGGTTTAATATCTTGACTAGCAAAAGATGTGCTAGTATCTCTTTGCCCTCTAACCAAGTATGAACACAAAGTAATAAGCTTGGAAGCAAGTCAAATCTCCACCCATATAAATGCTTGGACACAAATGAAAATCAAGAGGGCTTAAAAGGGTTGTAACGGGGCTAAGTGTAAGGGTATGGAAGGGAATTTTTAAGTATCTCAAACGATCCGATCCGGCTTATTACAAAACAACTAAATAAACAAATACAAAAACATAAACAACTGATAGAATTTTTTTTTTACTTAATAATCAAACACAAACGAACTGCTAATTACATAACTGAATATAAACAGACATTTTTTTTAAACATCAATAAACGCACTGCTCAATACAACCTATTGATAGATACTAAAACAATTACAAAGAAACCTATTAAGCAAGTGTCACACCCTCAAAATCCATTAACGGAGTTTTACCGTCAGAGGGTGTGAACTAACAGGATCGGAATCATTAGTTATAATCAAACCATAAAAATGTTTAAATGAAAATAAGTGCGGAAGCGTAAAACCATAGAAACAATGTTACGTCACGCATGACGATTTAAACCCAATGATAACAGTTAACAGTAAGTTTGCATAGTTAAAAGTTTATCAAGCAATGCATGTTCCTAAACCGCGCGCCGCCTTGGCTACCTGAGAATAACATACTAAAAGTGTCAACACAAGGTTGGTGAGTTCACAAGTTTAAATAAAAATAAAGCGTTCAGCGTTTGCGTTCAGCGTTGTGCGTTACAGCGTTACAGCGTTTTGCGTTACAGCGTTTTGCGTTACAGCGTTACAGCGTTACAGCGTTTTGCGTTACCAGATAGTGTTATGTCAATTATATATCGATAGGTAGCTAGTCTATACAACAAGTATTACTAAGTGTTCGACACCGAAGCTGACTCGTTTAATTAGTGCCTTGTCACCAGGTCCTCCAGACCATGGTACGTGTTAGCCAAAATTACACCCGCTCGACCTCCAGTCGAGTTTAGCGTTGGGTGGGGTTTGTCAAACCCAGTAGTACTACTCAACAGTGACTCGCTATTCAAAATATTAACCGGTTTGATGTGTAGGACTTCAAATGTTTCGTTTGCCACTTAGTCTTTACAAGTGATATATAATTTATAACAAAATCTTAAATGCGTTGTGGAGTATGTTATCTCCCCCAAGTGAAAAGCGTTTGAAAACAGTTTAAAGAGGGGAAAGTGAAACTCACTGTTTGCGAAGAATTTCCCAAATTAAATCACCAAGATGCGCGTCACCGAAAAACTCTCTCTAGCGTTCTAAAACAATAAAGAGATTTTTCTAAGTGTCGGAATATTATCGAGTCTCTAGACCCGGCACATAATACCTATGCACATAACATGTTTCGTGTTTCGTTTGTGAATCATGTGTGACTTTAACAAGTGTTTTTGTGACACATTACATGTGTAAGCAATTATATACATGTCATGTATTCATAAAGTACATCACTATCAATTATTCCCCGTAAGGGCATTTTGGTCAACAAATAACAATTAACTAACCATTATTCCCCATGAGGGAAATTTGGTCAAATCATGGCAATCAATTAGCAATTATTCCCCGCAAGGGTATTTTGGTCAAAATCAAACAATTATATAGCAAGTATCATGTTTCATGCATTTTTACACAACTCAGCAGCTAGTTTCACCGAGACAGAAATCCTACTAGAAAGATTATACTATTTCACCGATCATAGCATCTCAATTAATTTACCAAAAATCATCACAGAAGCACATATGTCTTAAGTTTCCAGAACATATTTAATTATATTTTTATTCCACATAATTTTCTAACAATCATCAAATCATTACAGCAAACTCATAACAGTCAAATTCATGCGCAACAGAATGTTATTTGCAATTCCAGTTAAACGAAAAATCCAATAAATGCAAGACCACTTGGGTTAGGTTCCTAACTCAATAAGTCAACTTCCAGAAGTAGAACCAACCCAATTGGTCTCGTAGTTCATGAGATATAACATTTACAACACAACCTAACAGCAGGTCTAACAGCTCAGCTTTGCACAATGTTTTTGTAAAATCATAAAAGTTAACCTTTATTGTCCAAAAATTACAAATTTATACTCTATAGAAACTAGACTAAACCTAGTTTACTGTAGTACCAATAACCTCAACCAATTTTCATCTTTACACTTCGTTACAGTCACTTAAACATCAATAACACATTCTGTCCAGAAACTGTTTGTATCCAAACTCAACATATTAACAATCTATGAACTATCATGCATTCATATAACCCTCTAGACTCCATAGACACCATCCATGCACATCAATTACACATTGCATACAAGATTAGGGTTTTTGTTTGAACTCAAATCAAAGACACAACAATCAACATGTTACAATATCAATTCTACTTATCAAATCATTACTCAATCAACAACAATCATATTGATTACATGTATACATGAAATCGGCTGCTAGGGTTTGTTATTAACCCAACAAACATCAAAATTAAGTAGTAAAGATGTATAGGATGATCAATTATACCTTCCTAGCACCTAGTTCTTCAATCACAAGCTTGATTTCTTGATGTATGTGTGTGTGAAAGTCGACGGCAGCCAAGGGTTTGGGGTGGGAGAGTTCCGATCGGGGTTGGGATTATAATAATAATAGTTAGGGTTTACTTGTTAATGATCTATTTATAAACACACAAGTTACACTCAAGTCCCTCTACTTTCAATTGTTGTTTTTCTAACTTAACTAACTAGTTTACATCTTGAGTTAATGTTCATAACCATGTTATCACGTAACACATAAGTCTAACACATAATTATCACATAATTACTGTTTTGACGTTTTTCGTTTATTCATCAATCGTTTGCGTCAACTCGTTTGCGTTTCGGTGCAAATCCCGAAAGACTACACATGTAGTAAGTGTTAAGCGTCATTTAAACCCTAGTTTAAATGTAATGAAGTGTGCGTTATAGATTTAGTGATCTTAAGTTTGAATTGACGGAGTTGAGTTGACGGAGTTAACCTGAAATTGACGATTGTCACATCATTCCCATGTTAAAGAATTTTCGTCCCGAAAATTTGAGTAAAGTCGTGATGAGTGTCTGAAGAAGTAAGAAAAATTTTCAGTTTGTCATATCATCTCCTAGTAGAAAGAAATTTCGTCCCGAAATTTAATTCATACCTCCGGTGATGTCTGACGGTTTGCCGGGTTTCGCGGTTTTCTGTGTTTGGTTAGCCCTTCAAAAAGGTGAGGATACTTTTTCATCATTTGATCCTCGCGTTCCCACGTGAACTCCGGTCCACGTCTCGAGTTCCATCGAACCCTAACGATTGGAATCTTGCTGTGCTTGAGTGTTTTGGTTTCCCAATCCAAAACTTCGATTGGTTCTTCAATGAAGCGTAGCTGTTCATCAACTTGCAGTTCCTCCAAAGAGACTACTTGGGTTTCATCAGACAGGCATTTCTTCAAATTGGACACGTGGAATACATTTTGTACGCCACTGAGTTCCGTTGGCAGGTCCAGTCGGTACGCCACCGGACCAATGTGCTCAGTTATCCGGTACGGACCAACATATCGTGGGTTGAGTTTGTTTCGCTTCCCAAAGCGAACCACACATTTCCAAGGTGAGACTTTGAGTAACACTCGATCGTTCACTTGAAATTCGAGGGGTTTTCGGCGCTTGTCGGCGGAACTCTTTTGGCAATCTCGTGCTGCTGCCATGCGATTTCAGATTTGAACAATCTTTTCCGAAGTTTCGAGTACCAGTTCTGGACCAGTGATTTGGCTGTCACCCACCTCCGCCCAACAGAGTGGTGATCGACA
Organism: Bidens hawaiensis; assembly: GCF_021521415.1. Classification (NCBI taxonomy): domain Eukaryota; kingdom Viridiplantae; phylum Streptophyta; class Magnoliopsida; order Asterales; family Asteraceae; genus Bidens; species Bidens hawaiensis. Next base: position 190,899 of record NW_027493010.1, on the reverse strand, counting down.
TTTCCGTCCATACAGCGCTTCAAACGGCGCTGCTTTAATACTTGCGTGGTAGCTGTTATTATACGAAAACTCTACCAAGGGTAAGTGGGGTTCCCAACTTTTTCTGAAATCCAATAAGCAGGCACGCAACATATCCTCCAGGGTCTGAATAGTTCGTTCACTTTGCCCATCTGTCTGAGGATGGTATGCTGTGCTCATATCAAGACGGGTGCCTAGTGCGCTTTGCAGCGACTTCCAAAAGTGCGAAGTGAAACGTGAATCTCGATCAGAAATGATTGAGACAGGCACTCCGTGTCTAGACACTACTTCCTTCATGTAGACGCGAGTCAGTCTTTCCATTTTGTCCGTTTCTTTAATTGCTAGGAAGTGTGCAAACTTAGTCAACCGGTCAACGATCACCCAGATGGTATCGCATCCCGTCGGTGTCTTTGGTAAACCCGTGATAAAATCCATTGAGATATGTTCCTATTTCCACATTGGGAGTTCCGGTTGTTGTAGTAGACCAGATGGTTTCTGGTATTCTATCTTGACTCTGGCACAAGTCAAGCATTTGCTCACGTAGGTGGCAATGTCGGCTTTCATGTTCGGCCACCAGTAAAGTGCCTTTAAATCATGATACATTTTATCTGAGCCAGGGTGGATAGAATATCGGGACTTGTGAGCTTCGTCCATCACTAGAGTCCTCAACTCTCTGTATCGTGGAACCCAAATCCGGTTCTCAAAATATCGGACCCCGTCCGATCTGGTTTCAAGTTGCTTGTTCATGCCCCGCATGAGTTCCGATGGAAGATTGTCATCTTTCAAAGCTTCAAGTTGCGCATCGCGAATCTGATCGGGCAAGTTGGCATGAATTGTGAGTTGCAATGCTCGCACTCGTCTGGGTTTATCTGTTTCTTTTCTGGTGAGGGCGTCGGCCACTACATTGGCCTTGCCAGGGTGGTACTTGATGGCACAATCGTAATCTTTGAGCAGCTCGACCCAACGACGCTGTCGCATGTTCAGCTCTTTCTGATCGTAGATATGTTGGAGACTCTTGTGGTCGGTGTAAATGGTAAACTTGGTACCGTACAAGTAATGCCTCCATATCTTAAGAGCAAACACCACAGCTCCGAGTTTCAAATCATGGGTCGTGTAGTTCTTCTCGTGAACCCGTAGTTGTCGAGAGGCATTAGCTATAACCTTCTCGAGTTGCATCAGCACACAACCGAGACCTTGTATAGATGCGTCACAGTGTACCTCAAAATTTTCCGTTCTCTCGGGGAGGGCTAGAATAGGGGCGCTGCAGAGTTTGGTTTTCAACAGTTGAAAGGCGGATTCTTGCGCGTCACCCCAATTGTACTTAGTGCCTTTGTGAGTCAAAGCGGTGAGGGGTTGAGCAATCTTTGAAAATCCCTCGATGAAACGCCGGTAGTAGCCGGCCAGTCCCAGGAATTGCCGCACCTCAGTCGGAGTCTTAGGTGCTTCCCAGTTTTTGATGGCCTCTACATTACCGGGATCGACATGGATACCATTCTCGTTGATCACATGTCCTAAAAAGTGAACCTCACGAAGCCAAAATTCACATTTCGAGAGTTTAGCATACAGTTGTTCCTTCTTCAGCAATTCCAGAATTACCCTTAAGTGCTCTTCGTGGTCAGCTTCATTCTTGGAGTAGACGAGAATATCGTCAATGAACACAATCACAAACTTGTCGAGGTACGCCTTGCATACTCGATTCATGAGATCCATAAATACAGCTGGTGCGTTGGTTAGGCCAAAAGGCATAATCGAAAACTCGTAGTGACCATACCGTGTTCTGAAAGCCGTCTTTGAAATATCTTCCTCGCGCACTCTCAGTTGGTGGTAACCGGATCGCAGATCGATCTTCGAGTAGTAACTCGATCCTTGAAGCTGGTCAAACAAATCATCAATTCGGGGTAAAGGATAACGGTTCTTGACCGTCACCTTGTTCAACTCCCGGTAGTCGATGCACATGCGGAGAGTCCCGTCCTTCTTTCGGACAAACAAGACAGGGGCTCCCCACGGCGATGAGCTAGGTCGGATAAAACCCTTATCCAACAAATCTTGCAGCTGAGTGGACAACTCCTGTAGTTCCGCCGGTGCGAGCCGATACGGGGCTCGTGCTATGGGTGCTGCACCGGGTGTCAACTCGATTTGGAACTCGACTTGTCGTACAGGATGGAGTCCGGGCAAATCCTCCAGGAAAACTTCCGAGAAGTCTCGCACAACAGGTATATCTCCAATTCGTTTCTCCTCCGCGGGTTTCTCAATGATCTGCGCCAAAACTGCCGGATGACCCTTTCGTAGGTATTTCTGCGCCTTCATAAGGGAAATGACGCTGGTGGTCATGCCGCTTCTCTCACCTCGGACCGAAATGATCTCGCCGGAAGGGGTAGAAATGTGAACTATCTTGTCGTGACATAAAATCTCCGCTCGATTCTCGGATAACCAGTCCATGCCGACAACGACATCGAAACTACTAAGCGTAAAAGGAATAAGGTCGATGTCAAAGACATGACCTGACAGTTTTAACTTGCATCCCGCAAGTACATGATTCGTTACTACAATCTTACCGTCAGCTAATTCAACAGGAAACTTAGCATCTAACGGAGTTGGAGTTAAGTCTAAGAGTTGACTAAAGGCTTTCGACACAAAACTCCTATCAGCTCCAGTGTCAAACAATACAGAAGCAAAACAATCGTTTACAGGGAACTTACCAGTCACCACGTGCGGATCATTGCGGGCTTGACCCGACCCAATTACAAAAGCTCTTCCCTTGCCATTGCTTCCACCATTACTGCCACTTCCATTACCCCCATTGTTGTCGTTCTGTTTCAGCTTGGGACAATCCTTCCTGAAGTGACCTTCCTGCCCACATTCGTAACATCCCTTCGTCGTCATAGGTGGTTTAGGAGCACCCTTTGCCGCAAGGTCTCCTCTACATTCTTTCGCTTGGTGACCCATCTTTCCGCATCTTTGACACTTGATGCGGTCACACTGGCCAACATGATGATAGTTGCACCTATTGCACTTTAGATATCTCCCAGCATATCCGCTCGAAACCTGCCCGCTACCGTTGTTGTTGTTATGACTCTGAGTGTTAAAGCTCCGAGCGAATTCGGGCTTACGGTAGTGCTGTTGCGGTGAGAGGTTCGAGGATGAAGATTTGGCGTTGTCAAACTTCCTCTTTCCGCTGCTCGGGTTGTTGTTGCTGTTGTTGTCGTTACTCGGGTTGTCACATGCCTTAGTGGTCGAACCCCTAGGTGGTAACGCACCTTGGGTCACAGCCTGATCCGTCAGTTTGTGAGATAAACGGATCGCTTGTTGAATCGTGGCTGGTCTGGAAGACGTCACCATGCCCTGAATCTGCGGTGCTAACCCATCAATATACATTTCGATCCTCTTGCTCGGCGGATCCACCATCCGCGGACACATCACAGCCAACTCGTGCGAACGGGTAGTGTAGGCTTCAATTTCCGAGCCCACCATCTTCAGTGACCAGAATTCTGACTCTAACTTCGAAATCTCTTCTCTCGGACAGTACTCCTCTCGCATCATATTTTTGAACTCCTCCCAGTTCATAGCATTAGCCAGTTCCAGTCCAAGGATCTGCACGTTTGAATTCCACCAAGTGAAAGCAGAATCCCCAAGTGTTCCAGCAGCGAATTTGACCCTACTGGCAGGGGGACAATTGCACATCTCAAATGCCGACTCGGCCTTCTCAGCCCAACGCAGGAAGCCTATAGCTCCCTCAGTGCCCTTAAACGTACTGGGCTTGCAGTCAAGGTAGTTCTTGAAGGTACACGTTCCACTTGGACCTCCAGCTTGATTCTGAACGTGTGCGGCTAAAGCGGCCGCTGCATGGTCGTTCAGCAGAGTTTGGAGTTCAGCTGCAGTCAAGCTGATGTTACCACGTCCACGTCCAGCGTTTCTTCCAGCCATTTCCTAGAATCATAGTATAAAGTGTTAAACATGAATTTTTCTTTCATATACAACACACCATACATGTAATAAAAAGATAGGTAAGAAAGAAATAAGAAACAACATCACATCACAACCACATATTAATCTAAATAAAAATTCATGATTAAAACCATTGTATTCGCTACAAAGTATTTCCAATCAATCCTTAAAATCATAGAAAAATAATAGTTCGGATGGAGACAACCCCTCCATCTAAGTGTCATCATTACTAGATGTCATCGTCTGAGGACACCTCTGAGTGTGTCTCTTCCTCAGCCGGTTCTTCTTCGGGTTCCTCCTCGGGATCTTCCTCGGGATCCTCCTCAGGCTCCTCTTCGGGGTCTTCTTCAGGTTCCACTTCAGGCTCTGCCTCAGGCTCGGCCTCAGGCTCTGCCTCAGGTTCGGCTGCGTTCTGAGCAAGTTGCATTTCTAAGACATCGCAACGCTCTAGAGCTATCTCGGTTCGGGTCCTTGCTACCTGGAGTTGCTCTTGCAAGTCTATCATCTCGGCTTGCATCTTCCCCATAATCTTCATTTGTTGATCACTAGCCTCTTGCATTTCCTTCATTGCCGCTGCCATGCGGGCAATCTCCTCCTTAGTCTCGGTTCCGTCCTTCAACAGTCCGGAAACGTTGGCTCTAGTATAGCGCATGTAACCCACGTCACGTTCCAAGCATGAAACAACAGCTGCGAGAACTCGCTCTACAGGTTCGGTTATGGGTGGTAGGGTGTTGGGATAAGCAGGGTGGTTCGGGTGAAGTAACGGGGGAACTTGTTCGCGATAGACACAACGTCTGATCATGTTAGGGTACCAATCCCAGCTAACGTCGTTTTCGTATATGCCTCCGGATAGGCGGTACCTCTTCGGTGCTGGAATTTCGAGTTTCGGGACTACTCGGGGTGGCGATGCGGTGGGTAACTGCAGTTCCTTCCCGTGAGCATGCGTCATCGAATCGGATGATGATGAGGGTGGCGTCGACATTCCTACAGGTAAGCCGTGTATGCGCGCGCGTATGAGTGAAAGAGGTAAAGAGATAAGATTTCAAGACTACACAAACATATGCAGTGCGTATCAATATAACTAATGGGTCGTCGCGGTTATAGTCTGGTATGCATGCAGCTTCTAGTTCGCTATAACCTGGCTCTGATACCAATCTGTCACACCCTCAAAATCCACTAACGGAGTTTTACCGTCAGAGGGTGTGAACTAACAGGATCGGAATCATTAGTTATAATTAAACCATAAAAACGTTTAAATGAAAATAAGTGCGGAAGCGTAAAACCATAGAAACAATGTTACGTCACGCAGGACGATTTAAAACCAATGATAACAGTTAACAGTAAGTTTGCATAGTTAAAAGTTTATCAAGCAATGCATGTTCCTAAACCGCGCGCCCGCCTCGGCTACCTGAGAATAACATACTAAAAGTGTCAACACAAGGTTGGTGAGTTCACAAGTTTAAATAAAAATAAAGCGTTTAGCGTTTGCGTTCAGCGTTGTGCGTTACAGCGTTACAGCGTTTTGCGTTACAGCGTTTTGCATTACAGCGTTACAGCGTTTTGCGTTACCAGATAGTGTTATGTCAATTATATATCGATAGGTAGCCAGTCTATACAACAAGTATTACTAAATGTTCGACACCGAAGCCGACTCGTTTAATAAGTGCCTTGTCACCAGGTCCTCCAGACCATGGTACGTGTTAGCCAAAATTACACCCGCTCGACCTCCAGTCGAGTTTAGCGTTGGGTGGGGTTTGTCAAACCCAGTAGTACTACTCAACAGTGACTCGCTATTCAAAATATTAACCGGTTCGATGTGTAGGACTTCAAATGTTTCGTTTTCCACTTAGCCTTTACAAGTGATATATAATTTATAACAAAATCTTAAATGCGTTGTGGAGTATGTTATCTCCCCCAAGTGAAAAGCGTTTGAAAACAGTTTAAAGAGGGGAAAGTGAAACTCACTGTTTGCGAAGAATTTCCCAAATTAAATCACCAAGATGCGCGTCACCGAAAAACTCTCTCTAGCGTTCTAAAACTATAAAGAGATTTTTCTAAGTGTCTGAATATTATCGAGTCTCTAGACCCGGCACATAATACCTATGCACATAACATGTTTCGTGTTTCGTTTATGAATCATGTGTAACTTAAACAAGTGTTTTTGTGACACATTACATGTGTAAGCAATTATATACGTGTCATGTATTCATAAAGTACATCACTATCAATTATTCCCCGTAAGGGCATTTTGGTCAACAAATAACAATTAACTAGCCATTATTCCCCATGAGGGCAATTTGGTCATAGCATCTCAATTAATTTACCAAAAATCATCACAGAAGCACATATGTCTTAAGTTTCCAGAACATATTTAATTATATTTTTATTCCACATAATTTTCTCACAATCATCAAATCATTACAGCAAACTCATAACAGTCAAATTCATGCGCAACAGAATGTTATTTGCAATTCCCGTTAAACGAAAAATCCAATAAACGCAAGACCACTTGGGTTTGGTTCCTAACTCAATAAGTCAACTTCCAGAAGTGGAACCAACCCAATTGGTCTCGTAGTTCATGAGATATAACATTTACAACACAACCTAACAGCAGGTCTAACAGCTCAGCTTTGCACAATGTTTTTGTAAAATCATAAAAGTTAACCTTTACTTGTCCAAAAATTACAAATTTATGCTCTATAGAAACTAGACTCAACCTAGTTTACTGTAGTACCAATAACCTCAACCAATTTTCATCTTTACACTTCGTTACAGTCACTTAAACATCAATAACACATTCTGTCCAGAAACTGTTTGTATCCAAACTCAACATATTAACAATCTATGAACTATCATGCATTCATATAACCCTCTAGACTCCATAGACACCATCCATGCACATCAATTACACATTGCATACAAGATTAGGGTTTTTGTTTGAACTCAAATCAAAGGCACAACAATCAACATGTTACAATATCAATTCTACTTATCAAATCATTACTCAATCAACAACAATCATATTGATTACATGTATACATGAAATCGGATGCTAGGGTTTGTTATTAACCCAACAAACAACAAAATCAAGTAGTAAAGATGTATAGGATGATCAATTATACATTCCTAGCACCTAGTTCTTCAATCACAAGCTTGATTTCTTGATGTATGTGTGTGTGAAAGTCGACGGCAGCCAAGGGTTTGGGGTGGGAGAGTTCCGATCGGGGTTGGGATTATAATAATAATAGTTAGGGTTTACTTGTTAATGATCTATTTATAAACACACAAGTTACACTCAAGTCCCTCTAATTTCAATTGTTGTTTTTCTAACTTAACTAACTAGTTTACATCTTGAGTTAATGTTCATAACCATGTTATCACGTAACACATAAGTCTAACACATAATTATCACATAATTACTGTTTTGACGTTTTTCGTTTATTCATCAATCGTTTGCGTCAACTCGTTTGCGTTTCGGTGCAAATCCCGAAAGACTACACATGTAGTAAGTGTTAAGCGTCATTTAAACCCTAGTTTAAATGTAATGAAGTGTGCGTTATAGATTTAGTGATCTTAAGTTTGAATTGACGAAGTTGAGTTAACGGAGTTAACCTGAAATTGACGATTGTCACAGCCAGATCGTCTCGCAATAAAACATAAGGTTTGATTAAATGAAAACGATAGGTCCCATAATCTTTTCTAAGGGAACCAACTCCCCGCCCCTCATATTATCCTCGCTCATATATATATAATGTATGAGGTCCAACCAGTTACCCATACAATATTCCCAATATAATATCAATATTATACAGACAATGAGAATAAAAACAAAATAAAGCAAAAAGGGTAACCAAAATCTACTTGCTGGCGGTGTATCATCAGTATCATCCTACGGGGCCAACGGCTGCTCCACTGTGATAGTCAATGAAGATGGGAGCGGTACCTGCGAAGCAACAAATAATAATCTAAAATAATCATCAAGGCGGGCTAGGTAGGCCCGCGTATCCTGCCTATGAGCTCGAGCCTCCCCCTTCTCGGGCCGAGCCTCCACCAGTATCTGTCGCTGCTGCTGAAAAAGCATGTCAAGTGTAACCTGATGCGACTGTGGTGGTGGCTGCGACACTGACGATGATGCCTGCCTCAACGGATGCTGCTGCTGAGGACGCATAATGTGTGGTATCGGAGCATGTTGCCTGCGTGTCGGGATCCCCATCTGTAGTGATGCGGCAACAGCTTATCCTGCAGGCGGTGGTACCTGTGGTCCCTCTGTCAGCGGCATGAGCCTAGGTGGATAATACATCTCGACAATCCCGGCTCGACGAGCCTCATCCAATCCAAAGGCTCTAGTATCTGGCCCCGGAGTAAAGATCCCAACCAGATAACGGTTGAACACACCAAGTCACTCGGCGATATTTGTAATATATGGCCCTAATGATAAGCGTGCCGAGGATCCCAATAGGCCGCGACCTCGTGCGAACGACAAGAGTAAGAGCATCACCACATTGGCCCTCGACGGCCAATGATGGAAAGAAGACACAACAGATCAAGGTTGTTGCACTTATCGGGGCCCGAATGTCGGCCCACGATAGTAAAAGCAACGATCCTATGAATGTAGCGATGGACGGGGTCCCTGATGGACGACTCCACAACAGTGCTGGAGTGGCCCGTCGGTGATCTCTGCCTAAAACTTGCTGAGCTGGTCCTACGTGAGCCAGTGCTCACGGGTCCGCTGAGTATGCGGAGTGTAGCCACGAAAACTCTGCAGGAAATCAGGATCCTGAACCTGCTCGGCCGTATAAAATCCATTGGCCACAGGTGAAGTCAGGGACGGACATCTCAAACAGATGTCGTCCCAGCGAGAATGACACCGCACGTGGCTCAAGAAAATCGGTAAGCGCAAAAGCAAAAGTTGAGTAAAAATCACGTGTGAGCTCAACATAAGGAATCAAGTCACACGCAAGTACCTCTGCCCACTGATATGATAATAACGACGTACCTGAATGTCGATGCCAAAAATCGCATCAGCGTCCAATCAAACAAACGGTGACACAGAAGCTGCATCTTTCGAATCCTATCCAGCCTCGTATACTCATCGATCAATATCCTGAATGTCAGAACCTGGTGATGTGTGCGGCGTCCATCAACCATGATCTCCACAGGGTCGATGTCAGAAGTAATCGGTAACTCTTGACCATCATAATGTATGACCCAAGGCAGCCTCTGCTGGATAGGGTGGTGCTGCTAGGGATCTCCCCGAGGAGCTGCAACGGGACCACCACGACCCACACCCTCGGGTCTCTGTCTCTTGCGCCTAGTGGCGCGATCAGACATATCTGCAAAATCAAACATTCAAGTTAGATATGTCAACACGGACTGTGGCGATGATCGTATAGCATTTCGGCCGCGGTCGTCCCACATTTAATAACATAATATTAAAATAATAATAACATAATAAAATAAATACAGACGAAAAAATTCGGGACAACCTGCACGTATTTCCAAAAACCAGATTTTCCCGAAAAACGGTACAATCAATTTTCAATTCAAAACTAACTAATTTCAAACTATCAAAGCATCTCCGCACTCGATTAATAAACTCACAAACAGACTCGACTCGACTAACATAAACTAAACACAAACTGACTCGAACAAACTAAACGAACTGACAAATTGTTTCGAATAACGTGCAAATCAAACAATTAGCCTGTCGGCAATTAGTAAATTATGTGACAAATCGGGTTTTAGTTTAGAATAAAACACATTAATAAAATATTAATAAAATATTATAAAAAAATAAGTTCAAGAAAATCGTTTAATATCAACCCTCACTATCATTAAAATATTACTAAAATAATGATTTTGAAACTTGAACTTCAAAACCCGATTCGTCACCATGTTTAGCATAGGCCGAACAACTTGTTGAATCAAACTAATAACCCAACCAAACCAACCCGACACCCATATAGTCTTCAAAAATCTGACCAATAAATAAAAACCGATCAACTGACCTGACAAACCAAGCAACCAAAATCTCAAACTAACAACCAAACCAACCCGACAAGCCCGAAAAGTTTCAAAAATCCTAAACCACTAACCCGACATCCCGATATCCAATGTTATCCCAATAATAACCACCCGCAGTATCTCACATATCCAAAACGAATACGAACCATTAAAATTCTAACATAATTGATGTGCGAAAAGCTATATATAAATAGTAAACACAAATCGCAACTCAATACTAAGACTTAATTTTTTATAAAACCGAACAATCCTAACTAAGCTTCACACAAACGGCAAGTGTACCGGTCGAGTAGCAACACGGTCTAATGGAAGTCCGGATGTCGAACACAAAGACACGTGAGAACGGCTTAGAAACTTAACCCTAATCTAAGTGTTGCCTAAATAATATATTTCTTTATCTTAATTATTTAACTAACTTAACTAATTTAACTTAACTATCAGTGAAACTTAACAATAATAAGAAAACTTAACGGTACTAACGGAACTCTTAACTAATATGGAGAAACGACTACCTAGGCAAGAATCTAACTTACAGTTCAACGGCTAACGGAATTAAATAATCACACGACACCAGGATCTTAAAATAATCAACTAAGGCTCATTAAAGTTCGCTAGATCACCTCTCGGTCTCACCAACTAACCCTCACAAATCTAAGAAGCTTGAATAAATGCACCGGGAAAAAGATTACTAAGGTACCCCAATGACGCATCTCCTCTCGGACTCAACGACACAAAACCCGTTTAAAATTGGTACCAACAATTATAGGGATAAAGGGGTAACAATATCTAACCCGATCTAAGACACATATTTGCACGCAAAACTAAACCGGACAAGACCAAAACTCGCTCTCGCGCAATTCTAACCTAACAGAGTAAAGAGGCGAGACAAACCGACTCCTTATTACCTCTCGGTCGCAAGGAAGGTGACCCTATTGAATTTTAATAATTAATCTCACTCAAGATTCCTACGGTAGTACTAACCATGACAAGATCAAAAACACAAAGTCTATGACCTAAACGTAAAATCCTAACCGAACGACACACAATCAATCAATCAAAGTCATACGCGGAATCACAGGCAATAATTATATAAAAACAATATTTTAACACATCAAAAATCGAATTATATAACGCTTTTCAATAATAATACTTCATGTGACCAATCAAAACCAAATAAACCGTCAAACAAAATCAATATTTATCTCAACCTAGGTAGTTTGAGAGTTTAGCCAAAAATCATGTTCAATAGCAATTCAAAATAAATAAGTTCAAAGTCTGAATTCATAACTGATAATAATAAAATCAAGCCAAGCAACAATGTTTGGATGAATAGTTATTGAACCGGGCGTTCTCTCGTTGGATGAACACGTGCTTGCACCTTTACTTTTTTTCTCCTTGCTTCTCCTGCTCCAAACAGCCCACGTTCTTCTTGTTCCGTCTGCCTTCCTCTAGAAATAAAAACTCTTAGGTTTGAAATAATATAATATATATATGTCTGACTTGCGACTTAAGGGTCCTCCCAGAATAATTCCTCTTTTAATCCAAACAACCGACACCAAGATTGTTACTTGTGGGCCCATTATACTTTGAAGTACGATCTCTTAATTCTAGTTTTTGTGATATTTTGTTACAAGTGACCGGCCCATCATCAGTCTGTGTTGAATGTTGGCATTTAAAAAGAGTATATAAAAATAAGAATAAAGAATCCAACGTTGATATGTAAAATAGAATTCAATGCCCATCACTTCCTTTGTCTTTTCTTTTATGTTATATATACTAGTAGTTTGCCCGCGCGATGCAGCGGGGAACGACACTTAAAGGTTGTTAATGAGTCAAGCGGAGCCGACCCAAGTCTAGCTCAAATTCGACTTGAACTTCATTCCAAGCTAGCTCTGCTAGGCTCCAAATTAAACTCGAGTCGAGCCAATCACATTATACACGTTAAAATGCTAATACACACGCCCAAATTCGCCCAAAACCTCCCTTTGTCACCCGATTACGAATAGTCTTACACAATATAACACGTGTGACCTCCCCCACCTGTTATATGGATGATGATGTACTGCCATTTGGTTTTAACTTTTCTTATTTACTTTTGACTTCTCATATATTTACAATTATTTATGTATCTACCATTATTATTATTTAGTTCATGATTGTTATAATCTTTAGTGTTTATAAAAATACTTTCTTTAGTGATGCAAATTTTTTGGTTGGAGTGATATATTTCATTAAGATGTCGTATGTTTTGTAGAGGTAGAAATTTGTAGTCTGCGGACTATATTTGCACACATCTGTAGAAGAATATATGGACCAAACCTCTGTAGTCTGCAAGAAGAAGATTGTTGTTTTTTTAATGTATGTAGACTGCTAACATAATTGGTGGTGGTGTACGTGGTGGGTGGTGGACGATTGGTGGAAGACGATGGTGGTAGGTGGTGAACGACGGTGGTGGGGAATGGTGGGTGGTGGTAGATGGTAGTGGTGGTCGACGATGGTGGTGATAGACAATGTTGGTGGTGCCGACGGTGGGTGGTGGTGGTTATAGACGGTGGTGGTAGACGGTGGGTGGTGGTGACTGACTATGGGTGGTGGTGGTGGCGGACGATGGGTGGTGGTTGCGGTGGTGAACAATGGGTGTTGGCAGGGTATGAAAAAGTTGGATGTTAGCTTATTTTTAAGACCATAAAAGTAAATTTCAGGTCTTAAAAAAAACAAACTGTCTCCAGAGGCTTATGTATGCGTACCCACATACAGAAGCCCATTATAGACTTTTTAAGCAAAACAAAAAAACCAACAGATTAGTCATAATTTAGCAAAAGTTAAATATTAAATTTAATGTTTATAACGTACTGGTATAATTAATTTACTATTACAATAATCTCTCATACGTCAAATGTTATTGCATTTAATATGTACTTCATAGAAAGCTAGACAAGTGTTCCTATACTGTCTTTTCTTAATTTTCCACTTTACACTTTATAATGTAACAAAATGCCAACTTTTATGTGAGCATGGATTACTATTCATGAATACCCATAATCTTCCCGGGGCTTGGTTGTAGGTGATCCGAATTTGACTATCAACACTTCCAGCTTTGTCTGCTTTCTTTAATTTTGTATGGCATAGTTTTTCAGTTACTCTATCTTATCTTATTATATAATATGCATAAATGCACATTCAGTTTGGTTGCTAAAACATTTTTTGATATTAACTGTGTCTACGTTTCCTATTATTATTATTATTATTATTATTATTATTATTATTATTATTATAATTGAGGAGTTGTACATTAACACTTTAATAAATTGTACATTTTACTTATTATTTCAGTATTGAACAATTTTTATGTCAAAACGTTGACAAAAGTAAGCACGTCGCAACAGTAAATTTTGTTTTTTAAATCATAAAATATATAAAGATATAGAAGTAAATAAAAAAAATAAATAAACTTGTCAAGTATATAAGTAAAGGTGAGGGGCCAAAGTTGAAATTATTACTTATATTTACAAATAGTTAACTAAAGTTGAGGGGCTATTAATGTAAGTTGTTTTCAACCGTTTTATATGATTGTGGCAAAAGACCATTATGTCCCCTTAACTACTTTAATACATGCGTTATGTGTTGTAATTCATGTAATACAATTTATACCTCTTAAATTTTAAGAGATCATTCACTCCTCCTTTATATGTAGTATAGATAATTTGACAACCATAATTAATAGATTATGTTTAAAGTTTTACCGTATCAAGTTTACTAAATCTCTCCATTTTAACTTCTTTAGTATGAAACATTAACAAACCAAACATGATTCAATTAGGAGTAATAATACATAAACGTTAACCCAAAAACTTTTAATTGTGTAGGAAATATTTATATAATAATATGTACATTTTAGACTATATCAAATATCTCCACACTTAAATATTTTTCGTCCCTGAAAAAATTATTTGCAATGGAATTATAATTGGAAAATGGTCTTAAAACATATAGGTTATTTTAAAGGTCAGATAAACACAAAAACCGTGATTGCCGATATTGTTATCCACTTAAACCCAGCGACCAGCCTATCAAGCCCCCACACACATTAAACAATTAAGTTTAAGTAATATCAAAAATCTATGGGTCTCACACCTTTAGAGCTAAGATCCACCTACCTCATCTCAAACATAACAAAGACAATTAAAAATTGGGTTGTAGTAGACTGGTTTAACCTATCACCGTGAGATAAGAACCCCTTAGTGGTAAGAAGAAAACACACTTAGATGGAATTATGAGTGATAGGTCAAGTGAAGTCGTACGAGCATGCCCTAAATATTATTGGACTTTGTCCTATGTATTCCCTAAAAAAATATTTATTGACTAAAAACTTCGAACCCCAATAGTGTATCCTTAGGTAACATGTAAACTCTCAGTCCCGTCCAGTATGTGCACTTTGGCCTCTTTTTACTATTTTTGAGAATGCTTCTTTGGCATTTTACAATACATAACTTTTCTCACTTTCATTTCTTTTAGGACCAACTTCTTGGAATACTTTGTAACTTTTTTTTCTTTTTCTTTGTTTTTTGGTGCACTTAGGCATCTTTTGCCTATAAATATATAACTAAATACTAAAGCTCTTATAAAATTGGACAATTGCGGGCGCCACCACTCTTTATTTATTTTCATAAAACAGAGTGGTGTGCTAATTTTAAATTGTATTCAATTCTCACCAACTTAGCGTAATCAGCTTATGGTAGTACTCTCTATGCCTTATCGAATTTCAGATTCACTGTCCCCCTTAGGATGAGAACCTACAAAATCTAAGATTAATTAGGTTTATTAAGAATATGCAATGGGAAACCTTCAAGACTAGTTGGGCCTAACGACACATCCCATGCTTAGTACGCTTTCTGTTATAATATCTTTTATTATTTGTAGTTTGAAAGACCAATTTCCAATTCTACTATCATCTTCCATTATTTGCAAAAATTAAATTTAAAATTCAAGAGACATTTTTTTTAATTTTTTCGAAAACATCAATTTCCCATCCCCACACTTAAATTTCACATTGTCCTCAATGTGAGAAAAAGGAAATTACATATAAAATTATGCAAAAATAAAAATAAATTAACGAATTGGAACACACTCCCCTGGTAAATTGACGATATGCCTTGTGAATCGTGTTCCGCGCCCATCAATTCAAATGCGATCAACAAACTATATTCAAATAACATCATCTCTCACGAACAAAAGCAGAAATCCTGAAGCAAGTGCCATCCCCACACTTGTTTAAAACCATAGCTCATCAACTGTCTCATAAGCAACCTTGGAACAACCGGGTTGCCTCCCGGGAAGCGTTAAGTTTACTAAAAGTCTTCAGCCAGACTTACTCTCGAATCCTCAATCAGGAGGCTTCTCCTTGATCTTCTTCCCATCGGTGCTCCTCAACACTCTCCTTTTATAATTAGTTGGGAAGAAACTAATTTCCAAACTTTTGTAAGCCCGAAAATATGCATTCGGCTCGATCTACCCATTATTGAAATTCTGAGAATCTGACCAATTAGGCACACTTTGATTCCTGAGCCCAAATATCTTCCTTCTTGGGGCTCTTGATTTACGTGGTGATCCACGAAAGTATATTTCTAAAGACCGATCATCTTTACTGCGCAGTTACGAATGATGTTTCACAACGAGATGCAATTCTTTATTCTTCAATTCTTTTGATTTCCTGTGTGATTCATCTTTGACATTTAATATTTTAGCCGGATCTCCGAATAACAATACTTCAAGCTCCTCAAGATCTCTTTCGGGGTTAAAATTCCTCTCATCCATATCAGTTAAACCAACCAAATCTTTACCAAATTTTTCCCTAAATTCGTCTTCCCACGAGGGAACACATTCCTCTATCTGAATTTCCGTTCCAACATCTTCAAACTCGATAAACGGCTCATTAAGTTGTGACTGACTCATAAAGCTTAGCCTAATTCCATCTATTGTTTGTTGATTCGGAAATGGGGCACTTGGATTAGAGTCATGGATGATGCTTAACAAATCAAATATCACTTCATCCGGATCTAGTATTTTTTCAATTCACTAGATGAGTTTTCATAACCAAGAAGATTCCCCACTAAATCATACATTAAACGGATTTGAGGTTTCATGCTTCGTTTTCCTATGTTAGCCATAATCCTCTGCATTCTCAACTGACTCACGGTGTAACCTCGTTGTTCTTTATGGGGGTTTTCTTCAAATCCGGTCATGTAATAACTCTCCATAAAGATCACTGCAAAGATAAACTTAAACAAAAAAGTATCACGGGTTCCAGATAAAAATAGAATTAAATAACTAAAAGTAAGATTAAACTAAAACTACACTAATTAATATAACTAATATAATCTAAATATAAAAACGAAACTACAATAGGCAAGTCCCCAAACTCGGGTCGTTCTCTAATCGCCTCAAACCGTGTCCCCGACAATGGCCCCAAAAACTTGATGTGCGAAAAGCTATATATAAATAGTAAACACAAATCGCAACTCAACACTAAGTCTTATTTTTTTATAAAACCAAACAATCCTAACTAAGCTTCACACAAACGGCAAGTGTACCGGTCGCGTAGCAGCACAGTCTAATGGAAGTCCGGATGTCGAACACAAAGACACGTGAGAACGGCTTAGAAAATTAACCCTAATCTAAGTCATGCCTAAATAACATATTTCTTTATCTTAATTATTAAAACTAACTTAACTAATTTAACTTAACTAACGGTGAAACTTAACGGTACTAACGGAACTCTTAACTCATTAAAGTTCGCTAGATCACCTCTCGGTCTCACCAACTAATCCTCACAAATCTAAGAAGATAGAATACTAAGGTACCCTAATGACGCATCTCCTCTTAGAATCAAAGGCACAAAACCCGCTTAAAATTGGTACTAGCAATTATAGGTATAAAGGGGTAACAATATCTAACCCGATCTAAGACACATATTTTCACGCAAAACTAAACCGGGCAAGACCAAAACTCGCTCTCGCGCAAATCTGACTTAACCGAGTAAAAATACGTGAGACAAACCGACTCCCTATTACCTCTCGGTCACAAGGAAGGTGACTCAATTGAATTTTAATAATTAATCTCACTCAAGATTCCTATGGTAGTACTAACCATTACAAGATCAAAAACACCAAGTCTATGACCTAAACGTAGAATCCTAACCGAACGACACACAATCAATCAATTAAAGTCATACGCGGAATCGCAAGAAATAATTATATAAAAACAAAATTTAACACATCAAAAATCGAATTATATAAAGCTTTTCAATAATAATACGTCATGTGACCAATCAATACCAAATAAACCGTCAAACAAAATCAATATTTATCTCAACCTAGGTAGTTTGAGAGTTTAGCCAACAATCATGTTCAATAGCAAATCAAAGTAAATAAGTTCAAAGTCTGAATTCATAACTGATATAATAAAATCAAGCCGAGCAACAAAGTTTGGATGAATAGTTATTGAAACGGGCGTTCTCTCGTTGGATGAACACGTGCTTGCACCTTTAATTTATTTTTTCTCATTGG
This sequence comes from Bidens hawaiensis, assembly GCF_021521415.1. Classification (NCBI taxonomy): domain Eukaryota; kingdom Viridiplantae; phylum Streptophyta; class Magnoliopsida; order Asterales; family Asteraceae; genus Bidens; species Bidens hawaiensis. The sequence goes on along the minus strand of NW_027493010.1, from coordinate 173,347 downwards.
TTCTCCCGCGTTCGTCCTGTTTCGTCTGCCTTCCTCTAAAAAAAACTCTTAGGTTTGAAATAATATTAATATATATATATATATATATATATATATATATATATATATATATATATATATATATATGTCGTCCTCGGTGACTTGTGAGTTAAGGGTCCTCTCAGAATAATTCCTCTTTTAATCCAAACAATCGACACCAAGATTGTTACTTGTGGGCCCATTATACTTTGAAGTATGATCTCTTAATTCTAGTTTATGTGATCTTTTGTTACAAGTGGCCGACCCATCATCAATCGGTATTGCATGTCGGCATTCAAAAAGAGTAAATAAAGATAAGAATAAAGAATCCAACATTGATATGTAAAATAGAATTCAATGCCCATGACTTCCTTTGTCTTTTCTTTTATGTTATATATATAATTTGACAACTATAATTAATAGATTATGTTTAAAGTTTTACCCGTATCAAGTTTACTAAAATCTCTCCATTTTAACTTGTTTAGTATGAAACATTAACAAACCAAATATGATTCAATTTCGAGTAATAATACATAAGAGTTAAACCAAAAAATTTTAACTGTGTAGGAAATATTTATATAATAATGTGTACATTTTAGACCATATCAATAATTAAAAAATAATGAAAATCATACTTGGATGTCGGATTGAACAAAAATAATAAGAACAGAAACCCCAACCGCGGTGTACTGCAGTGTAACGGGTACTGGGGGTAGACGGCGGTGAGTGGCTGTGGTGATGGAGGTGTGGCGGTGACGGGTTTGATTGGTGATGATGATGACAGTTGGTATGGTGGATGGCAATAGCCGGTGATATGACGGTGGAGGGTGGTGGTGACTGTGGTGGTGTGATGTTGGTGCCGGAGAGAAGTGGTGACGGTTGTGGTTGCCGGAGTAGGAAAGAAGAAGAAGAAGACGGAGAAGACAAAAGAAAGAATGAACAAGACGAAGAATCATTTATATATAATAATTTTTTTCGGGTGTTTTTACGACCTATCGCGATACGCGATGGGTCAATTAAACACACATTACGTATCGCCACCCAATTGGGTGGAAATTAGGGTTTTGACCCCTTCGCGATACGCGATGGAGTTTGGACAGATGTCATCGCGTATCGCGATAACGTCATCCACATCAGGGACACCATCTCCATCGCGATACGCGATGGAGGAGTTGCTGAGCCCATCGCGTATCGCGATGGGTGTTGTTAACAAAAAGGTTTATGCGTAATCGGGTTCGGACATTTTCCAACCCGACCACTTTCGACATCCCGACATCACCCTGAACACGTTTCCGAACTCAAAACATACTTTTCATGCCTGGAAAGATGTGTAATTGACCAAAATCTTACCGAACTTCAAGAACTTCTAACTCTTCAACAAGCTTCCCCACACTTGGTGTTTGCTGCACAAAAATTGAAACGACACTTAATACAAGACTCGAAAAAATGTAAAAAACTGGACAGGCATTTACATACCCCGGGTTGCCTCCCGTAAGCGCTGAAATAGTCTACAGCTCGACAGTGCCTCGAACTCTCAATAGTCTTCATAAACCGGTGAAGTCACAATGAAACTCACCGATTCCTTGTCCATCTCGTGAATATTCTTCATTTCAAAGTATCTTTTAAGCAATTTTCCAAATTTAAAGTTTTTGAAATGAGATCCCCCATCACTTATGATGGTTCAGGGGACTCAAAATCTTGTAAATGCGTTACTTTGAACAAAATTGCAAACGACCGAGTGATCATTTGTCCTAGTGGCTATCGCCTCAACCCATTTAGACACATAGTCGACTGCCACTAGGATGTACAAATTACTGTGTGAATTATCGATCCCCCAAACATAAAAAATGTCAACTACTAGGATCGTGTTCAAGGGCATATTATCCCTCTTAGAAATGCTCCCGAGTTGTTAACATTTTAAACAGTGTCTCGCGAACTCGTTAGCATCCCTATACAATGATGGCCAAAAGAAGCCACTCGTAAGGACTTTTAGTGCAGTTTTCTGGCTACTAAAGTGACCCCCATATGTAGACGAATTCGCGTGTTCCAACACCTATCTGACATCCTCCTCGGGTATGCATCATCTGATCATCTGATCTGCACCAACCTTGAACAGGTCCGGGTCATCCCAAATGTACCGTTTGCATCTAATGTTTCTTCTTTCTACTTGGCCAATGCTCCGGTAGGTCACCTGAAACTTTATGATTAACAATATGAGAAAACCAGGGATTTTGAGAGACTGCCAAAATGTGTTCATCCGGGAAAGACTCGTTAATGGGACCGTCCTTGTCTCCATCTTCCACCATAATTCGGGACAAGTGATCTGCAACAACATTTTCACTTCCTTTCTTTTCCAGAATCTCTAGATCAAATTCCTGCAGTAGCAAAACCCATCTTATGAGCCTCGGTTTTGCATCTTTTTATCCATGAGGTACCTAACTGCAGAGTGGTCAGAATAAATGATTACTTTACTTCCCCAAATATAAGACCTGAATTTATCTAGAGCATATACTACAGCTAGTAACTCTTTCTCAGTTGTTGTATAATTCAATTGAGCATCCGAGAGAGTTTTACTCGCATAGTATATGACAACGGGTTTCTTATCGACCCGTTGACCCAAAACAGCCCCGACAGCATAATCACTTGCGTCTCACATTATTTCAAAAGGTAAATTCCAACCGGGTGATTGATAGATCGGGGCTTCAACTAATTGCAACTTCCAAATGTCAAAGGCCTTAGCACACTCATCATTAAAGTCAAACGGGGAATCCTTAAGCAATAGCCACAAGGGTTTGGTAATGTCACTAACACCCTTAATAATCCGTCTATAAAACCCGGCATGCCCCAAAAATGATCTAATGCCCTTGACATTTGTAGGATGAGGTGGAGTGGAGATAACTTGAACCTTAGCTCGGCCCACCTCAATCCCGTGACTCGACACAACATGGCCCAAAAAAATCCTTTCTTGGACCATAAAATGGCTCTTCTCTCAATTAAGAACCAAGTTCGTTTCGACACATCTTTTCAAAACTCTTTCGAGTTGATTTAAACATGACTCAAAATATTTGCCGAAAATTGAAAAGTCATCCATGAAAATTTCCAAAGACTCCCCCACCATATCGGAAAAAATACTCATCATGCACCTTTGAAAGGTGGTGAGGGCGTTACATAGCCCGAATGACATTAGCCTAAACGCGAATGTGCCATACGGGCATGTAAACGTAGTCTTCTCCTGATCCTCAGAATGAATAGTTATCTAGTTATCTCCGGATTACTCGCCTAAAAAGCAATAAAATAGTTGACCAGGTAGTTTTCAACAATTTGATCGATAAACGGAAGCGGAAAGTGATCTTTCGATGTTGCCGCGTTCAGTTTTCGATAATTAATACAAATGTGCCACCCGGTTACCCGCCAGGTGGCGACCTCATTACCTGTGTCGTCCTTGATGACCTGAATGCCCGCTTTTTTTGGTACTATCTGTGTCGGGCTTACCCATGTGCTGTCTGAGATAGCAAATATAATACCAGCATCCAACCATTTCAGCACCTCCGTCTTCACCACTTCCCGCATGTTCGGGTTCAACCTCCGCTAAGCATCGTGTGCGAGTCTGACATCCAGATCTATTAATATCTTGTGCATCACAATTGAAGGGTTGATTCCCTTCAAATCCGCTATTGTCCACCCAATTGCTTCCTTGTTCGCAACCATCACTGCCATCAAAACATTTTCCTGTTCAATAGATAAATTATAAGCTATAATAGCAGGCAAAGTATTTTTCTTACCAAGGAAAGCATATTTTAAATTCTTTAGGAGCTCCTTTAGCTCGACTTTTTGTGCTTCCTGAATAGACAGTTTCAAGCCGGTATCAATCTTATCGGGAAGTGGTTCCACTTGAACTGACCATGGTGGACGGTCTCCTTGAACAGCTGCTATCTCCATCTGTCTCTCCTCCCCTTCCAACAACTTATCTGTGTCCACCTATAACCTGTCAAACAATAAACACGTCTCCGTTGTGCCATTCGTGCTGGCGACAGAGTCGTATGCGTCATCGACCGGAGAACTATTTCCATGTGTGAAAAAAATAATCCTCAGCTTACGGTTACTGAATGCCATGTCAACAGTACCATTTCTGCAGTTAATGTTGGCATTTGCGGTGGCCAAAATTGGTATATCGAGGATAACTGTGGGCTGTTTTGTCCTTTCACTCGAAACATGATCGAGGACCAAAAAGTCAACTGGAAAATAAAATCTTCCACGTTAACGATAACGTTAGTCAGTATCCCCGAGGAAGTTTCAGAGTCTGGTCAGCTAAGATAACTGTGGTAGCGGCTGCCCAAAGCGGACCGAAGTCATACTGATCATATAGACTTCCCAGGAGAATACTATTGCTAGCTCCAAAATCTAGAAGCGCCCAAGTCATTTTAAAATCACCCACCTGAAAGGGTATAATGGGCGTTTCCGGATCTTGTAGCTTAGGTGGAAGTGAACCCGAAAGAATTTCACTCACATTATCGGTAAAATCAATCTGTTTAGGAATCTTATGACTCCTTTTCTATGTGCACAACTCTTTCAAATACTTAGCATAGGCGGGAATTTGTTTTATGGCATTTAAGAGGGGTATATTAATTTTAACATGTTTAAACGTTTCCCACATTTCATCTTGTTGTGGGCCCTTTTTTGATGCCATCTTCGCCTTCGATGGCGCCAACAAAGCATCGGGATAGGGGACGGTTTTCACCTTCTCCTTGTCCTTAGAGTTATTGGTGTCATCTTTTGGAACCGGTTTGTTAATATTAGTTTCACCTTTATTATTTCTGCCTTATGCCCGAGTTCACCACAATCTTCACAAACCAAGAATTTCACTCCAACTTTCCCGACTTCTTTCTTATTACCCTTTCTGTACCCAGCCAGTTCATGCTCTAACTCAGCAATTCGTTCAGACTCACCCACGACTAACTTTACTGACCTGGTAGAAGTACCATGTCTTCGCTTTTCAGCTGCTCCCTATGCATTGGAATCCTAACACATAAACTCTAAGAAATCCCAATCATCTTCCTCAGGTTGATTCAGAAACTGACCATTACACGAGGCCTTCAGATGTTATTGGTCCTCGTATGTTAACCCGTCTACAAAACCTTTAACCAATTCCCACAATTCAATCTGGTGGTGTGGGAATTTTCTGATCATCTCCTTATACCTGGTGAACGCTTCATGAAATAGCTCACCTGATAACTGTGAAAAGTGGCGAATCTCCATTCGGGTCTCACTCGTCTTCTACTGCGAATAATACTCGTTTAAAAATAGCTACCGCATCTCGGCCCAGTTCCCAATACTGTGCATCGGTAGCGAGTTAAACCAGTTCTTTGCTCTGTCTTTTAACAAAAATTGGAACAACCGCAACAGAACCTCGTCCTGATCATAAGTATCATCACCAATCGACCCGCAAATAGCCGAAAAATATGTCAAGCGAGAATACGGGTCCTCAGAATCCATCCTGTGAAAATGAGGTACGATCTTAATGTATGATGGCCGGGACTTAAAAGTCTGCTGTCCCGGCACTCGTACCTGTGGAACCAACGGGGATGCTCCATCCGAGATAGCGGTCTGAACCGATTGTTAACACCACGAACCGGGGCTACAAAACTCCTTCGCCCCCGGGATTTTCCAAACCACCCCTGTTCACATGAATATTTCAAACTTTTTTGGGCCTTTCTGCCCGATTAAATCTGTTCCGATCCATATATTTCATTTCCCTTTTCCTGTTGACCGCATCACCCCGTCTCCGATTTACTGGTTCTTCCACCTCTTCATCCAAATTTTCATTCCCCTCATTTTCCATCTCATACCCCTTGTTCTGGGGCTCAACTTCCCGATTCCTTTTGTCCCACCAGTTAATTCATCCTCAACTTCCAAACCCTGGTTCACATCATTCTCTTCCCCCCTTTTCTTCATCTTTTGTCGGAATGCTAGGAATAACATCATCAAGATTAAGCTGAACTCTGCGGTTAGGGTTGTTATGTTGGGCTGGTGGTCCAACATGATCAAGGTTTTGAGTTCAGTTTCGGTTTTGGCTTCTCGAATAACGAGCTGAGTTATTCTGGTCGTTTTGGTTATTGAAATTTGGTGGTGGAGGTATATTATCATTATCTAGGTGAAATGCATTATTTTCTGGGAGTGGTTGTGGGTCTTTGTTCTGATTTTCATTATGGTTCTGGTTTTGGTGTTGGTGTTGGTGTTGGTTTTAGTTATGATCATGATCTTCCATTTCTGAGGTTTTGTTCTGGGCTCGGTTCTGCCGAGCTAGTCTCTAAATTTCGGGCTCGAAAACTAACGGTGACTGTTTGCCCGAATGGCGGATGTGCATAAACCTGTTATCTGCACAAACAACACACCCCGTGTAAAATATAAAAAAAATTTAAACTAAAAACTTAAAATTAAAACTAAAATTAAAATAAACACAGAAATCAATTAACACGAAAAACACTAAGCGCACTAACTCCCCGGCAACAACGCCATTTTGATGACCGTCGTTTGAGTCATGCAAAAACCTAATTAACCTAAGTAGCTAGGACAAGTAAGGTATCGTATCCACCAGGAGTATGTGATCAATGCAAATCTTGTAACAAATGTAATATTATAAAGTAGCGGATTTTAGTGCTGATCACATGAGCAATAGTTTGAATTTAGAATTAAGTAAACAAACAAGTAAACAAGTTTTAATCAATTAATAAAAGCAAATCACACCCGGGACTTCAAGTAAGTAACTAACAGTAATCTTATGCAACAATAATCGCTTTACACATGGCACTGGTTATCAAACGGTCCCTGCCAGTGTGACTCAGTTAAGGGCAATTATCTGCTTTATCGTATTCAACCTAATCAAACAATCCTATGATCAATTATTATAGCAACTGGTAATTAATCATTCAGATCAACGTAAACCTAAACCGATTGAACACACCAAAATACTAAACATCAATAACCATAGTTTAACCATAAACAATTATACATAAACGTTCTTAGTTACATGAGATAACTGAATCGTTAAAAACTTTACATTCCCGGGTATGATTCGGAGAGTTTAGCCGTGTCTCGGCATCATGGAATCATCAATATAGATGATATAGAGCATGTAGGTGGTCTCAGTATGGTTCGGTATGGTAGAATCGTCCTCCTAGAGCTCTCAAATTCGCCTGCCTCGAAGTGTGTCAACTTAGGGCTGAGAACGATGAAAATTGATATAAAACCCTAGCTGCCCGTCTGCACACCACATCGCGATATGCGATGGGGTCTTCACCGGTCCATCGCGTATCGCGATGGACCCTTGGTCAACATCTCATTAAACACTCATCGCGATACGCGATGGATTTCCAAGCATGCCTATCGCGTATCGCGTAGGGTCATGTCACCAGCAACATTCTTTAATCTTTTTTGTTTTGTGTGCTGGACGTCTCAGGTCTTCATCCCGTGCCTCAAAAGGTCCATATTAGTTGCTTTAACGTATATGACTTGAAATATAACAGACGCGTATGAAGTATCGAAGTTCCTATAATAAACGATTAAAACTAATAAATAAACGAACTAGAACGCATACAAATTAATCAACCATCAATTTTTACGAGTTAAAAAATTGGTAAATAGATCATTTGGTACAAATTAACTATATTTGGCTCAAATTTATTACGGGTAAAAAACGGGTAATCTGAATATTTTTAAAATTTTGAGATTAATGCAAATAAATTTATCGTCAAATATGCTACGAGTTCAAAGTTTTGACTTAAAAATGTAAAACAAATGAAAATTAGAATTTTATATATGACTGAGTTTCGAATTTATTTTTAAGGACATTTTTGGAAATAGTCAAAAGATTCGGGATTTTGCTCATTGAGTATTTTTCCTGTAACCTGTTAAAATTTAAGAAAAATGACAATCACTTTCGACATGTCACCTCCAAGCCAATCAATGGTTTTCGCTATTATAAAATTAGAAACATTTGTGTCAACATTGAATTTTTCTTGAATAGTGATCAGAATGTTGTATGTGAAGCATGTCAAACAAAATTATGCTCAAGTGAAGCAAAACATTCATAAAATTGAACGTGTTAACTTGTTATTTATTTATTTTTTTTGTCAATTGACAAAGTCGAGAAGCCCCTCAAACTCATCAAAATCTTTTTCATTGTGTAACTCAAAACTATTATTATATGAAAAGTATTCTTCGAAATTGGTTTATAACAAAATTTCTTTCAATTAGTCATATATGACACTGAAAATAAATTTTCAACAGATGGAGTGTTCTTGGGTATGTTTTTGCACATGCATTATTTTTTTTAATTTCATTTTTTTTGGAAAAAATCATGTTGTGATATAAATAAAATCAATTTATGTATAATTATACAAACATAAATGTAATACGTTTTTCTATATACATTATGTATTGCTTTATTTATAACTTAATTATTTAGATCATCACGTGTATTACACGGGCTCTAAAGCTAGTTATATTAATATAATACAAAATACAATTATACTTTACAAAATACAAATATTATAAGAAAAATTCCCAAAATATCTCTCTTTTATATATCAGTCAAAAACTCCTACCTCTCGGACAAGGAGCAATTTGATTTTATAAACATGTACTTATTTTATTTATGTTTTCGTATTTTGACGTTTTTCAAATTGAATTATTTAATGTTTTAATTTTAATGGAAGTTTAGTTTTATTTGTTTTTATAAATGAATAATTAATTTTTAATTTAAAAAAACACAAAGAAAAACAAAGTTGAGTGTTGATACCCTAGATGAATTCTTAGGTTATGGAATATGTAACAACTCGGATTTTAAATTTATTATTTTATTAACCGTTACCCGACCCTTTTTTATAATCGGTAAATTTTACCAAGACATGCCGTGTGATTCGGGTAAATATTATTTTATTAATATTTGTTTATTATATTTAATTAATAGGTATAAAATAACTTTGGATTATATTCAAATTTTACCTAAATTATACTTTAACCGTTTAGTGTTTCCACCTCAATAGGTCAGGTACCTAAGCGCAAATCTGTTATATTATTATATATTATTAACCCATTTACCCTTTAACCCAAACCCATTGACCCAGTTATGTAACTCATATCCTAACCCGTTTACCCATAATCTCATACCCGTTTTATATATCTTGATCAATAAGCTATTATAATCGAAATTTATTCGATATTCGTTGATTTCTTATCATAAACGGCCATACCGACTAACTAATTAGGAAGTCATGATCAGTATTGATTCGTATTAACATATTAACGAAACTGACTTTAAGCAAATTTGGGAATATACATCTACATATGTTTATAGCACAATTAAATCAACATGCATCATCTATATACCAGCGCCTACTATAACCATTAACGAATTAGATTTTTATGGCCTCGTGATATCTGTTTTAATCATCATCATGGCCAATCGCTTTACGACTCAATTAACCCTCATTGAACCATCGTGCAAGGTAATTAATTATATCGTTGTGTTCGTCTTGTGCCACTCTTTAATAACCCTCTATCTAATTGGTTAATTAACAAGCTATTTATAGAACGGATTAAGATCTTAGGGTTCATGCGTTTGAACTGAGCATTTAATTTGAAAGTTATATCTCACTTGTTTCATGTTATAATCAAATAACACCCTAGCCTAGATGGCTAGGATGGTTGTGTAAGGCCTCGATCCCAGTGCCTCACTTTGGGCGTTGGATTTACTCATAAACACAATTCTAAATATTAGAGTTAATTAAAACTTTCGCGGAATAATAATAATAGTCAACCATTCATTACAAACATCCATAACTTGTCTTTTAAAAACATAACGTAACATATAATATCAAACATTATAACAGATCTCCAGATGCCAGTCTCTTCCAATCCTGCCATGTGTCTATCAAGCCAGCTGTCTCACTCGAATAACCTTCGTGCATACTAAAAGTCAGCTACGCTGAGTGAGTTATAGTTAAACAGACGACATGAAATATGTAAGTCCCGAATCTGGATCACTACAATTATGATATCAATATAACAAGTATAGGTGCGGAATACCGATACTTGGTGATTCAAGAACACGACTTAACAATAAAGAGTAACACATGATTGCTTCAAAACACACGTATATTAAGAATACGTCGGGTGCTTAAGAACTTACAATACTTGATTACCAATAACTAGGAATGAACAACCTTAACCCTATACATGATAACATCTATATATAGGGACACCAACAACCTGGCCAACCCAAACTAACAAAAGCCCACCGAGAACACATAGATGTTCTCGGCTCACATACAAACCCAAAACCCATGCCCAAACCAAGTTAAACTAAATACAAACTAAGCTATACACATAAACTAGGCCCAACAATCTCCCCCTTGGTTTTTAGCTTTGCCTTTTAATCATACTCCATGTAGTCTATATCAGCATCTTTCAAAGCACCCGCCCAAAATCTGCATCTGATAATTGAAGCTACCATACTGGTGAATTCTTTGGCGGCCATTTCAAAAATCGGATCAACAGTTATCTGGATTGTACTTAGAGTCTTGATATATCGTTCTTTGAACTTCAGTAGGTCTCTTGGATCAACAAATCTTAGCTGACCCTTTCCTTTTGCCAGCTTGATGACAACTGTAGCAGTTACACTATCATACATCCAAAATCTCATGTTTTCCAACATGCCATCTGGAATCTCGTCTTGTAAAGGAATATGAGTGGCCTTGGCAGTGGGAGGCCACATGACATTCACCATAGTCTTCCCGGTCTTTGGGTCTTAAACTCCCTTAGCCTTCTTCAGAAAAGATTCAGCAGTCTTCATGTTTGGAAAGCCTCTGTCAACTTGTCTTCTCCGAATGTTCCAGAAATCAGTCCCGCGTTTGTCATTTGTTGGATTTGTGAATGGAGAGTTAATCAATTCACTAAGATCCACTTTGGTCCAGGAACCAAAGTCTTTCATCTTCTTGTAGTACTCAGTTGTTCTTGACTTCCTTTTTACCCACCACATATTCTTATCCGCGTCAAAACCCCATGATAGCACTCCTGATCGATCACCGTATTTATCTGAGAATCCCTTTTGAAAGGTAACCACGAACCTGTCTGGATGATCTGATGATTCGACGTTCTGATTTGAGTTCTTCATCACTAGCAGCTTCTTCTTCTTCTTTTCAAGTAAATTCTTCTTAATTCTGTATGATTTCTCTTTGGAGACGGGGGGAGCATTCATGTACTGTTGCAGTGATTCCGAGTCATCAATGTTTTCAATAGGGCGAGCAGTAGAACTACCACCTTGAATCACGTTGGGCGCTTTAGAAACTACGTCATCGCTGCCTTTAAACTCATCTCCAAACTTTTGAAACAGCTTTTGTTGGAGGTCGAGATACAAGGCCGTTAGTTCTCCCTTGTCTGACTGTAGTTCTTTAATCTTGGAATCTTTATCAGAGTTGCTTGCCTCTAATTCTTGAATACGAACATCTTTGACTACCGAATCTTGTTCGAGTTCAAAGACTCGACGTTTTAATGCATGAACGTCAACAGGAGCATCTTCAAGAACCACACCCTTACCTTTATCTCGAAGGTAAGTCTCTTGCGTAGCCAGAATTTGGGCAATCTTGTCTGATGTGCCTGAACTTGATTGACCATGAGTATCTGGACCAGATGAACCTGAGGGAATATCGCTAGTGTTGATTTGTGGAATATCTGTCTCAAAATCAAAATCATCACCAAAATCACTAGTTAATAAATCATGAAATGATGGCTCAGCAGTAAATGTATCTTGTTCAGCTTGTACTTATGGGGCAGGTGTCTCAGGTTGAGTAGTATGTTGAACTGGGTTGTTTGTTTCATCTGTAGTTGGTGTAGCGGTTGTTTCAGATTCACTTATCAGCACGCCAAGCCTCGGGTCTTTCTTTCTTCGTTTACGTGGACCGAGGTCTGCGGCTGGATCCTCAACTATGTTTTCTTCATCAATTTCAGCAACAGTCTGAGGAGGCTTCAGAGCAGTTGACTGTAACAAAGCTTTAACATCATCCAAGGTACTTAAAGTCTCAGCACTTGGAGAGGTATCTGACTGACGGTGTTCAGTCTCATCTTCTTCATCATCAGAAATCTCGTAAGTTGCAAAACGCAGTTGAACTAGTGCCGCGTGTTCATCAGCAACCTGAGCTATGATGGGCTCAGCTTCTGTCTCAGCAAATCGTCCGAATTTCACCAGAGCATGAAGGCCCGATAAAAAATCTTGGCCCCTTTCCTGTTTTGTTTCATCAACCCAAAGGTACTGGGTCCCAATGACTTCATATCCATAGTGTCAACAGACTTTACAAGGTCTGTAAAGTGAGAGTCGAAAATAATCTGCAGGAACCTTGGATACATCAGAAACATCTCCTTCTTCTTCCCTTTCAGATTGCTCATCATTTCATTGAAAATTGTAATCCCAATCCATGATCAGAGCAATGATAGCAGACATCTGAGTGTGACTAACTTCATCAAAACCCCCTTTTTCTACCGTGCACGCAAGTGAAAAACGTGTGAATCAAGAATCTCCAGTATGGATGAAATAGTTTCTTGATTGCCGGAGGATAGGTGCCCTCGTAGCCCATTCTGGTGAGAACCTCTGTAACAGCAGCAGTAGAATACTCAGTCGGGTAATCAGGTTAATCACCAAACATCAACACCTCTCTCACAAGAGCTTCAGTGGTACTAACTGGCTTCTTCTGTACTTTAGAATCTATGGATATGACTCCATCTTGTCCGCGTGAGTTGATTGAAGCGTTGTTCCAAAAATCTGTGATCATTTTCTTGCATATGACATGATTCTCTCGTAGTGCGTGAGAGATCCTGCACGTGTTGAGACGGACAATCATAGAGTTAAATTCCTTGTGGGTCAGGGGTGGATCATATAAGTATCCAGCTACATTGTGTGATTCAGCAATCTTTAACGGATTCTGATAAGTTATTTCTGCACCAAATGTATCAAGTTAGATAGCCAATAGATTAATTTGATAATATTAAAAAATTTGTCCATGGTTTATAATGGATTTTGGGCCATAAGGGTGAAATAGACCCAAAGAGAGAAACATAAGATGGCCCAAGTTCACAGCTCAGCATAGGTTTGGGCCAAACAGTGAGAGTTAGGTCCAGATGGAGAGTATGAGGCCCAACTAGTTAGATTTCGGTCAATAAGGAGGGTTTTCGGTCAATGAAAGTCATGAAAACAACCAAGAACTGGAGTTCTCGGTCACTTAGCCGAGAACATGAGTTCTTTGTCAGTGCAAGGTGTTCTCGGTCAACGAAAGTCAACCGAGACCCCTTTGACAGCTGGAGACAGAGAACCCATTGGGTTTCTTCTGGAAAGTCTTGCAATTCATATTCAACCCACCGAAATCTCAGCGAAAACTCCATTAAACCTACAATTGGATTAAAACCAGACAGCCGAAAACACATGGACCCTCATTAAACCTTAAGATGTCCATTCAAAAACCCTAATTGCTTATAGATTCCATGAAATCGGTTTCACAACTTAAGTTAAGCCCCTGTTAGAATCGAAATTTCATAACACCTTGGCTATACCTGTCAAACAAAGAAAGACACTCTGAGGATGATTAGTAGGGATGGCTTAGATTTCGGCTTAGAGGCTTGAGGGAGAGAAAGTTTTTGATATTATTGATAATGATAGTGAAAATAACACTCAACTTTCATTATATTAAACCCAACCTAGGCCGAGAACCAGAAAACTTGGACTCGTAAAAAGCCCAACAACAATCAAGCAGCCCAAAGTAATTATAAACAATTTAAGCCCAAATTAAAATGAACTCAGTTTACTCAAACGTTTCGAGGAGAGTAATTTCGAGAAAAAGGCGAAACAAAATAAAATAGACATTACCAAACAAAATAAAATTAACTAAGAATAAAAACAAAAGAAATACACATTTTAATACACACATTAACTCCCTTTGAATTTAAAAAATCGGGATCAAATTTCAGTTTTAGTAAAGCGCCAACCTTTTATGAAAAGATCCGAACATGGAATCATATCGTTTAAGAGGCTGTCACAAGGACTCATGTTCAACGTTATTATGGCATAAAGAAACATATTGATAGCAGGTATAACATACTTAGCATGATTTTCATTGCATCAGTGATATGATTAAGGTTCAGTTCGGCATAAAGCTTAGATGGACATCACTCAAGGACTTGTGATGCCTCCTATCTCTTCTCAAAGCGTATTTGGATTTCCCCAGATCACCTCAATTTGACTCCAACCCCCTAGTGCTTGATCAAAAGACTTTTATAAAGGAAAAATTTTTAGGCTTTAAGGTTGAACGTTGGACTTAGTGCCAGTAAACTGACAAGCCTTTCATTCAAGACATGACAGGACTTACTTGTGTGCCCCCATCTCTGTAGTTCTAGAATAACCCTTTAAACCTATTTAAAAAATACTTTGAAGGAAAAAAATATAATACTCAAATAACTCTTCAGCAGATTTTTTTTATTAATAATAATAGCATATTAGTACAGTATTTTTGGTGATCAAGACACTAACGGGCTCGTGTATGACTGGGTAATTGCTTTTCTGCCTATCATTCAGAGAGATGTATCTGGAGACATGCACCTATCTTCAAAATGACTCTCCACATTAAGTTTAGCAAATTTAGTTTATATCACCTCAACTTTTACGCACCATGGAAAGCTACCATACAATATTAATGGCTGTTCTAGAGCCTTTTAAGCTTAATAACTTCACCCGTTAAGCATACATAAACAATTTATCTATCACCTTCCAAATGTTGGATCAATTTTCATTTGAAAAAATTTTGAAGCTTCTAAAAAGCTGTTAACTGAATAGTAATATCATTTCCCATGGAGTTACATAAAACACGCGTGTTAAGGATTTAGTCACCCCGGTCACTATTAAGCTTTTAGGTAAATAGCTATCCTGTATGACCACAAGTGGTTAACCGGACCAAACATGTACGATATACATGTCCTTCCAGCTCAAAGTTACCGATATAATTTTAAGTGAAAGAACACAGAACACAAAACATATCATAATCGCCCCGGGTGCTTTCAGTCGTTGGGTAAATGGCTATCCTGTGAAACTACAAGTAGAATACCAGACCAACCATATACGAATATATGTCCTTCAGACTTGAGCAACCGACATAATTTTAAGCGAGAATGAATCTTGAAAAACTTTGTTTTGTTTTTAATAATAAAACAAACGCACACACACTATTTTTGACTTTTTGATTTTTTAAACAACGCACACACACTATTTTTGACTTTTTGACTTTTATCCCCCTAAATTTGTGCAATAAAAACAAATTTGTACAAATTTATACCCAAAAAGACTCAATCCTCAAAATGGAGCATTTTAAGAAAACCCACAAGCACATTAAATTTTGCTATTCCGATCGGTTTTGTAAATAAGTCCACCACATTGTTGTCATTGTGGACTTGTTCAAGATGAATTAATTTTCGTTTGAATCAGTCTCGAATAAAATGAATTTTGATGTCAATGTGCTTGGTTTTGGAGTGTTGAACGGGATTTTTTACAATGGCAATGGCTGCATCATTATCACAGAAAATAAGAGTGTCAAGAAATTCTAAACCGTAATCCAGCAGTTGTTTTTGCATCCAGATAACCTGAGAGCAGCAAGCAGATGCAGCAACATACTCTGCTTCGGCAGTCGAAGTAGACACCGTCTGTTGTTTCTTGCACTGCCATGAAATGAGACGGTCTCCTAGGAACTGGCAACCAGCTGACGTGGATTTCCTGTCAATGTCATCTCCACCATAATTGCTATCAACAAAAGCATAAAGATCAAATTCTAATTGTTTGGGATACCAAAGGCCTAACTTTGGTTGTCCCTTCAGATATCTAAAAATACGTTTAACAACAATTAAATGAGAGAGTTTAGGATTAGCCTAGAACCGAGCACACTGGCAGACTGCAAACAAAATGTCAGGATGACTTGCTATCAGATACATCAGAGACCCGATCATCGATCTGTAGTATGTTTGATCTACGGGACTCCCATCAGGATCCGATGACAGCAATGGTCTTTCCGCCATGGGAGTGTTGGCACTCTTTGAATCTTGAAACTCGAACTTTACTAACATATCCTCAACGTACTTCCCTTGATGTAGTAAAATTCCTTCTGAGCTTTGACGAACCTGTAGCCCCAGAAATGTTGTCATATCACCCAACGAACTCATTTCAAACCTCTTCTTCATTACTCCCTCAAATTCTGTACACAACTCAGTGCTGGTGGATCCAAAAATGATGTCATCAACATAAATCTGGACGAGAATCAAATCTTTTCCGACAGTTCTCTGGAACAAGGTTTGATCGATGGTTCAACGCTTGTACCCATGATCATAAAGATGCTTGGTCGACGTAGCATACCACGCTCGAGGAGCTTGGTGTAACCCGTACAAAGCCTTGTCTAGCCTGTAAACGTGATCTGGTTTCTTGGAATTAACAAAACCTGGTGGCTGATCAACATAAATCTCCTCTTTGACTTCACCATACAGAAACGCAGTCTTGACATCCATCTGATACACATTGAACCTCATGAATGAAGCATATGCCAGAAAAATTCTAATAGCCTCAAGTCTGGCCACTGGGGCATAGACTTCAGTGTAATCTAACCCCTTAACCTGACGAAAACTCTGAACTACCAATCGTGCCTTATTACGAACAATAACCCCGGTGTCATCTTGCTTGTTTCTGAAAACCCCTAGTATCAAGAGCTTTCTTTCCTTCTGGAAGTTTAACCAATCTCCAGACCTTCAACTTATCAAACTAATTCAATTCTTCATGCATAGCATCAACCCAACTTGGTACTTAAAGAGCCATTTCTACATTTTTAGGCTCAATTTGAGAGATGAAACACGAAAACATGCAACTGTTTATGTGTCATGTTTGGCTTCTGGTGGACACTCGCGCTTCAAACGGACTTATGACATTTTCAATCGGATTATCTTTCCGAATTCTTGATGGAATTAACTGATCAGAGACATCACCGGTAGACTGTAGATTTGAAAAGTTCTCAATATCATCAACAAGAGGGTTTTTCCATCCAGATGTAGCCGTGCTGTGAGAGTACGAAGTGTTGGCGACATATTCATTTGGAATGTCATCGGGAAACAAAGTGCTCCCGAAGATCTGACGAATAGAGCACTCCCCCTCATCATCAGTTGCATTTTCAGTAATGTTTGGCGAGCAGTCTGGTTCTGGAGTTTTGTTGGATTGATTATCAGTGGCAGGTGAAGCGGTATTCAAATCTGTAACATCATCATCAAGCAGTGGAGAAATATGAGATACAGTCTGTGGATTCTCCTTTGCAGCTTCCACTGTGGGACCACATAGAGGTTCGGTGCCGAGGACTGGAAACACATTGAATGGTTTGAAAAATTCATTGTAGTCAAATAACCAATCGGGACCAACACGAGCATCAGTCTCATTTTCTTCCAGCCAACGAACCTCATAAGACTCTAAAATCTGTTTGGTGGACTTGTTGTAGACCTTGTAAGCTGTATTTCCCGCATACCCAACAAAGTAACACTCATCGGCTGCAACCCCAAACTTTGGAGTGGTTTCGAGGTTCAGTAAAGTGCACGGACAACCAAAGGATCTGAAATGTGCAACAGTGGGTTGATGACCGTAAACAATCTCACATGGTGTCTTCATCTTGGATTTTTTGATTATCACCCGATTCTGAACATAACAAGCCGTGTTAACAGCTTCTGCCCAAAAGAACAGTGGCAGTTTGGAGTCACATAGCATTGTTCTTGCAGCTTCGATATGAGTTCTGTTTCTTATTTCAGCTACACCATTATGTTGAGGTGTTCGTGGGGCGCTGTATTGACGGATCACCCCCTTTTCTGAACAGAAATAATTCAAAGTCGCATTCTTGAACTCTGTTCCATTGTCACAACGGATACCCTTTAGCCTTAGATTCAGCTGATTTTCCATGAGCACAATGAACTTCTTGATTAGATATGCAGTTTCACTCTTATTTGACAAAAAAATACCCATGTAAAACGTGAGTAATCATCAATAATAACAAGACAATAAGAGCTACAAGACAGACTCAAAACATGAATTGGCCTGAAAAGGTCCATATGAAGAAGTTGAAAAATAGACGAAATGGTATTAATAAGTTTTGGCTTGTGAGATTTTCGATGATGTTTACCCAAAGCACAAGCCACACATTTTTCAACAGTCACAAAATCCTTGATTGGTAAACCACACATTAAATTATTTTTAGGAAGACAATTTATATTTTTTGTATTAGCGTGACCAAGCCGACGATGCCAAAGCATGCATTATGTTCTGACACTTTAGAAAACAAACAGGTTATTTCGTCAGGGACATTTTTATTCATGTCGATCACATAAGCATTATCTTTTCGTTGTGGAACAAGAATCCAATCTTCCGGTATAATTATACCATGTTTCAGAATTAAGCACTCCTTTTTTGTAAAATGAGTTGAAAAATATTTGTCACAAATTTGTGATACGCTCAGATACTATGCTTCATTTCTGGAACAAAATTAACATTTTCAAACTTTAAAACACCGTTACTTACAGTACCCTTCTGAGTGATCTTTCCTTTCTCTCCTCCCGCAAAAGACACATACCCGCCATTAAATGTTTGAATGCTGTGCAGCTGGGTAATATACCCTGTCATGTGCCTGGAACAGCCACTATCAACATACCAAGGTCTAATGATATTCCTCCATAGCTGTCCCTGCACAAAGCGCGGGATTAGTTAGTTTTTGGTACCCAGTCCATACTTACACTAAGTGACCCTGACTCATCTACAGTTGTCACAGATTTCCATGACATATCTTTTTGATCATCAAAAATGGAATGAGTAGACACTATCGCCGGAGATTTGGGCAACCATTTGTGTCTGTATGATTTGGAATTATAGGTACGAATGGTTTTCATAATCTTCGGTGTTTTAGATGTAGATGGAGACGAGACGGTCTTCTTTTCTTGTTTTGGTCTAGCCTTAGTGTTCATGTGAGAATTTGAACTTGGAACACTGTTTCTGACTTTTTTGTTGGACATGTTAGATTTGGTCTGATGAGGACTAAACCTGCCAGATTTGTTTCGATTCCAATCATCGTCAAAGGAACTAGCTTGATAACGCCTGAATCCTTGCCTGTACGCGTTATGGGGCATGTATGGCATATTCCTTTGATAAAATCCATAGTAAGGAACATACGGACGATGTGGACAATTTCTGGCAATATGACCAGGAGTGCCACAGTTAAAACAAGTTTGACGTTTTATGAAAAAATCATTTTTGGCAACTCCTTGTCTGGACTGATTGTGTGGACCAGTCTGCTTAAGTTTGCGAGAAATCCTGTTCTCCCTTTTGAACTTATCACCTTGTTTGTCGTTAGAGCATCCCTCTTTGACAACTTTAGGTGCAACATATTTTTTGTTTGATGTTTTTGAATTTTTTGTTTTTTTGATTTTTTAGTTTTATTAGAAACCACATTAATAGAGTTCAAAGTTTCAACCGAATCAACCACACAAGAATCCTTGCTCTTTAAAACAGAGCCCACACAAACAGTCGGAATAACAGAATTCAAAACAGGAAGTTTTAAAGAAACATCAGAAATAACATTATTATCAAAATCAAAACAAGGGTCGTCATCCTCATCAGTCCACTCATTCACAATTACTTTTTCTTTACATGAAGTAGATATATTAGAGTCGTTCATATTTGAAGTAGATGGACCAGCACTCGCAGAGCTGGTCCCATTACCTTTGTCATGTTTACCATACTTCATGTCCTTTATCTTTTCCTCCTGTTCCTTGGTGACAGGAGTAGAGACATAATTATTATTGTAAGGTGGGGGAACTTGACTGTATCCTATTCCCTCACCTTCATTTTCTTTCCGCCACAGTTGGTTCTCAATCATTGAGTTAACTACATTACTGGAAACATCGAATTTCTTAAAATCAAGTTCAGCCCTTTCAAACTTACTAGTTAAATTTAGAATTTCTAACTTGGAAGCTTCCAGTTTAGCAGTTAACTCAGCAATTTCTTGTGTGGCATATAGATAATGACAACTTTTTATGCTAAAATCAGACTTAAGTTTTTTAATATCCTTGTTCTGATCTTCTATTTTGTCTAGAAAACCCTTTTCATTCTTTTTAAGTTTAAAATTTTCTGATTTTATTCTTTCCATATCTCTACTTAGACTGTCATTATGAAGCTTATACATTTCTATTTTCTCACCACAATTTAAAGAGCATGGTTGAAAACGTACCTCAGATGAATCCAGAGAAGTGAACGCCATGTATGCAAACAGGAGCTCCTTGACCTTCTCCTCAGCAGTGTTTTCTTCTTCAAAGTCTTCAACAGTTGCGAAATTTGCAGTTTGATTTCCAATGTTAAGCGCAACCATCTGACCTTCCCAAGAGAATGTTTGAGCAACCATACCTCTTTCACCATTACCCGAACTACCTCCAGCCTCGCCCCGAGCATTCCCAACTGGAACTAATGCCCTTTCCGTATTTCCATCCTTAGCTGGGTTAGTACATTCACGAGCAAAGTGACCCGGCTCGTGAAAATTGTAGCACCTGAGAGTCTCTTTGTTAAAACCCACCTTTTGGTTATTAGGCATGTTCCAATTATTTATACCCGTCCTTTTAGTAAACTTTTTGGCATGAAAAACTGCCATTGCAATTTTCCATGAGATATCCATGTCTTCAACATCATCGGGATGAATCTGATCTAGTTCAGCAAGCAAACACGGGTTGAACCAAATCTCCGGCTAGAAAAGCATGATAACAATTCATAAATCCCGCCATTAGAGCTATATTCTCTTGTGTTTCTTTTGGTATTGTGGGAATCTGGCTGAAGTTCTGATTGGGAGTGGTTTTACCGTAATCATTTATAGACTGATTTGTAGACTGACCAGATTTGGTGAAAAAATATGGGAGCTGGATTGGGCGAATTGGATGATGATGATTGACCTAGAGCGGATGAAAACATCTGGAAGTTTCCCTGTGGTGGTTGTTGAGTAAGCTTGAACAGTGAGAAGCTATCTTGAGACATAAGAGCACTGTTAGAAGCAATGTTATATCCCGCAGCAATGTAAGAACTAGCGTGATTTATTGCCCGCTGTTTATCATCCATATCACAGGCTTTAATAGTGTCTATCATTTCAGTCATGCTCATTCTATTAAGATCCTTGGTCTTTTTGATAACCGCAACATTCATGTCCCAATTTTTCGGCAGAGAGTTCACCAACTTGTTGTTAATTTCTGAGGTTTGCAGAAAACTTCCTGCTGTTCTCATTTCAGTCACGAGAGAGATAAACCTTTGAAGTTGGGATTCCAATATCTCTCCCAAAACATGATTAAACATATTAAACTTTTGTCGCAGCAGATCTTGGCGACTTCTCTTCATATCTTCATTTCCCTCATAAACTTCTATCAGTGCAGCCCACAACTCTTTAGCAGACTGAAGTTCTCTAAATTGAAGGGAAATCTCAGGTGAGAGTGCCATGATTATTGTGGACAGAGCTTTTTCATCTTCTTCAACTTTAGCAAAGTCATCATCATCATATTGAGCAACTGGTTTCACCAGAACCTCATCAGAACCAGCCCTTTGATAGGTGATCCTTTGAGGTCCCCTCATGATACTTTTCCAAATTTTTGAATCTTTTATTTTGGCATAGTGTTCAAAACAAAAACTCCATTCACTAAACCCCTCATGGGACAATAGACAAGGTATCGAGTAGCAGTACCCATCATGGAATCTAGTTCTTGATGAAGTGATGAGTTGGTGGAACTGTTGCCATTAGTTAATTGGGCCATTTTAATTTAAAATTAAGTCCAATTTAAAAGTCCAATCTTAAGTCAAAGTTTAAGTATGACAGGCCCAAAACAACTAACTAGGCTGAGGAAAGAAAATCAGACTGGTTGACCGAAACCTAAGGCTTTGACCAATTTTGACCGAGAACACTAAGTGTTGACCGAAAACTTCAAACGTTGACCGAGAACTAAATTGTTGACCAATTCTTTGACCGAGAACACAAAATGTTGACCGAGAATACAAGAGTTGACCAAAAATTGACCGAGAACCACTCTTGGTCGAGAACTACCAGTTGCCGAGAACAAACAATCACCGAACACAATACTCAGCCGAGAACAGCTAAGAATTTCAGCCGAGAACTAATGTTTTCACACCCAATATTCAACCAAAATGTAACAAACTTCCAAATAAAGTGGGATTTGATTTTTTCCAAATCAAATCCAATCTTTACCCAAAATAGTTTAGTCTTCTTCTCCGAGCAGTGAGTTGCCGGAATTTAACACCACTACTAAAACTTGATATCTTGAATCCGTTAATATCACAATAACGAGCCTGAATAGGTCAAAGGCTTTGATACCAATTGTAAGTCCCGAATCTGGATCACTACAATTATGATATCAATATAACAAGTATAGGTGCGGAATATCGATACTTGGTGATTCAAGAACACGAGTTAACAATAAAGAGTAACACGAGATTGCTTCAAAACAAACGTATATTAAGAATATGTCGGGTGCTTAAGCACTTACAATACTTGATTACCAATAACTAGGAATGAACAACCTTAACCCTATACATGATAACATCTATATATAGGGACACCAACAACCTGGCCGGCCCAAACTAACAAAAGCCCACCGAGAACACATAGATGTTCTCGGCTCACATACAAACCCAAAACCCAAGCCCAAACCAAGTTAAACTAAATACAAACTAAGCTCAAACCACATAAACTAGGCCCAACAAAATACATTCACATACTTATGTATGCACCCGATGGTACATACCTTCATATTTACTTACATACTTACATACATACGTACTTTCATTCTTTCTTTCATACTTACATACTTTCATTCATACATATACGTTTTAAAGAGAATTACACCCTATAACCTTCGTCGATATTACTAGGGTCGGTTCCCTACATTCGCTGATATTATTAGGTCAATTCCCTACATTCGCCGATATTATTAGGGTCGATTCCCTACATTCTCCGATATTATTAGGGTCGGTTCCCTACATTCGCCGATATTATTAGGGTCGGTTCCCTTTTCTAACTATACCTTCCGTTAGTCACATAGCCATACACACCTTTCTTTATATAATCGTCCTTCCGTACATAGTCATTTCATTACGTACTTTCATACATACATATTTCATACTAGACATTCTACATATTACTTTCCCTGCCGATACGTGCAATATCCGAAGATCGTTCACGCACCGACAAGCATTCATTCATAACATTCATACATACTATCACGTCAATCATTATGGCATACACTTATAAGTTAAGGTAAGTGTATTAACGTTCACATTGAGTATGAACACAGCCCCGAAAACATAGCAAGGAAGTGGGGCTAAAAAGTTACCTGAATCTTGTTGCGTTCACCGTTAATGGTTATTCCTTTCTTTAGCTGCGCACGACTAACTGTATAACAATTACACGTATCAGTTAACTATCACTACCCATATCGTATTTCTAGTTTATTATAACCCTTGACGAATGGGGGTCCGGGGCAGCGCCCCTGGTAGCGGGGTTCTAGGGGCGGCAGCCCCTAGCAGGGTCCAAGGGGCAGAGCCCCTGGCTGGGGTCAAGCTGCCTTAACACATTTTCCATTAGAATTAGTGATGAGTCTTCAATCTTCACAAGCAATCAAATAGTAAACCTGTAGCATGCATAAAATAGATTTGATCAACACGAATGTTGGTGAGCAATACACAAGTTTTGACGTATGTATATAATGAGGCAAAAATCACAATTCATATGTGTAAATAGAATAATGCAACAACCATTGTAAATGTAAATCAAATAATTGTGGCTCCTTTCTACTTGGTAACAACCAAAATACTCGGAGAATGAGGATCCTTTCTAATCGGTAACCACCGGCATAGTCGGATAATGAGGCCATATTTTATCCGCACTTAAGGTAGGATAGTTAGGGGAGCGTATGATCATACTTATTGCGTTCCAACAACAACTTAAAAACAAACACTCGTGCACATAATTAAATTAAGGCATAAACAAAGATCGAGCAAGTATTCGTACAAACACATAATGTTGAATTGTGGATTTGATAATGAGATCATAAAACAAGTAAGTTTGAATATGTTATGCATGCCACCCCCAAAAGAATAAAAGCGTAAAAAGAGGGGAGTGTGATTACTTATGTGAAAAAAATAACTTGAAGGGTTGTTTGTGATACACCGGAATAATAAGTTCAACGAGTGAGGTCGAGGTTAAAAGGGTTTCGGTTTAGAAGATGGTCTTGAAAGACTTTAAAGTAAAATAAAATGACAAGTTAAATAATTAATCAAAGTTCGAGGTTTAAAATGTAAATACTTGAGAAATTAAAGTAACAGTTTTTGAAAAGTAACTTTACTCAAAATCGAGTCTCGGTATTCTATTCATTAGTTTTACTTAACCTATGTTAAGTAACTATGTGGGTATAAATGCAATACTGCAAGACCCTTTGTTAAATATATACTAGTTTTACGAGTGTTTGTTTTAGTCGGTTTGGGTCTTGATAAATTGTCAAACCCGAACTTGACATTTCCAAAGTGATACATGTCATGAAATAACTCAATAAAATTTAGAAGAAACTTAACCAAGTGTGTAGTTCTATTAGGAAGAACCTCTACGTCCGTTAAGCGAGTGTTTGGCTTTGTCGGTCCAAACTTGCTATAAGATCAAGTTGGATCTGACATACCAAGTATTTTGAGAAAAAAATTAAAATTAGTTTCTTAGTATAGTTTTAAAGAAAAATGAGATTCGATGACCCCAAACACATCTAGTGTGTCTTAAGCGGAGGAATCCAGTTTTGTTCGGTCTTGGTTAAGTCCTTGACTCGGAATAAGACCGAGGATGGTTGCCACATACCCAATACCATAGAACTTATTAAAATGAACTTAGAAATTATAATACACAAATCTTACTTGTAACATATTAGTAAATCATTTTAAATATAAATCATTTAAACAAAAGTTCGGTTTTGATTCGGCTCTTGACTCGGAATGAAACCAAAAATGGTGGCCACATATCTAAGACCAAAGAACTCATTAAAATAAACTTAAAAATAATAATACTCAAATCCTTCATACAATATTTTAACAATAAAGTATTAAACAAAAATTCGGTTTTGGTTCGGCTCTTGACTCGGGATGAACAGAGAATGGTGGCCACATACCCAAAACCATTGAACTATTAAAATGATTTGGAAACTAAAAGTAAGGACTGAACAATATTGATAAGCATAAATAATATTAAAGCATAAACTATAGTATTTAACAAGGATTGCAATAATCCTCCATGTAGCCTTGCCTTATAAGCATTTCACCTCAACCGACCATGACCGGAGAAGTGAAAGCCAAAGGAAACAAGGGGTAAATATTATATATATGTTGTACAACAAGCTTCAATTACTATGCAACAAATTAAAAATAAAGAATGGTTCTTGTTTGACTTCAAAGAGTCAAACTAGTAAGAATCTTGAAGAGATGAAGTTATGATCTTTGTTTGAGAGAGAATAAAGTGAATGAACAAAGTTGTAACGAAGTAGATGAGCTTGTTTATATAGGGTAATGGTCAAAGTTTATTTCTATGTTTTATTTCAAGGCTTGCATGTGTTTTTGATTGGTTAAACAAGTCAAACAATGCAACAAAACAACAAAAAAACGAGTTGGTGACTGCATATGTGGGTAGGCGCCGCGCGACCAGCCTGGCCTCCCTGGGCGTGCGACGCGGCGTGCTAGGGGGTCATGTTTGGTTGTTTGGCAGATTTGGTCCCTGCATTTCATTTCGAGGCGTTTTAAGCGTTTTAAAATCCGTAAAAGGTGTTTTCGAAATTCGACAAGTGTGAGATGATTATGAAACAAAAAATCTATCATTTTAATAATATCGAAGGGTTCGGGATACGAATCGGGTCGGTTTACAATACGAAGACAAAAAATGAATTGAATCAGAAAATGACGAATGTCACATTTAGTATATTAATATATAATATATATAAATTCAAGTATTTTATAAAAGATTATAGTTTATAAAAATAATATTATTTACTACCTATTATTGTTTATTTATAATACTATTTTAAAAGAAATCGTTATTAATAGTAAATATATATATATATATATATATAGGCTTGATTTATTTTGAGAACCATTTTGAGTTTTAAGAACTTGAAAGAACTCAACACAACAGTTTTTTTTGAATTTGTTTTTACACATATGTAATACGTAAGTGTAAGTAACATAAAACAAATTACAGTATTTTTTACATATTGAATCGACTTATTACACATGTGTAACCAATATTTAAACTTGTGTAATACTCTCTCCGTCCCATTATAAGTGTCCATATTTTCATTTTTGTTTGTCCCATTACAAGTGTCCATTTTTAAAGTTTGTTAGCCAATTTCCAAATTTACCCTTAAACACACAAAACTAACATTAATAAACAATATTGATAGACCCACTTTCCAAGGGCATTATTGTCATTTAATAAGAAACAAAAGTAATCATTTAATCTAGCTTAAACTTTGTGTTTTTCAAACCATGACACTTATAATGGGACGGAGGGAGTAATCAAAAATAGTTATTCTCTCTCCTGATTATTTTTTTATCAGATTTATTCTCAGCTACATATTCTATACTCAGTTAATTAAATGTGTGGTCCTTATTGAGTTCTTAAAGTTCTTACAACTCATTAAGGTTCTCAAATTATCTTTCCCCTATATATATATCACACACACACACATACACATTAAATGGATTTTTTAGTTTAAAATAATTATTTAAAACAATTCTCTTTATATAATCTATCTAGAGTTTTATAAATATTTATTTAAGTATTTCTTTTAGGTATTTTTATATAATTAACTCATATTATTACGATAAAACTTTGATAATAACATTGATAATAAATTAATGTAATATTTACTTTTCGCAAGAACACACTCGATCATCAATTCCCGAGTCTTTATCTAGTTTTTAGCTTTGTTATACGATCCATATTTATATTCCAACAATTATTGTTACTTAGGATTTCTCATCAGTATTTTTCCCGAAGAACTTGATCTACCTTTATAGCTTAACGAATCATTTTTTTTGCTTAATTTCTAAGGTGAGTATCTCACCCCCTCTTTTAACTCATTTTTTTTACTGTTTTGGGCACATATGCGTTTCTAAATATTTTATTATTATTTAATGCTCATCTTGCAACTTTTAGTCATGTGTGTTTAATAATTTATGCCTAACATGTTATATGTGTGACATTCGTCAATTTCGAGTCCTATTTGTATTTGTTTTTGTATTTTTTTATCATGTAACCCGACCCATTTTGTAAAATAAAACCTCCGATATAATCAAGATGATGAATTTCATGTTACATATTTGTTTTATACTGGTCGGGCCTCAAAGACATCATTTTCGGTCCTTAAAATGCCTTTAAAACGCTTAATACAACTCCAGGGACCAAAACTACCAATTTTACAAAGTTTGAAAATCTGGCCGCCCACCCCATCCAATACGCGATGGGCATCAGTTGCAGTAGCTTGTTTGTTGTTGTTTATGCTATACACCCTATTATCCAATCCGAAATTATATACATTAGACCTCATGCATAACCCTTTCAACCTTATCCTATATATACAAGACCCTCTTCTCCATTACTTTATCTTCTCTCTCAAATTCTTAATATTAAAGGTTGTTTTTCATGTTCTCGGCAGTTTGACTTTCAAAACTCAAACTGACCATAGTCTTTCATTTTAATCAACATGTTAGCTCTTACTAATACTTGAGGCTTGTTATACGACATATATATAATATACACCCCTTGTTACCTTCGGTGGTCACATTCCCGGTCTCGGTCGATGGAGTGTCGGGCCTCGTAAGGCAATGCTTCATGGAGGACTCACATGGTCCTTGTTATATATATAATTATATAACTTGTTTATGCTTACTAACCATGCTTAACTTCTGCTCATTTTAGTTTGTATTTCATATTTTTTGAGTTCCATGGTTATGGGTTTATAGAGACTAGCCTCGGTCTAACTGTAAATAGCTCCAAACCGTAAACCGAACTTTGTTTACAAGTTTTGTTAAATAATTTTATTAACATGCTTTATGTTAGATTTAAATTTTAAAATCATTTTTATGATTTCCATGGTTATGGATTTGTAAAATCTAACCTCGGTCTTAACCCGAAATAAGATCCGAACCGAAAACCGAACTTTCGTTTAAAGACTTTATTGTTGACTTTTTGGTTGTAAAACTAAGATATCATCATTTATAAATTATTATGCAAGTTCTTTGATGTTTGGGCATTCGGTAACCATTCTTGACTTTATTCCAAGATAAAAACCGAACCCAACCGAACTAAAACGGTTTCACTCGCATAAGACACACAAGTGTGTTTCGAGCTTTCAGGATTTGTATATTTCTTTATGAATATTTTATAAACTAATTTTAATTATTTTTTTAAAGTACTTGGAATGTTGAATCCAACTTGATCTTATAACAAAGTTTGGACTGACGAAACCGAACATTCGCTTAACGAACGTTGTTAGTTCTAAATCAATAGAACTACATACTTGGTTAAGTCTTCTTAAATTTTATTGAGTTATCTCTTAATATTCATTGTTATGGAAACTTGACTTTGGGTTTGACCATTTACCAAGACCCGAACCAACAACCCGAACTCTCGTTAAAACCCGTTTTAGTATCTATATTATAAAGGGATTTGCATTCTTGAATTTTTACCCACCTTATTGCTTAAAATAGGTTGAGTAAAATTTGGGGCTAGATACTTTAACCCGGTTTCGAGAAATTTATAATTTTAAAGGACTATTATTATATTTCTTAAATATTTACATTTTAAACCTTAGACTTAAAATTATTTACATTTCCTATCATTTACTTTATTTAAAGACTTCCTAGACAACCTTTCTAATACAAGACTTCCTTTCATCTAGGCTTTGCTCGTTAAACCTCATCCTTCCGGTTACTCGTCATTTTACCAATCAAGTTTATTACTTGAACGTGAGTACTTTCATCCCCCGTTTTTCCATCTTTCGTTTTGGGGGTGATATTGCATACCTATTCAAATTAAATTTTTTATACTTGAGTCGTAAACCACAAACTTTATTGAATACCTTACTTAAATAAATGCTCGATTTGGTGTTATATGCTTACATGCTTAATTTCTAATGTGTTTACCGCTTTTGGTTGGTTGATTCATAAATCCGAGTATATTTGGCATCCCCTTATAGAAAGGTGTCGTTAATGTATTCTCATTAACTATTTCATATAAATCCGAGTAAATTTGGCATCCCCTTATAAAAAGGTGTCGTTAATGTATTCTTATCAACGATTTCATATAAATCCGAATCTATTTGGCATCCCCTTATAGAAAGGTGTCGTTAATGTATTCTTATTAACGATTTATTGTTGCTATTTATTTATTGTTTTGTATACAAGTTGTGGAATTTCCTATTATATACTTATTGTTCAAAACTATGAAATGCTCACCAACCTTTGTGTTAACAAATTCTATTTTATGCAATATTACATGTTTGACTTTAGGTTGACTCGAGAACTTGAAGAAAAACGTTGTCAAGACTATTAGGATATTAGCAAAATGAACAATATATTATTTTCTTTGATTGAATTTGGTTTGTATGAACAGGTTATGTGACTCTTTATGATTTTATGAATTTAAATGAGTTGATTAAATATTGTCACTTTAAATAGTGCCTTGTGTTCTTGAGCAATTTGTTGCACCCCGGCATGTTCCGCCGCCTTTGGTCGGGGTGTGACAGATTGGTATCAGAGCCATGACTATAGGATAAGTGGTTAGCCATAACGACCTAGTATAGTTTATGCTTTAGGGCCCTTATACGTGTTGCTATACGTGTTTACCCTACTCGATTGTTCATTACACTAATTTACTTATATACTTATTTATTTAATCAAATCGTAAATATACACATACACACACTCTCATAATAATCTAAGTTATCCTTACCTTAACGCAAAAACATTAGTTTTTATTGTGTTTTATGGATCACGAGCTTAACTTGGATCCCGTTGTTTCAATTCTCCTTAAAGACTGTCTCATAAGAGACAACCACTTTAAGTTGTCGAATGCAAGCGTTCCGGTTGCCTCCTTATATTTTGATGTTAAGACATAAAAGCCATGGTGATACGTGGACAAGTGTTTTTTTACATCTCGTTGTATCTCAAATTTTATTGGTTGTTATTATCGTGATTTGAGTCGCAAACATGAAAGACGCGGTGATACGTACACATGTTTGACTCCACATTTTATCTCATTTTTATTTAAGATTTATCGTCGGGACGTAAAGTCATGGTGGTTCATGCACGATTTTTCCATCTTTAAATCTTAAGACATTATTTACAAATTTCAAGGATTTAAACAATTTTTCCTTTTATTTTGTCATATTAATTCTCATCACAAGTTCTCATTTATAAGTTTTATTTTCTCTTTTCATTGTGAATAATTCTTTTATATCTTGATTTCACATGGTAAAGTTTCTACACAAATTTACTCATTTTGATTTCACACTACGATTTTTATTACAAAATTTCATTTATAGTGATCTCTTCAATGTAAGTTAAAAAATTATATTTTGAACTATTTATAATGAATTTTAATATGCCATCTTTGTTCAGTAAAACTATTTATAAACAAAATTTTTATCATATGAATTTCATCGTGTTAAAAGTTTTATGATAAATTTTACCTTGATTTTTCAAGTAAATTCCCATTATATAAATTTTAAATTGTCTTTAAAGTCCTCATACAAGATTTCATGAAAATTTTATTTTTATAACGATCTCGTTTATTTGAACCATCATTTCATAATATTAATTATTTAAATTCTCACGACATTTTAATTACACCATATTATATAATACACATGGTAGGATTTTTCATCACCCAAATTTATTCACATTACAACTTTCATTATGC
This sequence comes from Bidens hawaiensis, assembly GCF_021521415.1. NCBI lineage: Eukaryota > Viridiplantae > Streptophyta > Magnoliopsida > Asterales > Asteraceae > Bidens > Bidens hawaiensis. The sequence continues at coordinate 142,235 of NW_027493010.1, read as the reverse complement.
AATTTTTGGTTCATTATAAATTTTCACAAATAAAATTTGCATCATACGATTTTTCTTGTTTTAAATTTCTTACGATAGTTTTGCCTTAATTTTTCAAAAAAATCACAAATTTATAGCTTGTAATTGTCTTAAAATACTTATGCAAACCTCATAGAAATTCTATTTTTAAAGACAATAATCGTTTATTTTGACTTCTCGATTTGCAATGCCGGTCATTTTAACTTACCATGATATTTTTTCGTTACACGATATTAAATAACGAACTTGGTAAAAAAAATTCATTACGCGAATTTTTATTCCCAACACAGCTTTCATCATTAATATTGATACCTCATAACAAATTTCGACATTCAATTCACTTATTTTGATTTCCTTATAAGCAAAGTTTTATTTTGATCTATATAAAAATTTATTTTGCTTCCTCATGACAATCGACTTTTATTTTTTTTTTTACAATAAACTTCAAAATACAAACCTTATTATCTTAGTTCCCATGATATTTTCCCCTACTTAATTTAAAACATTTCAAGAACGATTTACGCTACGCGGTTTGGTTTATTTCAAATTTTCTCGAAAATTATTTTACAGCTTAAGCCGGCCGACGTATCGTAACAACTCTCGTTTTAGTGGAAAATTTTAGCAAAGAAATTGTCGTGATTCACAATATTTTTATAAAAAAAAAAAAAAACTTTACGTTTTAAACATTTGAAGGAAACTCTTAAATAACTTTTTCTAACTATTATATCAACTTTTTCACGAACGTGAATTTGCTAAAACGCGAACAATCTGTGGTGGTTCACGAAAGTTCCGTTTTCGCGCAAAATTTTGACTTGTGATTTTATTAGTAAAGGTTTCACAAATATTTCAATCATTATTTATAAATTATGATATTTTCAATTTAAATCTTATTATTAGTCAAAATTTCTCTAAACGCAACCACAGGTTTCCAAACACTTGTATTCCATCTCAAACTACCATTTTAAATCAAACCATCCTTCCACTTCAAAAGTTTTCCCACACAATCAAATATTTCCTCAAGATGAACGAAACCTAACATACCAAAGTTATACCCTCACCAACTCAAATCCCATGCAAATCCAAGATGTACAAAATCAACCCAACAAAAAGCCCTAAATACCGACACTTTTATGCTATCGAAACCTATCAAACTCACTACCCTGATACTTCGAAGACACCGACAAACACATCCACAAATGCCTTGAACATATACAAACCAAAGTTTACCCAACTATGACTCAATACTTCGGCCCATACTATGTCAAATCACCAGCCATGTGCCACACCGTTTCCATCCAACCATAGAGTTGATATCAAAATGTAACCCAAATCTCAACCCAAACTAGTCAAGATTGACTTATCCAACCCATCAACTTATCCCGAACTTAATTAAGCAAACCTCAATCCAAATAGCCCAAGCACTACTCACACAAGTCATCTAAGCCTAAACCACTCAAACGACCTAAACTCAACAAACCCCATCAACCCAACTCAAGAAAACCCAATTTCGGAAGACACCCGAAACACACTCACTCTTCACCAAATTTCCAAACCATTCACCATTCGAAGCCTAAACCTCTCCATACACACGCAAGCTTCATTTTTCCCTTAATTTTTTATTTTATATATATACAACTAGTGTATTGATAACAACCTCATGTGCTCAAATATTCATTTTTTTTTAAATTATAAACTCCTTCAAGAATCACGATTTACGTATTACGGTCATATTTTATAAATTATCTTTGTAGAATATAATATTTTCATTGCAACTATACTCACTCAAAATTCTATTATGAGGATTTGTTTTCAAAGATTATTAAACAATTACTTACGTGTTTTCAAGATTAAATATTGTTATCTAAGGTGATAATCCCATAATAACTTTATAAATACGAGGTTTCATTTTGAATGTTAAATTCGAGGTTTATTTAATAACAAATTACAACTTTCATTATTTTTGCAGAAACTCAATGATCAAGACTTTACAAATCCTTTTTGGGATACACTCATAAATGCTTCATACACTAGATATTGTAACATGAATTTTGTTCGATAACGATTTATGCGAATTTTTACTTCTTATTATCACAAGCATCATTTCTTTCATGATTTATTATCATCACAACAACTTTACGTATGCAAAACTCCTTTAACAATTTAACTTACAAGATTTTATTTTGATAGCAATTTAGATGTTTTTCTCTAACTACGCATTACCGCGATGCTTTGTTATTATATGCATTTTCTTGGAAACGATAGAACGACTTTACTTGAGATTTCATTTTCGATTTTATTTTTATATTTTCAAAAGAATGTATGATACGCGATTTACATATTTCGTCATTTCTCCGAGTCTCACTGTCATTATAATTTTCTTTTCAATTGAAGAGATGTTTCGATGGTAATTTATTCACATGAGATTTCATTTTGTGTTTTGATTATTCATGACCGAATTCAAGTTATTCAATAACCATTTGTGTACTACCTTCAAAACCTCATTTTCACTAAAAATTTCGTTTACATTTTAAACGATATTTTCATGACTATGTTGTTCATGTTTGAGTATTATGTTTCAAGAAAAACACAATTCTATGCATTTTCCACATCATTTCATTTACTCAATCAACGGCCTATGTGTGGATGTCCGCAAGTTTTGGGCGCTATTGGAAACCGTTACTATAATCATGATTATGTAAATGGTTTCACAATAGAAACCGTGTTCACATTTTATCACATTTCATCGATTGCTTTGTCAAGTTAATCAAATTTATGTTCATTTTATGTTTGATACATGTATACGTCACCCCAAAGAACTCACCTCATTCTCACGATATTTAGTCGTATTTCACGCAATCATATCATTAAGTACTTATAACCTCAAGTTTTGTTCACGTATGAAACTCATTGTACGATGTTATTGTTAATGGTATCATTGTTTATCCCAACCTCATGTACTCACTTATCAGATTTTCTCATATCCACTTATCGGATTTCTCATTTTCACTTATTGGATTTCTCTTTTCCACTTATAGGAATCCTCATTATCAGGTTTCATTTATCGATTTTATTTAGTACCTCGATTTATAGACATTGACATTTATCTTGATGACTTTAAACTTCAAATTTGATTTCATATTGTTTACCCTAATTTTTTTTTATTTGATCGTCTTTACTTATTTTTGTCACACCCCTACCAAAGGCGGCGGAACATGCCGGGGTGCAACGGATTGCCCAAAACACAAGACACTATTAAAGTGACAATATTTAATCAACTCATGTATTTCATAAATCAATAAACAATCACATAACTTGTTCATACAAAAACAAATTGAATACAAGCAAACAAATATATATTGTTCGTTTTGCTAATATCCTAATAGTCTTGATAACGTTTTTCGTCAAGTTCTCGAGTCAACCAAAGTCAAACCTGTAACATTTCATAAAATAAAGTTTATCAACACAAAGGTTGGTGAGCAATTCATAAGTTTGAACATATAGTGTATAGTAAGAAAATGCCACAAAACTTGTATTCAAGACGATAAATAAAAGCAATAACTTGGGTAAATAGATATCCCTAATAGAATTACGTTAGCGACACCTAGCTATAAGGGGATGCCAAATACTCTAGGATTTTATAGTTATCGTTAATTGTTTTACGTTAACGACACATTGCATTAAGGGGATGCCAAGTAGTCTAGGATTTTATAGTTCCATCAACCAAAAGCAATAAACACATAAGCATATAATCACAGAACACCAAATCGAACAATTATTTAAGTAAAGTATACAATAACGTTTGTGGTTTAAGACTCAAGTATAAAGCATTTAGTTTGAATAAGTATGAAATGTCACCCCCAAAACAAAAGATGGAAAACGGGGTATGAAAGTACTCACATTCAAGTTATAAACTTGATGGGTAAAATAATGGGTAACCAGAAGGATGAGGTTTAATGGGCAAGGTTTAGGTAAAAGGAGTCTTGTATTTGAAAGGTAGTCTAGGAAGTCTTTAAATGGAATAAATGATAAGAAATGAAATAATTTAAAGTTTAAGGTTTAAAATGTAAATATTTACGAATTTATAATATTAACCCTTTAAAAATGTAAGTTTGCTCGATATCGGGTTAAAGTATCTAACCTTAATATTTACTCAACCTATTTTAAGTAATAAGGTGGGTAACAAAAATGCAAGAATGCAAGTCCCTTTGGAATAAAGATACTAAAACGGGTTTTAACGAGTGTTTCGGGTTGTTGGTTCAGGTCTAAATAATTGGTCAAACCCAAAGCCAACTTTCCCAAAATAATGAATGTTATAAGATAACTCAATAAAACTTAATAAGACTTAACCAAGTATGTAGATCTATTGTTTTAGAACTATCAACATACGTTAAGCGAGTGTTCGATTTTGTGGCGTCCAAACTTTGTTATGAGAGCAAGTTTGATCTAACATTTCCAAGTACTTAAGAAAATAATTAAAATCAGTTTGTAAACTATTTTTAAAGAAATATACAAGTCTTGATAGCTAAAAACACATTTGTGTGTCTTAAGCGAGTGAAAATCGGGTTAGTTCGGTTTGGTTCGGTTTCCATCTCACAAATAGTTCATTTATGGTTTCCAAATGCCCAAATATCCAAGAACTTGTATAATAATTTATAATTGAAGAAATTAAGTTTTACAACCATAAATTTAACAATAAAGTCGTTTAACAAGAGTTCGGTTTTGGTTCGGTTTCCATCTCCCAATAAGTTCTTAGATGGTTTCCACATACCCAATATCAAAAAACTTGTAAAAATGATTTTAGAAACTCAAATCTAACATTAAACATGTTTAAACAACTATTTTAACAAAACTACTAAGCAAAAGTTCGGTTTACGGTTTTGAGCTATTTACGGTTAAACCGAAGTGTTGGTACATGTTTGTCAGTAGTTCATAGTCTTGTAATTGTAATCGAGTCTGTATTGTAATTGTGTATTTGATTATGTTTTTGTTTGTGTAACTAGCGAAGTTGTCAACAAGTTCGCTCAGGCGAACTTGTTGAATATGCGAAGTTACAGACAACTTCTCCTGTGGCGAAGTTGTCGTGTATATATTGATTGTTACAGCCGAATCGTCGTGTAAAGGAGTTTAGGGTTTCAGTCAAGTGTTCGAGTTTAAGCAGACGTGTTTGCTAGTTCCAGTGTCTGTAATAGTGACTACGAGTCACGTGTTCGGTTAATAATATTACGTGTTTGATTCATTGCTTGTGTTATTCTATATCTACACTCGTAACCTACTTACGCAGGGATTCCGCACCTGCGTTGTTAGAGAACATCCCGTGTACGATCCGTCCAGGAACCTACAATTGGTATCAGGTTTTAACTGGGAGCTTGTCCACAGGTATCGGGACCTACAATTGGTATCAGGACTTAAAACCTGTTCAGGGAGCTAGAGTTAGTTTTGCTGGTGAAAGCGGAGGAAGAATAACTGGGAGAGGAGCTGTGTCGAATGGGAGAATGACACTTGAAAATGTAAACTTTGTGGAGGAATTAAAGCACAATCTGCTGAGTGTGTCGCAGATCTGTGATAAAGAATACACTGTCCATTTCACTAAGAATGAAGCGATTGTATTGAAGCCTGGTTTTCATATACCAGAAGAATGGATAGTAATGAAAGCTCCACGTGAAACGAATACATACGTGATGGATATGAGGTCTACTGAAATGGCCACCGGAGAATCATGCTTAATGACAAAGGCAAGCGAATCTGAATCAGAATTATGGCACAGGAGAAGGGACATATTCATCTTCGTAAGATGAACTACATTGTAAAAAATGGGCTTGTGATGGGCGTTCCCTTAAAGAGTTTTAACTTTGAAGATAAATGCATAGCGTGCAAGAAGGGAAAACAACACAAGAAAAGCCATCTCACCAAGACGATCAACTCAATTGCTGGTACTCTAGAACTACTTCATATGGATCTCTTCGGTCCGGTGAATGTACAAAGTCTAGGCGGTACTTCTTACTGCTTGGTGATAACTGATGATTACTGGCGATACTCGTGGGTATATTTTCTGAAAACGAAAGACGAGACGACTCAGATGGTAAAGAATCTCATTACAAAAGTCGAGAATGTCATGAGTAAATCAGTTAAATTCATCAGAAGCGACAATGGGACAGAGTTCAAGAACTTTGAGATGGAAATCTTTTGTCTACAGAAGGGTATTGAGCATCAATACAGCGCTCCGTATACGCCACAACAGAACGGAGTAGCTGAAAGGAAGAACCGAACGTTGATTGAAGGAGCCAGAACTATGCTGGCAGACTCAAAGCTTCCTGTGATGTTCTGGGCTGAAGCAGTGGCTACAGCCTGCTATGTTCTGAATCGGGTGTTAACAGTTAAGAGACTTGGAAAAACTTGTTACGAGCTTATGCACGGTAGGAAGCCCAACTTGTGCGGTCTTGAACCATTTGGTTCTCCTTGTTCGATTTTGAAGACTAACTCGAAATTTGGTGAAGTAGCCGATGAGGGAATCCTAGTCGGTTATGTTGTTGGGACTCCCAACAGACGGGTCTTCAATACGACAACTTGCAAGGTGGAGGTGGTGTGTAACACCGACATTACTAGTTATCAACCGCCAAAACCAAGCAATGGACCTGCTGAGCTTTTTGACTATGTTAAACTGTTTAAGTCGTTTAACGTACCTAATTTGGAAATTGCTGAAGAAGACGAAAGAGTTGTGACGAAGATGATATTTGATGAGGAAGAGGAGCTAGTGCAACATCAGATGACAGAAAAATCTCAGCCTTCCACATCAAACTCTATCGATACCCCTGCATCCTCAGCTGGAGATGAGTTTATTAATCCTTTTCACTCTCAGCCTGAAACAACCATTGATGAGATCTCTTCAAACTTGGAAGACAATTTGCATGTCAGTGCTGTTCCGACCACTAGAATTCACAAAGATCACCCACTGGAAAATGTTATAGGTGATGTGTCCTCTAGTGTACAAACCAGAAGTAGCTTGAATGAGCACACCTGTGTTTATACAAGCATTAAAGATACAGGTATTATGAATGAATGTTTGTACTCTTGCTTCATAAGCCAAATTGAACCGAAGAATTATCAAATGGCTTTGAAGGACAGTTCGTGGGTCGAAGCTATGCAAGAAGAGTTGGCTCAGTTCGAGAAAATGGAAGTTTGGACTTTGGTCGAAAAACCAAAGAATGTGCATGCTATAGGCACGAAATGGGTGTTCAAGTGCAAGAGAGATGAAAAGGGGATTATTGTGAGAAATAAGGCGAGGCTGGTTGTTAAAGGTTTTAATCAGCAAGAGGGTATTGACTACAATGAGGTTTTCGCTCCTGTTGCCCGGTTAGAAGCGATTCGATTGTTTTTGGCGTTTGCTGCTTTCAAAAAGATGAAGGTGTTTCAGTTGGATGTAAAGAGTGCGTTTCTTAACGGGAAAGTTGACGAGGTTGTGTATGTTGAGCAACCACCGGGTTTTCCTGACCCAGACTTTCCTGATCATGTATACAGGTTGAGCAAGGCGTTATATGGTTTACATCAGGCACCTCGTGCCTGGTATTCAACGTTATCGGACTACTTGCTGGAAAATGGTTTTGAAAGGGGTTTGATCGACAGTACGCTGTTTGTGAAGAGAGAAGGATGTGACTTCTTACTGGTTCAAGTCTACGTGGATGACATCATTTTTGCTGCATCAAGAGTATCCATGTGTCAAGATTTTGAGGCTGTCATGAAGAAACGATTCGAGATGAGTGCTATGGGTGAACTAACTTTCTTTCTAGGATTGCAGGTTGATCAGAAGAAAGATGGGATGTTCATTCATCAAACAAAGTATGTTCATGATGTGCTGAAAAGATTCAAGATGGAGGACAGTTCTCCATATGACACTCCAATCTGCATCAATCACAAATTGGGAGCTGAATCAGATGGTGACACAGATGTGGACCCTACTCTGTATCGGGCGATAATAGGTTCTTTAATGTATTTAACTGCTTCTAGGCCTGATATAATGTTTTCTGTTTGTCTTTGTGCTCGCTTTCAGGCAAACCCAAAGGAATCTCACATGAAAGGTGTGAAGAGGATTTTGCGGTATCTCAAGGGCAAGCCGAAACTAGGATTGTGGTACCCAAAGGGAGGAGACGTTGAACTGGTGGCATATACTGATTCTGATTATGGAGGTTGTAATCAGAGTCGGAAGTCAACAACAGGAGGCTGTCAGTTTCTTGGAGGAAGATTAGTTTCCTGGCAGTGCAAGAAACAGACATCAGTTGCAATTTCAACTTGCGAAGCTGAATACATGGCAGCATCCAACTGCTGCTCTCAGGTTTTATGGATTCAGCAACAATTGCGCGACTATGGTCTGAATTTCTTACTCACTCCTATTTTAATTGATAACACTGCCGCCATCTCAGTAATTAACAATCCCGTGAAGCACAGTAAAACTAAGCATATTGACATTCGTCATCACTTCATACGGGATTGTGCTGAGAAGAAACTGATCAAGATCGAAAAAGTTGATACACTTGAAAATTTTGCTGACTTGTTTACAAAAGCGTTTGATAAATCCAGATTTCAAAACCTAATTGAGCTAAATGGGATGATCAATCCCGAGTAACCATGTCTTTGTTTTTGATAAAAAAAAAAAAAAAAAAAAAAAAAAAAAAAAAAAAAAAATGTGTGTCTTTATTGCTTAAAATTAGTCGGTTACCTCAGTTTGATGGACATCTCCTCGGATATGTTTTGGTCCTTGTTTTCGACTTAGGAAATGAGGATAGCCATTAACCGGAAGACTGAAAGTAACTGGGGCAGTGTTGACATGTTTTTCTTTCAGTTGCTGAAAATTAGTCGGTCATTCTTAGTAAGAAGGACACATACTTGTATGTGGTCGGTCCAGCTGATCCAATGGATCTTCAGGATAGCCGTTTACCTGATGACTTTGACATGATTGGGGCGATTGAATTCAAAATTTTTTTAGGGAAATGAAATTACTTTTCAAGTCTATTACTTCGTAAGAAGTTCTTTGCTGTGTTTAAAAGAAAATTGATCCAACCTTGGAAAATGATATATATACTGACTATGTGTGCCTAACTAGTGAAGTTATTAAGCTTAAAAGGCTTTAGAACAGTCATTGTCTGTCATGGTAATTTTAATGGTGCGTAAAAGTAGATGTGATACTAACTTAAATTTACTCGAATTTATGTGGAAACCTCTTAAGAGTTTTGTATGTCTTCATACATATCTTTTCGAAGGATAGGCAGAAAAGCAACTACCCAGTCATACACGAGCCCGTGAGTGTTCTGATTCCCGTGAAGAAAGCATTTAAAGACACTGCAGTGATCCAGATTCGGGACTTGCAGTAGTTTAGTACTCCGATGAAAATTCTTAGGTTTGATTAAAAAAAAAAAAAAAAAAAAAAAAAAAAAAAAAAAAAAAAACGTGTATAATTTTTGTACTTATGAGAAATAGTGACAATAAACACGAGAACCGAAACTTCTCAAGATTTCTCAAGTTTGGAGTAAGAAGAAAACGGGAAGCAGACAACGAGTATCTACAAGTTAATCAGACACTATGGGTCGAAGTCAATTCGGGGTGACTTGGGTATAGCCAAATACGCTTTGAGAATAGATAGAAGGCATCATTACCTCTGAGTTGTTGCCAACTTAAATTTTTGAGCTTAACTGAACCTTAATCCGTATCACAGAAACAATGAAAACCATTTAAGTTATTACATGCTTACAACCTGTTTCTCTATGTCATAATACAGCCAAACACGGATCCAAGTGACAGTCACATAGTTAGTATGATTCCTGTTCGGATCTTTTCTAAAACGTAGTGGTCCCTGACTAGACTGAAATTTGATCCCTTATTTCGTTAAAATTTTATAAGTATTTTCTGTTTTTGTAGTTATATTTTTATTGTTGGTTACTGGGTCTTGATCATTTTTGTTTAACTCTTTTTGGTAACTTATAAGGATATATTCAAGATTTTTTCAAACTGAAAGGGCTGTTTTTGTAAATATCGGGCGAAGTTGTTGAATCGGCGAAGTTGTACTTAACTTCGCTTAGGCGAAGTTAAGAATAACTTCGCCTAAACCAACTCAGCCCTATAAAAGGGGTTTTCAACAGTGAAATTTTTTTTATTAACTTTTTTCCGGCGAACTTATCCTTAATTCCGGTTAACCTTTTTTTATATACACTTTCGATTTCGATCTTTTGTTCCTTGTTTCTACTATACTGAGTGGTATGTGTTGTCGATTTCATTCTTTCATTCACTTTATACTTTTACCCGGTTAGAGACCTCGGGTCGTCTAACCCTCGAAACCAAGTTTTTTCGACCTCTCGTTACGTGTTCATGGACGATCTTTTCATCCATACACCTTTGAAATATGTTGTTCTTCATGTTTCTATCGTTTAATCGGTCCGAAAACATCGGATTTCGACCTCAGAATCCGAACAGTCGCCGATTCTGTTTCAGGCGAAGTTATGGTTTTGGCGAAGTTAATCTCAACTTCGCCAGACGCTTAAGTTCGCCTAGGGCGAAGTTATCCACAACTTCGCCTGGGCGAAGTTAACCACAACTTCGCCGTGGCGAAGTTATCATCAACTTCGCCTTGGCAAAGTTATCCACAACTTCGCCCTGGCGAACTTAACTGTAACTTCGCCGTGGCGAAGTTATCCTTATCTTCGCCTATATCCTTTTCTTTTAACTGTTTTTTTTTTTAGACGAATTTACTGATGATGCGAAGTTGTCCCCAACTTCGCCTCAACTTTAATTTCGCCTGTGTATCTTACATCACAACTTCGCACTTGCTACACTGCGAACTTGTGAGTTACGTAAAACGTCTCTAACTTGATTTGTTTTGTGCAGATATGGCTGCTGTTGGAGGTGCTGGAGGTGATGATGGTGATGAGCAACGACAATTCTTCCCAGCTCATAACCAATACATCACTTTGGATCCAGACGCACGAGGCGTTGAAGACTATAGGGAGATTATCACATTTCTCCAACGATCACGAGTTTTTCACGCGATCACTAATACACTACCCATATCTCTGCCCAACATTCAAGATTTCTGGCAGACGGTGTATTATGATTGCAGACCGGAGCCTCCAGTGATGCGAGCAACTGTCAATGGTCATGCCATACAGTTTTCCTCGGAAGACATACGGTTGGCTCTGCAGTTCGGTGTAGAAACGAGAGACGACCCAACGGAATTCGTAGCTCCTTTCCGTGACGGAGCATACTTGAGAATGGGTTATTCGGGTCCGCTGGGGGACTCGCAGAGGAGGAAAGGCTTTCTGCTGGACCAATGGCGCTTTCTGATGCACGTGTTAATTGTGTGCATGTCCGGCAGGAAAGCAGGAACAGACGGGATGGGTGCGACGATGCAATCTGCCATGACGGCCCTGACTTACAATCGTCGTTACTCTTTTAGTCAGATGATTTTCTATGAGATTGATCGTCAGAGACGGGCGACGGCGCGAGAACGATTTATCATGTATCCGCGATTTCTTCAAATGATTATCAATCATGTCGCTCCGTCTGTACCGCAAAGACGCCCTATCAGATACGTTGAGTGCGTAACAAAACGTATCTTTGCTCAGTGCAGAACGTCGAGCACTCGAAGCAACCCTGAGCGGCGTCCCAGGCATACTCCACTTTTCGGGTATCTCATTAACCCGGAGTATGTTCCTGCAGGAGGGGACGAGTTCAGGGATCCGCAACCACATCAGGCGGCAGCACCTCATGCTGTATCAGCTGCGCCTGTTGTATCTTCTGCTGCTGTGCCAGCTACTATATCTCAGGCTGTGTCCACTGCTGAAAACGTTGATCTAGATGCTGCTTTTAGTGGACATGGTTTGTTTGATATGGATGTCTCGGGTCCTCAGTTTATGGATGTTACCAGAGCAGCTACTTCGGTAGCTGACTCTGATCTAGACGAGACGTTTGCTGAGGCAAGAAGACTTATGGTGTCTCGTGAACGGACTACGGGAAAGAGGCCGAGAACGGTGGGGGAGGATGAGGATGAAGTGGATGAAGAGGAGGCAGTACAGATTGTGCTAAGACGCTCAAGAAGAGAACAGAGAGGGATAGGTTCGGGAGCTGGAGAATCTTCAAGACTAGTACGTTTTGCTCCACCTGCCTTATCTGGTATGTCTCTTATTCCTACAACTGCACAGGTTTCAGCGATCGAGACGTCGGCACCAACAATTGTGTCCCTACCACCTCAACCGCTTAATCCACCGGTGGTAGTTGCACGGTTTGTGGAGTCGACAATCACCTCTACTGCAGGGTTACCAAGTGTACCACCTGCGGTCACTTCTGCTGATGTTCCACCAACTCCATTGCCTACTTCAGATACCGAGAGGATTCTTTCGCTAGAGCGGATTGTTGTTGAACAGTCAAAGACTATTGACCGCCTAGTGGAATCCAATCAACTACAAGCTGCCCTCCTGGTAGAACATGGACGAATAATAGATGCCTTCAAGGATTACTTGGCATCTCAGGGGGAGAAGACGTGTAGGGGCGATGAGTTGAGAACGAAAAGACGAGAAGATCATGACGATGATCCCAATGCACCTTCAGGTGCAGGTGATGAGCTGCCAAGAACCTCTCAGGCTCTTGGAGCTTCCACAACTGAGGGGGAGTCTACAAATGCAGATGATGATGATGTTGGAGTTATGGGTGATGATGCTGATGTTGAGGACGTTATCGATGCTTTAAAGGAGTTGGATGATGAGGAAGACGATGAGTTTATGGATGATGTCGACGTGTTGCCCGTGGATGAGATTGAGAGGATTGGGGAAAAGATTAATGTGGAAAATGTGTTAGAAGAAGGTGAGATAATGGATGATGATGTTGAGCATGACATTCCCGAAGTGGAAAAGTCGGGTGTTGGTGATGAAACGGTGTTGGATGAGACGGTGTGGGAAGAGCAGCCTAGATGGAAGGAAGAATATGCTCATTGGTTTGTCAAGACCAAGAAGCCTGCTGTTCCAACCATGTTCAGAAAGAGCTACAACATTAAAGGGTATGCAGAGGCGAAAAAGGGGATTATTTGTTGGATCTATGATGAACAGCTCAAGTTGTTTGTGGTGAAGCGTTATGATGGCGTTCAATATTTCAAGAGAATGTTGAGATCGTTCAACACATTGCCTGAATGCGAAGTAAAAGATTTGGCCAGGTTGGGCCTGATAAACCGAAACAACGACAATATGGCTAGAATGATTGAGAAGATAATGTGGAAAGAAGGAGTAAAAGAAAAGAAGTTTGAGTTGCTAAAGCCACAAAAGGGAAAATTAGTGAAGGATACAGAGAGAGGTATGAGAGCAGATGGTAAACCGTGGATGGTGATGAAGTACAAACCAGTCCGATGTATCAAGGAGGTACCCATGAAAGCTATGCCTCGAGATGTGCTGAAAGATTTGAAATGGTGGTTTGTGGACTGTGAGACTGCAGAGGCAGTAATGGAGGACGAGGATGAACAAGAACTGCTTCGGGTTTACGACCCGATGCATCTTGTTAACCTGTCGCAAGCTGATCTGGAAGTACTCAACAACAAGAAGATCTTCTACATTCCTGCTTGGAAGGATCAAGCTAGGAGATATCAAAGTGTAGTGACAGTATGTGTGAAAGAAGGGGCGCACGCTTAGAGATGCAGATTACAAGACTCGAGTTTTGAAGAATCAAGATATGAAGCTACTGCCAAGGGGGAGTCTGTTGGTACATGTTTGTCAGTAGTTCATAGTCTTGTAATTGTAATCGAGTCTGTATTGTAATTGTGTATTTGATTATGTTTTTGTTTGTGTAACTAGCGAAGTTGTCAACAAGTTCGCTCAGGCGAACTTGTTGAATATGCGAAGTTACAGACAACTTCGCCTGTGGCGAAGTTGTCGTGTATATATTGATTGTTACAGCCGAATCGTCGTGTAAAGGAGTTTAGGGTTTCAGTCAAGTGTTCGAGTTTAAGCAGACGTGTTTGCTAGTTCCAGTGTCTGTAATAGTGACTACGAGTCACGTGTTCGGTTAATAATATTACGTGTTTGATTCATTGCTTGTGTTATTCTATATCTACACTCGTAACCTACTTACGCAGGGATTCCGCACCTGCGTTGTTAGAGAACATCCCGTGTACGATCCGTCCAGGAACCTACACGAAGCATAGACCCTCAACCCATAACCATGGAACTTGTAAAATAAAATAAAATGAGCATAAGTTAAGCATGGTTAGTAAGCAATAATAAAGTAAGAATGTTAGGTGCGGAAAATATATAACACGGGCCACGAAAGTCCTCCATGAAGCCTTGCCTTACAAGGTCCGAAACCTCACTGATCGGAACCGGAGAAGTAACTACCAAAGGTAACAAGGGGTGTATATTATCTATATGTTGTACAACCATGAACAAGTATTAGTAAGACCACATAAGTTAATTAGAATGAAAGATTAAACTCAGTTTGACTTTTGGAAGTCAAACCTTCAAGAACACTAAAAAAATAACATTAAGATCTTTGTATTCGGGAGAGATTTTGGAGTTGTAGCAGGGAAAAATGAAAGGAAATGGTGGTGTATATATAGGGTAAGTTGAAATGGTCAAGCATAAAGGGTTTTGCATGAAAATGGGATGGTTTAAGTCACATGTTTGCTTAAAAACTAACAAAAAAACGAGCTGGTGCAGACTGCCGTTAGCGCGGTGCTAAGGTCTCTGCCCTTGACATTAGCGCGGCGCTAAAGTCACCTGGTGGAAATTCTGAACTTTCAAAATTGGCAGTTTTGGCCCCCGGAGTTGTTTTTAAGCGTTTTAAGGCCATTTTAGGGACCGAAAAGGGTGTTTTTGAGATCCGACAAGTATGAAACAATAATGTAACATAAAATCCAATATTTTATATATTTAAAATATTCGGGATATAAATTGGGTCGGTTTACATGATAAACGAATACACAAACGAATACAAATAAAACCCGAAATTGACGAATGTCACAATTTTAAACCAAATTGTTATTTTCACCTTGGTTTATATCTTAAGATTTTAGGGGATTCAATTATTTATCCCATTTTTCCTACTTATATAAAAGTCAACCCCAAAATTTCAACCGCTGGTATTGGTTTGTCAATATTGGTAATATTCAACAGATTTTATTTGCGTTTCTAATGTGTATGATTTCAAAATAAATATGTCTTTTAAACCACACAACATAACGAACCATGAGGACTATACGACGATCTAAATAATTATGGGTGCACACTTAATTAACGAAATCCTCGTATGGAAGTCATAGTAGGTGCGGTTGTGTGCGATAACTCGGACCTGGGAATGATAGCAGAAAAATGGTATAAGTGCAAGATGATAAAGGCATGGTGGATACGCCGCCGGTACATCCTATATATAAGTGTCTTTATTATGTTTCTCATTTGTGGTATTTTTCGAGTCATGCAAGGATTTGACGTTACTCTTTTTTTCTTAAAAATTTTTCTTACAATTGCTTTACTAAAAACGACATTCGTTAGTAATTACCTGTTTACTTTAAGTTTATTTTAATTTCGGGATGAAATTTCCAAAAAGTTGGGGATACTGTGACATTCGTCAATTTCGGGTCCTATTTGTATTCGTTTTTGTATTTGTTTATCATAACCCGGCCCGTTTTGTAAAACGAAACCTCTGATATAATCAAAATTGTGGATTTCATGATACATATTTGTTTTATACTTTTCGGGCCTTAAAAACATCCTTTTCGGTCCTTAAAATGCTTTAAAACACTTAAAAACAACTCCAGGGACCAAAACTGCCAATTTTAAAAAGTTTGAAAATCTGGCCGCCCACCCCATCGCGATACGCGATGGGTTGTAAGGCCCCGTTACCGATGCCCTACGTTGGACGTTGGATTTACTCATAAACACAGTTCTAAATATCAGAGTTAATAAAAATATTCACGGAATATTAAAAACATTCAAACCATTACATTACATAACCATTAGTTCTTGTCTTATCGAGCATTCAAACCATTCAAACATAAAACATTGTCTTTTCAAAATAAAATAACATAACATAACACTTCATTGAGATGCCAGTGTCTTCAAATCCGTTCCATGCGCCTTCCCTCAAGCGAGCTGTCTCATTCTACTCACCTTCGTGCATACTAAAAGTCAGCTACGCTGAGTGAGTTCTAGTTAATCATACAACATACAATCTGTTCTCATACTTACACACGTGCCCGAAGGTGTGTTCTTTATTCATACTCTACTTTACATACATATCTATCCATACTATTAAAGAGCCTTCCGCATTATAACCTCACAGATATTATAAGGGTCTGGTCCCTAACATCACAGATATTATTAGGGTCTGGTCCCTAACATCACAGATATTATAAGGGTCTGGTCCCTATCCTCACAGATATTATAAGGGTCTGGTCCCTATCCTCACAGATATTATTAAGGTTCGGTCCCTTTATTTCATGCAACTGTACCATAATTGTTCTTACATACTTTCCTTGACAATACGTGCAATCGCCGAAGAGCGTTCACGTACCATCAACATATCATACATACATTATTCATACATCATATATATTCATACATACGTCATTGATACATCATACATACCAATCATATCTTTAACTACCACTTGACGGTACATGCAATATCGGAAGATCGTTCACGCACTGTCAAGAAATCATCATACATAAGTCAAACAAGGCATACACTTACCACTTATGGTAAGTGTATTAACTATCACATGAGTATGCACACAGCCCCGAAAACATAACAAGGAAGTGGGGCTAGAAACTCACTTCAATGCGGTTGCGTTCACCGTTTACGGTTATTCCCTTCTTTAGCTGTGCGCGACTAACTGTATAACAATTACGTGTATTAATTACTGTCACTATCCATATCGTATTTCTAGTTCAATTATATCCCTCAATGAACGGGGGTCCAGGGGCAGCGCCCCTGGCAGGAGGGTCTAGGGGTGGCAGCCCCTAGCAGGGTCCAAGGGGCAGAGCCCCTGGCTGGGGTCGAGCTGTCATATCACGTTTTCCATTAAAATTTCGAATCATTAAATAAGTTGCTAACTTAAAAGTTCAAGGGCTTCTTTGTAATTAAATTATTCTATTTCTAAGTCCAGGGACCATTCTGTCATTTTGTTAAACTTCTAGTTCGTTACATTGTTCTTTAACGAATTGAGGTTCATTCGTTACTTCTCTCTTTCTTAACGAATTGGCGAATTCGTTACTTCATAACGAATTGGCCTTTATAGCGAATTGGTCCTTATAACGGATTGGACTTATAACGAACTGGACCTCACATGAATTGGACCTTATAACGAACTAGTCCCATGACGAATCAGTCCATGTAACGAACCAACCCATATAACGAAACAGTCCATGTAACGAATTGGACCTTCTAATTCGTTATCTCCTTTAACAAATGGTCATAGCGAAATGGGTTTAGTTCGTTATCTTTTCCTTAACGAACTTGAACACTAGTTCATTAAGCTTTCACTAACGATTCACATAACGAATTACCCCTAGTTCGTTAACCTTCCGTTAACGAATTAGGGTTAGGTCAGAGAATGTCCGACATTCTCTGACATCTTCATTATCCTCGTACGCCGTTTTCCGGCTCCGCCGTCGCCGGAAAACCGCGACTTCACCGGAAAAATGAGATCTCACTCGTTTTCCACTGTTTTTCGTCCCGTTCGATCCAGATCTGAGCTAGGGTGACCCCTAAGCTCATCTTAGGTTCGGTTTATACTCAATTCCACCCGGATCTCGTGACTTGAAAGGTTTAAAGGTGTCGGCTCGTTGTTTCGTGACTAAATCTAATGGATTGAGTTCAAAAAATATCATACTATCTTACCTTGGATCGAGATCGGTTTTCTATCTTGGTTCATCTAGAGAAAAGAGAGAACTAGAGAGAGAGCTTAAGTGTGTGTTTTGGTGGTGTATGGAATATGTGTAAATGAGTGAGTTACTTGGTAATTAATGCTTATATAATTATGGATCATGGGCTTAAGCCCATGGTCTTTTCCTCTTTCCCTCATAACCCAAGTCCATAACCCATATCCATCAACCCAAAACTAGCCCGACTCATCATAAATCATATATTCATTTATTAACCGAAACTAGAAAAGCGGGATGTTACATGGGTGAGGACCTATATGGTCGCGTGGCGCGATGGGCATCAATCGCAGCAGCTTGTTTCTTGTTATTTATGCTTTACACCTTATTATCAAATCCAAATTTTTATACATTAGACCTCATGCATAACCCTTTCAACCTTATCCTATATATACAAGACCCTCTTCTCCATTAATCTCTGCTCATACTTCATCTTCTCTCTCAAATTCTTAAGATTAAAGGTTTTTTTTCATGTTCTTGGAAGTTTGACTTTCAAAAGTCAGACTGACCATAGTCTTTCATTTTAATCAACTTGTTAGCTCTTATTAATACTTGAGGCTTGTTATACAACATTTATATAATATACACCCCTTTGTTACCTTTGGTGGTCACTTCCACAGTCTCGGACGGTGGAGTGTCGGGCTTCGTAAGGCAAGGCTTCATGGAGGACTCACGTAGTCCTTGATATATATATATATATATATATATATATATAATTATATAACTTGTTTATGCTTACTAACCATGCTTAACTTCTGCTCACTTTAGTTTGTATTTCATATTTGTTGAGTTCCATGGTTATGGGTTTATAGAGACTAGCCTCGGTTTAACCGTAAATAGCTTCAAACCGTAAACCGAACTTTGTTTACAAGTTTTGTTAAATAATTGTATAAACATGCTTTATGTTAGAATTAAATCTACAAAATCACTTATGATTTCCATGGTTATGGGTTTGTATAATCTAACCTCGGTCTTAACCCGAAACAAGATCCGAATCAAAAACCGAACTTTCGTTTAAAGACTTTATTGTTGACTTTTTGGTTGTAAAACTTAAGTATCATCATTTATAAATTATTATACAAGTTCTTTGATGTTTGGGCATGCGGTAACCATTCTTGACTTTATTCCAAGATAAAAACTGAACCCAACTGAACTAAACCGGTTTCACTCGCTTAAGACACACAAGTGTGTTTCTAGCTATCAAGACTTGTATATTTCTTTAAGAATATTTTATAAACTAATTTTAATTATTTTCATAAAGTACTTGGAATGTTGGATCCAACTTAATCTTATAACAAAGTTTGGACCGACAAAACCGAACACTCGCTTAACGAACGTTGTTAGTTCTAAAACAATGGAACTACATACTTGGTTAAGTCTTCTTAAATTTTATTGAGTTATTTCATAATATTCATTGTTATGGAAAGTTGACTTTGGCTTTGACCAATTACCAAGACCCGAACCGACAACCCGAAAACACGTTAAAACCCATTTTAGTATCTATATTATAAATGGATTTGCATTCTTGCATTTTTTACCCACCTTATTAGTTAACACAGGTTAAGTAAAATTAAGGTCTTGATACTTTAACCCGGTTTCGAGCAAACTTATATTTTTAAAGGACTATTATTATATTTCTTAAATATTTACATTTTAAACCTTAGACTTTAAATTGTTTACATTTCCTATCATTCACTTTATTTAAAGACTTCCTAGACAACCTTTCTTATACAAGACTTCATTTCATCTAGGCTTTCCTCGTTAAACCTCATCCTTCCGGTTACTCGTCATATTACCAATCAAGTTTATTACTTAAATCCGAGTATATTTGGCATCCCTTTATAGAAAGGTGTCGTTAATGTATTCTTATTAACAATTTCATATAAGTCCGAATCTATTTGTAATCCCCTTATAGAAAGGTATCGTTAATGTATTCTTATTAACGATTTCATTATCTAAATTGTTGCTATTTATTTATTGTTTTGTATACAAGTTGTGGAAGTTCTTATTATATACTTATTGAAATTGCTCACCAACCTTTGTGTTGACAAATTCTATTTTATGCAATATTACAGGTTTGACTTTAGGTTGACTCGAGAACTTGAAGAAAAACGTTGTCAAGACTATTAGGATATTAGCAAAACGAACAATATTTTATTTGCTATGATTGAATTCGGTTTGTATGAACAAGTTATGTGACTCTTTATGATTTTATGAATTTAAATGAGTTGATTAAATATTGTCACTTTAAATAGTGTCTTGTGTTCTTGAGCAATCCGTTGCACCCCGGCATGTTCCGCCGCCTTTGGTCGGGGTGTGACAATATGCTTATATGCTTTACTTGAATACATTTTGGAGAGGTCCAACATATTCTCATACTAGTATGATCATACGCCCGTCGTGTTAGCTATCGTCCAGTTCATCTGGCATCAAGCTTACCGACGACATATTTACTTTCTCATTTGGTTAAATTGCTTATCTCACTTGACACAGTTTGCACTTTTATTTATTATTTATATATTCATGAAATATGGTGTTTTATTCACTCAACCTAGTGTTGTTAAAATTATTTGTATTTTTAACGCATATGCAGGTCATCGTGTGATATGATTATCAAGCTTGTTTGAAGAAACTTAGGATTGCACGCTAGAGAGAAGAAACAAGACTTTGAATTTTTGTTTTTGTCATTACTTATCTTAATTATGGATTTTGTATTTGGTATTTGAATTTATTTGGATATTTAATTAAATTAAATAGATATAAATTATTGCATGATAGTACCTTGAGAGCTGTGAGAAATCAGCTCATGCCCCGGCATTTCCGCTGTAGGTTGGGGTGTGACAGAACACTTGGGAATGATTGATCAAATGCAATGGTTGAAAGAATATAGTTATGTGAAAGTATGAATGTATTATTGACTACAATCTGCCTATTACAGGTATTCACCCCTCTTTCTTATAAGAGAAGAAGGGATGAGGATTTACATAGAATATAATATTGAGGTTTTGGGGTGAAGGCTATTTTCTCTTGGTCCCATGTATTTTCCGCTGAACCCTTCTTTTCCCCATATATCCATGGGATATTTCATTGAGCCTGGGAGACCATGCTTCTTAGGCCGTTCACCTGGACCAGGCTAGAGCGCCTTTCTTGCAGCCATGACAAGACCTTTCACTGATATTCTCTCTATTCCACTCCATCTCAACTGAGCCGGGGCTTTCCTCTTATTTGGGATGTTCTTATGGGCTCGTATACTATGTAAGCTCTTCAAGTCCCCTAGTCAATTATTGTTATTATTTATGATGACGATAATGGACTTAGTCATTTAGCCTTCCATTTTCTATCAGCCCATCTTTTATGCATCTTCTCCATTTTAGGCCTGAATTTGGGTTGTCTCGTCCTGGGCTTAGGCTCAATTCCCAGCCCATAGGTAATTATTTTGTGCAGTAGATATTATTTATGCACAATACCTGTTAGTACACGATTTTGCGTCTCGAGTCTTTGTATCTATCGTTAAGTATTTATTGTTTATTTAATGAAAAAGTTATATTATTATTAAGCTAGTTCGGTAGGGAACCGTCTAGTTCGTTAAGCTTGTTTAACGAACTAGACCTTATGTTAAGTTATACCCTGATTCGTTAAGGATGTTTAACGAATCAGGATGTAGTTCGTTAAAGTTATTTCGTTTATTGTAATGTAACGAAGTGAAGACTAGTTCGTTACGGAATGTGTAACGAACTAGAATTCATCTTCTATATATAGTGGTGTGTCCACTGATAATTTAAGTTTTTGAGAGTTATATTATCGAATCCATGTCCAGATCTACTCTCTCTCTCAAGCTTCATCTTAATATATTCAATCTAATTATGCATATATACTACTAATACTAATACTAATATATAACATACAATTAAGAGCATCATGAACTAGATCCGCATAATTGGTTAAGTAATCCTAGATCTGAGATCGTTTCTAGAGCTTCTCAAGTGGTATAAGAGCTTTCGGTGTTCTATTGCTCTTAATTCGAGTGTTAATTCGTTATTATAGGGCTGTTAATTGTTATTTTGGTATTATTAAGTTTACAGTTTAAATTTGGATCAAATTAAGTGTGAATTTGATTATGTTATGGATTGATTGGATTGGATCTGTGTTTGGTAAGGTATTGGAAAAGATTTGTGAGTTGGAATTGTAATTTGGATTGGTTAGTTGTTATTGTGTGGTTTGGATTTGATTTGACCGAAACAGAGGTTGGTTTTTGGTTGAATTGATCACGAGTTAAGGGTAATTGGTTACGGGATGGTTTGAATTGGTTTTGGCGTTGTGTTTTCGAGTATTTTGGTAGGTAAATTGTGCGATTTGGTAAGGTATTGAAAGAGTATAACAGATTTGGGTTTTCGTTTGGTGTTCATATGTTTTCCAGAATTCTAAAAATGCATGATGAATGTTTGAAGATTTGAAGATTCGTTATAATCTCAATCAATTCGTTATACTAATTCGCTACTTTGTGTTCCAATTCGTTACTTTTTCTCATTCGTGTCATTCACTTCGTGTGACACGCGTCTAGATTCGTTAACTTTAAATCTAACAACTTTTTGCCACGTGGCAATAGTTGTCAGAGTTTGTTACAACCGTTGTAACAACCTGATTAGCTATAGTTGATTCGTTATCGACTATAGCTAATTCGTTATTAAATTCATTAAGTAATTCGTTAAGGTTTACTCAGTGATACGTTGACTTATTTCATCAAACTAATTTGTTGACCAGTTCGTTAAAACCTTCCAGATTCGTTAACATTTTATATTCGTTAAATTCTTTTTTGATTCGTTACCTGGACAATTTTTAATTCGTGAATTGTGATTCGTTAACTACTGTTTACAGTTCGTTAAAATTACTGTTCACAGTTCGCTAAGAAATTTTCAAATTTGACCCTTGAATTTTGAGTGTCTTGTCATTTGTCAAAATGGCTGGTATGTATGCTTTGGCTTCCCAAAATATGTTAATGCAAAAAATTTTGCAACTGGACACCGAGATTGGTTCACATTCAAAATGTCCACGTTTAATGAAATTTAGCGATTTGTTAAGTGGGAACCCTGTTTCCGTGCTCATCTAGGATCGGTGCACCCTGATTGTTCGTATTTCCTGGATGAGGTATATACCGTTCCTATGATTGGAGATGAGACTATCGTCTTCACACCTAAATCTATCTCACAATACTCTCAAGAAGAAAAGAAAGCGTTCGAGATTGAGACAAAAGCCTACTCTACTCTTAAAATGGTTTTACCTGAAAACATCTTTCACCAAGTTGGTGGCATAAAGATTTGTGCTTCGTTATTCCAACACATTCGTATGAGGAGTATGGGTAACACCGCTGAAAGCAAGAAAGTCATGCTAAAGTTTCAATTTAGAAACTTTAACTTACTTAAGGGTGAGACTGTCGAGGAGATGACAACAAGGTTTAACCCTTTGATAGCCGAGATGGACAAGATGAAGTTGGAAACTTCTGAAGTTGATAAAATTGATACTATCAAGAGTGCACTACCGAGTTCTTATTCTACGTTTTTAATGGTTCTGAAAGAGAACAATTACTTCAACAATGAAGACTTGACTGCATCCGAATTCATGCAAAAGATCGAAGCAAGAGAATACGATCTCAGATCAAAAGTCTTCAAAGGATAATCAATATCCTGCCTTTTATGGTGGGAGTATGCCCTTGAGTTCAACCATTTCTCCAATCACTGCATTTCTTACACAACATGTAAGTGATAATGCTACAACTATTTATAGTGATCCACGAGCAAATTTCTACACTGCTGGAAATTCTGGTTCACCAGATGTTTCTAATGCTTCTGGAGTGTCTGGAAATTCATCAACTACAAATCAATTCTCACCACCACCGACTGTCAACATGAAGGGAGCTGAACGAAACTTTGCTTTCTTGACAGCCTTCATGTCTTCCTATGAAAATTTGGTGAGTATCAAGATTGCCACTAGTGATTTGACTGATGAAGACTATGATCAGATTGATCCAGATGACTTAGAGATTATGGACTTGAAATGGAATATGGCGATGGTTGTTCGTAAGGTTAAAAGGTTTATGCAAAGGACCGGAAAATATCTCCCCGCATTAAACAAGAAGTTGGGATTTAATAAATTGAAGGTTAAATGTTATAATTGCCACGAATTCGAACATTTTGCTAAAGAATGTGATAAGCCGAAAAAGGAGTATACTGGTCCTCGTGGTCAAAACCAAAGTTCTTGTACACCACGAGGTAATGATGCTGAAAAGAAACTGTCTACTTCTTGGTCACAAGCAATGTTAGCTGATGGAACCGATTGGTCACAACGACTGTTGTGTAGTGATAATCAAGCCAATTTGGTTATGTTCAAGATAAATGACGTTTTTCAATATGCAAGCGGAAGTGAGCTATCGTCTGATAATGACACTGAATCGGATTCTAAGATTCATGTGATAAATTTCCAACCACATTTGCTTGCATGGCTAAGATCAATGAGGTTAGTTCTTCTATCTCTGCTAATTTGTCTGCTAAAGTTACTTGTGTTGAATGTGAAACTAACAAACCTAAGTTAGAGTCTTTGAAAAATCACAATGATAGTTTAGTGAGAGAAATTTCTTCACTAAAGGATACTTAACGACAATCTCTTGCTTCACTAGAAGATTGAAGCTTTGTCGACAAGTAACCTTGATCTCAAGGCTGAGTTATCTGTTAAAATGACAATAAATGATCAAAAGTTTCAAGAAATTTTGAAACATCGTTCGAAGATAACCGAGCTTGAGAATGAGGTTCTTGAGTTAAAGAACAAGTTGGGAAAATTTAGAAACTCTTCCTTTTTGCTAAACGAAATAATTGAAGTATCTGGTAAGCAAAAAGATTCGAAAAAGGGTATAGGTTTTGTTGAAATTCCACCACCTTTTCATATGACTATAAATCAAATCCTTTTGCTAGAAAAGAAGAGGATGTAATTGTGAAAGAACATGTGATTTCATAAAATCTAAACCAGTTAAACCTGAAACTGTTGGGACTTATATTTTAGACCGACGCATCGAATTAATCTTTGGGTGAAAAATATATTATTTTGGTCTCAACCAAGGGTGGATGGCTTGAAGACCAAGTCATGCTAGGCTAGTATAAATAGATGTTTTTATTCATTTGTCTAGTATGAGTGACTGTATTGTGTATGTGTGAGATTTAGGGTTTTATCCCTTTGAGAGAGTCTCTGCCTCCAGGATGAGCTCTCCTGGTGGCGGATGAGATATTTCTTAATTGATTGTATGTATGAATGTATGTATGAGTGTTTCATCTTAATGAGAATCATTCGGGTAATTTTTCATACTACCATTTCTATCTTGTTTGTGTTTTAATTACAATTGTTCATCCTACTTTATTATTGATTGTTAATCAAATCAGGCTCTCTCCCAATACACCTCATCCGTCCAACTAACTGTTGGAATTGATCTGCCCAAGACACATATTAGAGTTGATGTGGCTAGTACGTTATGATCCAAGTCGGGTCATACCCAATAACAAGCTAAACAAACACCGATAATATTCGTTTACATATGATGTGATCATAACAAATGAATATTAACACTTGAGTTATTTAGAAAGGGGTTTCTAAATAAAATGTACTTGTGTAATAAACAAATCATATGGAGGATTTATGTTTTGTGAGAGAACATTACATAGTGTTATTTAAGTTGGTTGAATAGCAATATGTAAAAAATAATAACCAAGCATGTCTCTTAACATATAATAGGTTTTATAAGTTATAAGTTATAAACTTATAAAAGTATATATGTATGGATATATATATATATATGTTTAAAAGAAAAGATAATAATAATACCATGGGGTAGGGGCCCACCACCACCTCCCCTCTCTTTCAAATATATTATTATTTTATAAGTGAGTGGAGACATGCAAAGGTTTTTATTGGTGGAGAGAAAGAAGCATTTGAATAAAAACAATATCTTTCTCTTTCATTCATACACACAATTCACAAGTAACATTTAAGCTTTCTCTCTATCTTTCTCTCTTGATAATTTAGGCCAAGGAAGAAAGCCAAGGAAGAAGGTGTTTTTCAAGTGCCAAAATCCTAGCTAGAGGTGTGTTGTTGGATGCTTGGGGTATGCTAGCTTGAGGAACTTCCATATTCAAGTTCTTTCCTTTCAATCATCATCTCTTTCACCCGGTTTTTGTTCATATTGAAAGGTAGTTTAACATGCATG
Source organism: Bidens hawaiensis (assembly GCF_021521415.1). Classification (NCBI taxonomy): domain Eukaryota; kingdom Viridiplantae; phylum Streptophyta; class Magnoliopsida; order Asterales; family Asteraceae; genus Bidens; species Bidens hawaiensis. The sequence continues at coordinate 116,073 of NW_027493010.1, read as the reverse complement.
AACTTATAGTGACATGCATGTGTTTGATAGTGTGTAATTCGTATTTGGATCCGGGTTTGGGTTTTTGCATGTATTGAATTGGTTCTATACATATCATATTAACAAGATTTAAAACTTATATCCGCTGCGTTTTTAGTAAAATAGGGATTTTATCACTTTGATAATCTTGTTAAAACCCAACACCAACATCATTCAAGAGTGAATACGAGTTAGATTCGATCCTAACCCTTGATCCGAGCTCCACACTGTTGATTGGTATTGACTATTATTCACGCTTCCGCACCGGGGCTCGGTTCTCACAATTGGTATCAGAGCCTTGGTTACCGAATCGTTCAGACTAACCACTGAACTGATTCATTTCTCTCTTGAATCCACCATGGACGTTAAATGATGAAGTTCGTTGAAATTATTTTTTTGGGGGTTTTGAAATTATTTGATGATTCGGAGAAAAGTATATGGATTGATGTTTGGGTTGATGACTCGTTTGGAGATCCAACATCAATTTCATGTTTATTTGGTCAAAATGGTCCAGATCTGATGTAACAGTGTTATTTTGCTCATTTTGGGGCAACACTGTTCATCTGATTATTTCTAGATCTGAAAAGGTTGATTATGATATGAAGATAGGTTTCTTTGATTTCAAGATGACTTGGATAGGGCTATAGTGATTAATTTCAGATTACGAAACTTGTTTTTGGATTTGAAAAATTAGGGTTTTGTGTGCTCGTGCTGTAAAAACAGTAGATGTTTGTTGACAAATATTGCCGATGGTACAAACTGATAAGGAGAATGTACAAGTCAAGAATGAACAGGTACTAAAGGCAATTTCATCATTGTTTGTTGCAGCAGATGCAAAGTGAATATTCGAGTAGGTTCTGCAAGGGCAAATCAGTAACTGATAACGCAGAATTGAAGTTTTACTGTCTCGAGCACACTATGAAAAAATAAGATTGGACTCGAGTATGGAAAATGACTAAGTGTTGCTTCGAGCACAGGAGGTGTTTTTCCCAAGCACATCTTTGTTTTGCTCGAGCACAGGTTATTTCGAGCACATTTTATATCGAGCACATCAAATTCGAGCACACTTTGTGACACCCAGAGCATATCCTTTGTCTTCTCAAGAAAACTATCTTATTTAAGTCTCGAGCACACTTTGTTATTTATTCGAGCAGACTCTTTTTCGAGCATACTTTGTTTTGTCTTGAACAATTATGCTTGTGAAGAGAAAACTCAAGTTTGTGTCGAGCACACCCTTGCTCCCGAGCACACTTTTGCTCCCGAGCATGTTTGGTGGAAAATGAAAAAGCACTAAGTAATCCGAGCACACTTGTACTTCCGAGCACACTTTGTGCTGGTTGAAAATTGAAAAATCACAAGTGTTTTGATTTCCGGGTACACTTTGTGCTAGGAAAGTGCTTCCGAGTACACTTTGTGCTAGTGCTAAAATTGAAAAAATCACAAGTACTCCCGAGCACACTTTTGCTCCCGAACATGCTTGGTGTTAGGTGAAAAATTGAAAACTCACAAGTGCTTTGCTTCCGAGTACACTTTGCTTCCGAGTACACTTTGTTTTCCAAGTACACTTTGCATTCCGAGTACACTTTTCTTCCGAGTATGCTTTGTGCTCGGAAATGAAACCAAGCATACTTTGTGCTAGGAAAGTGCTCCCAAGCACATTGTGTGCTACGAAACAGAGTTTGTGAAACATTTCAAAGTTTTGAAGAAACTTTTTAGATTTTTGGTGCCGTTGACCATTTGACCAAGCTGTTCTCTACGGAAGATATATACCAGGGGTATTTCGGTAATTTTTCTCCAATCATCAACAAGCTTATGGAATTCAAACCTCATCCAATTTCACGACTTCATCAAAAGCTTTACAAGAAAAAGTGTTGACCAAGCTTAAGGATTTAATCACTTTTAGTGTCAACCAACTTTTGAATATGTTTATCTGAGATGTTTACAATCTTGATGAGGATGATCAAGATTGTTTCACCCACACTTGATTTGAAGACACATTTATTAAAGACAATTGCAACGAAATTGGGTGAGTAAAAATCTTTGAATTTCATTGCAAATGGCATGCTTCAAATCAAGTAAAAGACTCGAGTTAAGGAAAAGTTGATCAAGATCAATAATCCAAGGTTTTTCAAAGACGTTTCATCATTTGTAAGTTTTCAGATTTCCTAGTACGGATGAGAAGATGGAGTCAGCACGAGCAACAATGTTGAAAGGATGATCAGTAGAGTCTAACCTCCTATGAAATAGTCACTTGAACAGTCAAGAACGGGTTATGGTTGACTTGAATGCTATCTTAATTCAGGGAATGCTTTGAAGATGATTTACATGGGAAGAAACGGTTTTGAAGAATTGAAGATTATTTGATGATCACAATGAGTTTATTTCTTTTTGTGATAACCTTGTTACTTGAAGTTGATCTTTGAAGTTCAACGCCTCGTTCATATGCCCATACAACTATATCCAAAAGTGATATAAGAGTGATGATTCGAAATGAACAACGGGAGAAGCTTAACGTGAGGGGGAGAATTTCAATGAAAGACAACGAGTTATGAGGTGATCATGGAAGAAATTCGATGGCATCGGTCTAAGGGGGAGATTGTTGGGGCTTATATTTTAGACCGACGCATCGAATTAATCTTTGGGTGAAAAATATATTATTTTGGTCTCAACCAAGGGTGGATGGCCTGAAAACCAAGTCATGCTAGGCTAGTATAAATAGATGTTTTATTCATTTGTCTAGTATGAGTGATTGTATTGTGTATGTGTGAGATTTAGGGTTTTATCCTTTGAGAGAGTCTCTGCCTTCAGGATGAGCTCTCCTGGTGGCGGCTGAGATATTTCTTAATTGATTGTATGTATGAATGTATGTATGAGTGTTTCATCTTAATGAGAATCATTCGGCTAATATTTCATACTACCGTTTCTATCTTGTTTGTGTTTTGATTACAATTGTTCATCCTACTTTATTGTTGATTGTTAGTCAAATCAGGCTCTCTCCCAATACACCTCATCCATCCAACTAACATCATTCAAGAGTGAATAAGAGTTAGATTCGATCCTAACCCTAGATTCGAGCTCCACACTGTTGATTGGTATTGACTATTATTCACGCTTCCGCACCGGGGCTCGGTTCTCACAATTGGTATTTATTCATTCTTCCCCTTGTTTTTCATATTTTCTCAAATTTTCTTAAAGTATGTTCCTTGTCATATTTAAAGAAGTTTCAATTTTGGTTGACCAAATAACAACAGGCTCGTGTATGACTAGGTAATCACTTTTCTGCCTATCATTCGGAGAGATTTATCTTGAGACATGCAAAGACAACTATGCATCTCCACATAAAGATTAGTATATTCATTATGTTTATATCACCTTAGATTTTACATCATCATGGGTAAGCAACCATACATGTTAATGACTATACTAATGTCTTTTTAGCCTATTAATTCCATATGATCAGCTAAGTAGTCAATGTACTATCATTTCCCATTAATCATAGTTTAATATTCAATCACCCCAATATCTCTTCATTGTTAGGTTAATGGCTATCCTATTTGACCAAAAGTGGTCAACAGGACCAAACATATATGTGAATATATGTCTTTTCAAAGTTAGAGCTATTGACATAGTTTTAAGTGAAGGAATAAGAAACAAGTCATAATTGCCCCAAATGCATTCAGTTTTCAGGTCAATGGCTATCCTTTGAATCTATAGAGATTTAAGGACCAAACATACACAAGTGCATGTCCTTCCAACTAGGCAAATGACATAGTTTTCAGCAAGAACAACTATTTGAGACTTTTTTTAAAAAAATCCTTCTTTTAAGCTTCTTAAAAGCTTGAACTGAATAATCTTATCATATCTATACACCATTAATCAACTTGCTCATGTTTTGACCAAAATAAAGTATTTATGCAAAATTCATTATAAAATTCATTGAATCACTTAATTTTGACATAAAACACATTTTGACATAAACAGTTGCATCACACAATCAAATCTTAATCATTCTTAACATCATCAAGAAAACAGACTGTACTAACATTCAATGTCTATCCTATCTTAACAACATCAGAAGATCAGATAAAGAAAATATTCAAGTAACCATAAACATGTGATTACTCATGACATCAGACAAGCATTCAATTTCACCCAAACAGATCAAACTACTTATCATAATATCAGATCAGTTAACTTGATAGTCAAGAATTATCATCAATTCCAAACAAATTGCACAGATATTTACTTAAGCACCTATCAGTTAACTTCAAATCAGTGACATATTCAAAACATATTCAATCATTATTCAGTTGAAACATGTTGAAAACATATTCAATCAACATTCAGTTGAGACATATTTAAAACATATTCAATCAACATTCAGTTGAAACATATTTAAAAACATATTCAATCAATATTTATAAGGTGTAACCTCTATCAAAATAATCAGTTAGCACAGAGAGACACACAACCAGGCACACATTCTTAATCAGATTTCATTAGAGTTGATCATTCCCAGGGCTTTCAGAAGAAAGTTGAACCTAGTTCTATCAAGTGGTTTGGTGAATAGGTCAGCCAAATTGTCACTTGTATCAACCCTTTGCATTTCAATCAAACCTTTTTCACTACAGTCCCTGATGAAATGATGTCTGATTTCAATGTGCTTAGTTTTGGAATGTTGAACTGGATTTTTAACAGTAAAATATGTAGCATTATTGTCAATAAAAATAGGGGTGTTCAAGAAATTCAAGCCATAGTCCAGCATCTGATTTTGAATCCAAAGAACCTGTGCACAGCAGGCAGATGCAGCAACATATTCAGCTTCTGCAGTAGAGATTGAAACTGTAGTCTGCTTTTTACATTGACATGACACTAGCCTTTCACCCAAAAATTGACATCCTCCTGAGGTTGACTTTCTGCTCATGTTGCAGCCATCATAATCACTGTCTGTATATGCAATCAGATCAAAAGCTTGGTTCTTTGGATGCCAAATCCCTAAGTCTGGTCTTCCCTTCAAATATCTGAATATTCTTTTAACATCATTCATTTGGGAGACTTTTGGACTTGATTGGAATCTTGCACACACACATACAGCAAACATGATATCTGGTCTTGTTGCAGTCAGATACATCAGAGATCCAATTTTGGATCTATATTCATGTTCATCTATAGGCTCCCCCTTTTCATCAGCAATCATCTTTTCTTTGGTGTCCATTGGAGTTGAAGCAGTCTTGTACTCATGACAGTTGAACTTGTTCAAGATGTCCTGCACATATTTGCTTTGATGAATGAAAATCCCCTCAGCCTTCTGTTGAACTTGCAATCCTAGAAAGAAGTTCATTTCTCCCATAGAACTCATGCTGTATTTGGATTTCATTACCCCTTCAAACTCCATACACATTTGTTCATTTGTAGAACCAAAGATGATGTCATCCACATACACTTGTACTAGAAGCAAGTCTGATCCCTTTCTTTTGTAGAAGAGTGTCTTGTCAATGGCTCCTCTTTTGAAACCATTTTCAAGAAGATGAGTTGACAGCTCATCATACCATGCTCTAGGAGCCTGATGCAATCCATAAAGGGCTTTGTTTAACTTATACACCCTGTTTGGATACATTGGATCCTTAAAACCTGGAGGTTGAGCAACATACACCTCTTCATCAATCTTTCCATTTAGAAATGCAGACTTAACATCAAGCTGGAACACTTTAATGTTCTTTGAGGCAGTATATGCAAGAAAAATCCTGATAGCTTCAAGTCTTGCGACTGGTGCAAAAACTTCCTCAAAGTCTATTCCTTCTTCTTGAAGACATCCCAGTGCTACATGTCTATCTTTATTCTTAATCACTAAACCCCTTTCATCCCTTTTGTTTTTAAAAACTTGGTTCCAATTGCATATCTGTCAAATGGCTTATCAACAAAATCCCACACATGCAGGTCTCTAAATTGTGCCAATTCCTCTTGCATTGCTTCCACCCAACTATTATCTTTTAATGCTTGTGCTATGTTCTTTGGTTCTATTTGGGATAGAAAACAAGAATAAAGACAAATGTTTGCAATTTCGGAATGACTTCTTGTAACTCTTTCATGCAAATCACCAATGATGTTTTCAGAAGGATGATTCTTTTCCACATAAGGAGTTTGAACAATCATATCTGTAGACACAGTTGTGTCAAGATTTGACTCATTGAGTTCTGGTACTTCAATGATCAAATCAGTCTCTGCATCATGAAATTCTGGTGCTTCATCATTATGTTGTCTTGAAGTAGATTCACCATTGTTTTCTAAGTTCAATTTTTGAAATAGATCTTGAAATCTTGCTGTAGATGCAGCTTCTTCTCCACTTGCTTGGTTGCTTGTGTCACCCTCATTCTGAACTTGATCATTTTTTGCATCTTGATTGTCTTGATTGTTCTCAGTATGATTATGTTCAACATTGTGATTGTTTTTTTGATTAGGTTCACCAATATCACATGAGGAGTTCTTCACAAAAGTATATTCCTTTTCCTTTTCAGCAACCTTCTTCCATAATTCTTCCAAGTCCAATGACTTCTCCTTTTTCTCTTCAATTTCACTGGTCTTGTAGAAAGATTCATCAAAGTCTTCAGGATAAATCTTGAAAGACCTTATTAACTTCTCATGATCAAACAGCCATGCTGCACCATCAACTGTATTGAATTGATTCTCATTAAAATTGATATCAGAAGATTCTATAACACTCAAGTGATCTTTTACATAGACTCTGTAGGCTTTTGAGTGTGTAGAATATCCAACAAAGAAACAATCCAGGGACTTTGTTAGAAACATGTTCAAATAGTCTCTTGTGTTCAGTAGGAAACATTTGCATCCAAAGGGCTTGAAAAACTTAATGTAAGGCTTTCTGTTGTGAAATATTTCATATGGAGTTTTGTTAAGCCTTTTGTTGACAAGTATCCTGTTTTGAACATAGCAGGCTGTATTTATAGCTTCAGCCCAAAAGGTGACAGGTAGATTAGCATCTGCTAACATGGTTCTTGCAGCTTCAATAAGTGTTCTGTTTCTTTTTTCTGCTACACCATTTTGTTCAGGAGTTCTAGGAGCTGAGAATTGTTGTTGTATTCCTTTTGCTTCACAGAATTCTTGCATAACTCCATTCTTGAACTCGGTGCAATTATCACTTCTCATCATCTTGACTGTCTTATTCAACTTGTTCTCAATCATTGTTACACAACCTTTAATCAACTCTGCAGTCTCATCCTTAGTACTTAGGAAATAAACCCAAATGTATCTTGAATAGTCATCAATGATCACTAGACAATATCTTTTCTTCCCAATACTTGGTACACTCACAGGACCAAAGAGATCCATGTGAAGTAATTCAAGTACTTGATCAATTGAGTTGATGAGTTTTGACTTATGAGTAGATTTGTGTTGTTTTCCCTTTTGACATGAATCACAATGATCATCCAACTTGAATTCTCTTGTAGGTAAGCCTATGACATGCTCACCTTTGACAAGTCTATTCATTTTCTTTAAGTTCACATAACACAATTTCCTATGCCACAATTTTGACTCATTTTCAGTGGCTTTGGAAACAAAACATGCACCTCCTCTTGAAATAGCTTCTTTCATATTCAATTCATACAAGTTACCATTTCTTGGTGCCATCATCATAATCATTTCAGGTAGAATTACAAACTCAGGTTTTAAAATGAAACAGTGTGAATCATCAAAACTGACTTTGTAACCCTTATCACACATTTGTGATATACTCAGCAGATTGTACTGAAGAACTTCAACATGAAATACATTATAAAATGAGACTTTCCCATTTGTTAAGATTCCTTTTCCAACAATCTTTCCACCATTCTCATCACTCCCAAAAGCTACTGGACCTTCATACTTCTCTTCATAATTGACAAGAGATCTCTTGTCACAAGTCATGTGCCTAGAACAACCACTATCCATATACCATATGTCATTTAGAGGAGTGTACTGTTTCTGCACATACAAAGAAAATTTTATTAGTTGAGTGATGAAGTGCAAGCCTTATCAACTTGCAGTTCATCAGATTCAGTTTCAAACACAACTTGGGAAGTGAGTGTTGTTGGTTTAGGATCTTCATGAGCCAATTCTAAGTTGTCTGAATGATCAGTTTCATAACCACACTCTCTTGGAGTTTTGACAAGTGAGGTTGGGCAGTGGTATTCATCTGAGTCAGTGGCATACTCCTTTATCACATAGTCCTTCTTCTTAGAGTAGTCTCTCACATCAGCAACTTGCTCAACCTTACTCTCAGTCTTAGGTTTCCAAAGGAAACCATGTGGTTCATATCCATGTCTTAATAGAAACTTCTCATCACCAGTGAGTTCTGTTGGTTTATTTCTAGAATGTGCCTCTTTTCTTCTTGTCTTCTCACTGCTTGATGATCCTTGAGAACCATCAGATTTGATTGATTGAGTATCTTGTTTGATTCTCAAAGACTGATAGTTCATTTTGGTCAATTTCTCATGCTTCTTAGGAGATTTACTTCTTCTTGCTAGTTCAGCCATTTTCTTCTCAATCCTTGTCTCCTTTTCAGATTTCTTCTCTTCTTTGTTCATGGTTTCATTTCCACACACCTTTCCTTTTCCCAGATATTCATCATACTTCTGTTTATACAGGACAAAGTCTTGTCCATACTTTGTTCCATCTGGTACATGAAATGGTTTGAATTTGAATCTTTCATTACATGAATCTGTGTGGTGACAATATTCATCACACCTTTTGCACCAAACCTTCCCCTTGAATACTTCATGTTCTTTTGGTTTCTTGTATCTTTCACTTGGCTTAGGTGTCTTGACTCCTAGAGTCTTCTGATTCTTTAAACCATCAAAATCACTTGAAAAAGGAACAAATTCCTCAATCTTGATGTCTTGTCTTTCAAGTTTGCTTTTGACAAAGACAATTTTCTCCATAATCATAGGTTCTTCATCACTGCTTTCTCTAACCCTTGACTGTCTTTTCTCATACTCTTCCATAGTTTCCACTTCTCCAACATCCAACACCTCATGACTAGAAAAGATTGGATAAACTGGGATAAAAATTTTCTGTATCAACTTTTTCAGTCACCATCTTCTTTTTGATGTTCTGCTTTATTTTACCCAATACGGCCTTGCTTGGTGGTCTGACTGCATTGTAGTTTATCTTCCTTCTTTCACAAATATCAAAAGAAACATGTTCTCTTTTCATTTTATCATTATGTTTCTTCAATCTTGGTGGGACTGGTGGATACTTTGGAAGTTTATCAACAGATTCAGGTTTCTTATATTTTCTTCCTCTTTCAGCAGCTTTGATTTCCTTTTCAGTAATTTGATCACTCAAATCACTCAAATCATCTTGATCCATCTCAACTGAATCAAAGTCATCCTCAGAGACTTGAACTCCAATTGACTTATCCTCTTTTACTTCTTTCTTAATCACAAACTCTCCTTCTTCATTCACTTCTACCTTTTTGTACAAATCAACAAATTCTTCCTTGTCTTGAAAGACATCTCTGAATTGTTGCAAGTATGCATCTCTTTTCTCTTTGTCAACTTTTGGCATGAAGTTGTTGTTGAATGGAGGTGGTACAGTTTTGTATTTGTCTTGTTCCTTCACCTGGTTCAATATACCACATATGTTGCCTGTTGAGATCAAATTCTTCAGAAATTCAGTTTCAACCTTCAGTCTTGTGTTTTGCACCTTTTCTTCAACCAACATATTCTTTAATCCATCAATCTTAGTGGTGTATCTGGTTTGAGTTCTGTAAATGATCATGCAATCATCTTCAAGGCTTTTAATCTTTTCATCACTGATCAACTCACTTGCCTCATACTCATTGATGATGCTTTGTTTTCTAAAACACTCACTTTCCAGCTTGCCTACCTTTGTTTTTAATTCAATAATAAGTTCATTTAAATCAACTGTAGGAGCAGAGTGTACCTGAGATGATGATCCTTTTTCTTTCTCAGTTATGGCCATGAATGCCACATTTTCTTTCCTGATATCATCTACAATGTCCTCTTCATGATTGCTCCAATCAAAATTTCCTTCATGCTGTGTATTCACTGCCACATTTCCTTGATTTCTGATCAGATTTTGATTTACTGGAACAGTGTAGTTTGGAACATTTTGAGCTGCTTGAAGGTTTTGATTGTTATTCATTTGAAAACCTTGAGTCTGTTGCATACTTTGTTGTTGATTGTTCATTTGAGGCTGAAAGTTATTGAAGTTGGGGTTGTAATTGTTGTTGTTAAAGTTGTTCATTTGACTGTTGTTGTTGTTGTTGAATCTTGGCTGATTTTGTTTGTAATGCTGCTGACCTCTTGGTTGATTTTGTTGATATTGATGCTGACCTCCTGGTTGTTGATTCTGGAATTGATTCATTTGAAAGTTTCTTGGTTGATTGCATTCTCTTGCAAAATGACCAGGTTGCTGACAATTGTAGCATATTGCTTTTGACTTGTCAAATCCAATCCTGTCATTAGGACCAGAAACCAGAGACCTACCAGTTCTGTTATATAGCCTTTTTACTTCTCAAACCCAACATGGCAGCTTGCCACTTCAAATCCATGTCTTCCAAGTCATCTGCATCAATTTGTTCTAAATCATCTTGTACCACACTTGTGTGAATTAGATTCTTTGCAACAAATGCATTATATGACTCAGTAAACATAGACAACAAAGCTTGTGTTTCATTGCTTTGACCATGTCCTGTGCCAGTAGTAGGAACATTTCCACTTGGCATGGAGGCAGAATCAGTATCATCAATCAGTTTCACATTGAACCTCTGCTGATTTCCTTGATTACTTGTGCTACCTCCAATGAAAGATTTTGGAGTAACAACATTATGTTCAGCTGGTTCTTCAATAATGGAAATTTGCTGTTGGTTCTTGGTAGACAGATTTCTCATGGGTGCAATCAAAGCATTTGAAACATTGAAGCAGAGTCTATCTTCCTTAATCATCTCATTCTCTATCATTTCAAGTTCTGCAGCCTGAAGAAAGCATACCACATCATCCAATTTCAATTCATTGAAATTTTGCTTCTGAAGGATGAACTTGCAAGCAGTATACCATTCTTTTGGTATTGAGTTGAGTAACTTTGTATTCAAATCAAAGTCAGTCATTACATAATCAGTTGTCCTCAACTCATTCACAATACTTAGAAAACGTTATAGTATTGATTTCAACCTTTCTCCATCCTTATACTTGAACCTTTCCAACTGTTGCTTCAATCTTTGCTTCTTTATGTTCTTTAGTTCAGTATTCCCTTCATACATTTTAAGGATAGCATCATACATTTGCTTGGCAGTTGTGTGATGTGCCACCTTGGTCAGAATCTCCCAAGACAAACCTAGCTTAATCATAGCTAAGGCTTTGTCATCCACCTTTCTCATTTTTTCTCTTACAGCAACAGTTGCAGTTGCATTTGCATCTTCTTCAACAGCAGTTTGTGGACCATTCTTGATGGAGTTCCACATATCAATATCATTGTAGCATACGGCTGCTTCAAAGAGTACTTTCCGTTTAATAAAGTTTTCCTGTCCATACAACCTTGGTATCTTGTTAGTAGACACCTCTTGTTCCTCATATCCAGACATTTTGAGAAATTAAAAATCAGTTTCTTTGTAAAAACAGAGTTTCAAAAATAATCAGATCTGAAAACAGAATGCTCAGATCTGATGTGTCTGATGTGATTAGGACAAGATTTAGATATAAAGATTAGAACTTTAATTGAAATAAGGAATAGAAAACACCGGTAGATTGTAGATCTGGAAGAAAAATAAAAAAAACAGGGCTGCTGACGTCACAAATCAATCGAACAGTGGTCTGCTTACGTCATTCTTCTTCAAATCTTCGATCAGCAACAATCTTTCCAAAATAGCAGTAACAAGCTTTGATACCACTTGTCGGTCCCCTCGATTTCAGCTGGATCTTAATTAATCATGTCATAACTCACACAGATTAATGTGTTGACAAGAGAGTTAATGACGGGTTGCTATATTTAGAAAGATATCCTTTTGTTAATGGTGGAATCAATAACAAACATACGGTTGCAATGAATAATCAAAGGTAGAAAGCGTACTTAAGATTCACTCAAAAGATTTCCATTTATATAATATTAATCATACAAAAGGATAATCGATTTAGGGTTTTCTAGGAATCCTAAGACAGCCGTCACACAATATTCTCTCAATTAATGTGTCTGTCTTATCCGTATTGTGCTCTCTTGGCGGCGTGCCCTAAACTTCTATTTATAGGCCTGCCAACCTAGGACAGCTGTCATTCCTTCTAGAAACCCTAAATACAGTCAAACATATTCAAATTACATATTCAACATAAACTAAGTCTAAAACAAGTCTTCCGGGTAGGCTTTGCACCAATCTTGTCTTTCCGAGTATGCTCGGCCATCCTTCATAACTTGGTAACATAGAAGTGTGCTCGGGATCAGTTTCTGTGTAGACTTTACTTAAAGAGTATTTCACTAAGTAAAATACTCACCGAGTAGACTTCAGTCTTCATGACTTTGCCTAACTTTGCCCGACAACTTCTTACGAGCAACATTGTTCTTCAATGATCCATTTCAGCTCTTTTCTATAAAATAACTTATTAGCAAAGTGTACTCGGGAGTACTGTTCCTTGCTTGAGTTGAACCTTGCTCGATATTAAGAGAGATTCCTTTAGATTATCAAGCATACTTGGATCATACTTATTAATGAATACCTTGCCCGGTCTTCCAATCACTTGGCTTCTTGGACTTGGTTAACCAAACCTTACTCGGAAGAGTAATATACTTGGCTCTGAAGAACAGACTTGCTTGATAAAGTGAGCCTTGCCCGGATTTACATAAACTAGTGTACCTTACTCGGCAATGCACTAATTTGCAAACCCTGCTCGGATATCCACTTAAGAAGACTACTTGAAGTAAACCTTGCCCGGTAGGTAAAATATCGTACTTGGCCAAATAAAAGCTTGCTCGGAGGTCTAAGGTGTGCTCGGATCCATTACTTAGCAAATTCAGAGGAGGTTGAGAAGATTCCAATCTTCCATGTACTTCATTTAGGTCAAATCTTTGACTCAACAATCTCCCCTTAGGTCAATTTCTTGACCCAACAGAAACTGTTAAAGCCCAACCTGCAACTCAAATACCTCATGTAGAAAGCAACAAAGTCTTTGTTGAAAATGTTGATAAAGTGATTATTGAGGATGTGTTTGAACCTGAGGTTATACACAAAAATGAGAACATTCCAAGTTCTAATCACATTCTTTGTGAGCCTCATGAATTTGAGGAGGCTGTGTATGGTTCACACACAACTCATGTGAAAAAGGAAGAACAAATGAAAGTTAAACCTGTGAAGGCAAAGAAATCATAAAAACTGAAAATTTCTGATGAGGACTTTATGCGTTTCATCAATCCTACTAGTTCTAAGCCATCATCTGCTCGTGTTTTTAAGTTAAAGGGAATGAACACGGTGTTCACTAAAAAAGGCATTCCGATTAGTATTATCAAACCTGAACTGATCGAAAGCGTATTTTACAATGAAACTAACAAGATACAAGATCTTGAACGTCAATATGTTTGTGCCAAACATCAAACTCATCAGACCCATTGATTAAAGCAAAACAATTGTTAAAACATGCTAAAAAGGTTCATTTTGTGAAATCAAATGGAACTGACACATTGCAAAGTTTTTCAAATTGCTCTAATCTTGACTTTTATATGAAAAAGAAGTCTGTATCGTCTGATTATTTGGCCAAGAGTTTCACTAAAAATGTGCTCATCAACCTTCTGTTGCATCTGTTTTTGCTAAATCTCAAACTGATCTTGTGGACATGCGAAGTTACTTTCTTTGTGGTCAACAAGGTCTTGTTGTGAGAAACTGTGGACAGAATAGATCTCAGAATCTTCATCCATTTGTCAAGGACGATATGAAACCGGTTCCTTTGATATAGGAGATTTTGAAACGACCTGTGTCGTGTGATTATGATACTCACATCATGTTTTCAAACGTGAATCCACGAAAGGTAATTCATGTGAACAAAACACATGGTCAAGTGAAACCAAAGTTTGTTCCAACTAAGCCTATATGCAAGAACGTGAACTCAAATGTCGTTCAAGCTGCTTATCTAAGATGAAAGTCTAAGAAGCCAGTAACTTATTCTCAAGTTGCTGAACAACAATTGAATTCTGTTCAAGTTAATGTTCCAAGAGAAACTCAAAAGGTGCCCAAGACTGAGGTCTGGGCTGCCTTTTTGAACTAAACACTTTTACTTTATGTGTAGGGTACATTCAAGACCGTGTCTGGCGAAAACTGGATAATGGATAGTGGATGTTCTCGTCATATCACTGGAAATCTCGACCTCTTAACAAATGTGAGAAATATTCAAGGGGGTTATGTGGCGTTTGCTGGGAATTCTGGGGGCATGATAACACAAGAGGGTGAAGTTTCAAATGGTCACATTACATTTGAAAAAGTCAATTACTGTGACAAGGTGGACCATAATTTATTGAGTGTGTCGCAAATCTGTGACAAGAAATACACCACGGTATTTACCGATAAAGAGTGTCTGATTTTGAAACCGGGATACGTGATTCCCGAGGACATGGTTGTCATGAGATCACCTCGATCAAATGATATTTATGTCATAAATATGAATTCTAAAGTATCAACGTCTATTGAAACATGTTTTGTCTCTAAAGCAAACGAGAAGGATTCTATTCTATGGCATCGTAGAATGGGTCACATACATGTTCATAGGATGAATTATTTAATGGCGAATGACTTAGTTGACGGTGTTTCTTTGAAGAACTTTAAATTATCTGACCATTGTGTTGCGTGAAAGAAAGGCAAACAGAAGAAAAAGTCACATCCGTCTAAGTTATTAAATTCCATTTATACTCCTCTTGAACGACTTCATATGGATCTTTTTGGGCCTGTGAATCTGGCTAGTATCTCTGGAGACTGGTATTGTCTTGTTGTTACCGATTATTATTCAAGATACTCATGGGTTTTATTTATGAGCTCAAAAGATCAAACATCTGTTCTGGTACAAAACCTAATCACTAAGATTGAATCACTATACAAGCAAAAAGTGAGGAGAATTCGAAGTGATAATGGTACCGAATTTAAGAACACTCTATTGGATTTCTTCAGCATTCAAAAAGGAATTCACCGAGAATATAGTGCACCTTATGTACCACAACAGAACAGTGTTGTTGAAAGGAAGAATTGAACTTTGATTGAAGCTGCTAGAACTATGCTTGCTGATTCTAAGCTTCCCGTCCAATTCTGGAATGAGGCAGTGAATACAGCTTGTTATACGCTTAATCGGGTTCTAACTTTTAAACGACTCAAGAAGACAAGTTATGAGCTTTTAAATAATCGAAAGCCTAACTTAAAGTACTTGGAACCATTTGGGTGTCCTTGTACGATTTTGAAGAAGGATGTGGGTAAGTTTGAAGAAAAAGCCATCGAAGGGTATTTCTTGGGGTATGCTTCTCCAAAGAAAAGGGTATTTAATTTCACTTCTGGTTGTGTTGAGGTATGGTATCATGTGGACTGTCAAAGTACACTACACCTCCTCAAGGGAAAGGTCCCGACTAGATGTTTGATTATGAAGACTTATTTAATTCATTTACTCCATCAACTGAGAACCTAGATTCTAGCATACTTTGAAGATCATTTGGCCATTCCAAGATTTTCAAGTTCTAATGATGTTGAAGCTCCAACTGAAGATCCATGTGATTCTTCTCCAGCTGCTTTTGATAATGTGTCTACTTCTTCTGATGATAATCAAGCTGATGATCAGGTTATTGAACTTGACAGTGATGTTTCATCTCTTGAGCTTGGAGAACATTACACTAACTTATTTGAAAATGTTGTTGTTCCTGAGAATCCCACTCTTCGGATTCATAATTATCATCCACAGGAAAACATCGTTGGAGAACTTGATGTGGGCGTTCAAACATGTCATTAAGTTGCTTCGTCAAGTGAGAATAACGTATTGTGTGCTTATGCAGATTTACATTCTTCTGGAATTGTAAATGTTGCTAAATTCACTTGCTTTCTATCCCAAGTTGAGCCAACGACGCCTCGTATGGCACTTCAAGATCCTTCTTGGGTGGAAGCCATGCAAGATGAATTACAGCAATTTGCATGTTTGGGTGTTTGGGATTTAATTGACAAACCCGCTAGAGTCAAGAAAGCTACTCCGACTAAGTGGGTATTTAAATGTAAGAAAGACGATCGTGGGGTGATCGTAAGGAACAAGGCACGATTAGTGGTGCAAAGTTTTCATCAGCAAGAGGGTATTAACTACACTGAAGTATATGCTCCGGTTGCAAGATTGGAGTCTATACGAATCTTTCTAGCGTATGCTGCTTATAAAAATATCAAGGTCTATAAAATGGATGTTAAAAGTTCTTTTCTCAATGGTGAACTACACGAGGAAGTGTTTGTTTTACAGCCTCCTGGCTTTGAAGATCCTAATTATCCGGACCGAGTTTACCGATTAAACAAGGCCATATATGGTCTACATCAAGCCCCGAGAGCTTGGTATGGAACGCTCGCCGACCATCTGACTGATGATGGCTTCAAGCGAGGGACTGTCGACTGAACTTTATTTCATAAGACCGTTGGTGATGATCTTCTCCTAGTTCAGATTTATGTCGACGATATTATCTTTGGGTCTACAAACGACACGTTATGTAAGGATTTCGATAAGTCAATGCAAACAAAATTCGAGATGAGCTTGATGGGAGAGATGAATTTCTTTCTAGGGATACAAGTTCACCAGTCTGCGAAAGGAATCTTTATTCACCTGATCAAATATGTGAATGATGTCTTGAGTCGATTCAAGAAATCTGCTGGAAAAATCCCTTCAACTCCTCTCACTGTGGGTCACAATTTATCACCGGATGAATTGGAGGACACCGTCGGTCCTACCCTCTATCATGCGATGATCATATCTTTAATGTATCTAACCGCTTCTCGCCCTAACATTATGTTTGCTGTTTGTCTTTGTGCTAGGTTTCAAGCAAGTCCACGAGTGACTCACCTAGCTGCGGTTAAGCGAATTCTTCAGTATCTGAGGGGAAATCTAGACATCGGGTTATGGTACCCCAAGGACGATAACTTTGAGCTTACTGCCTTTTCAGACTCGAGCTACGGAGGTTGCAAGATCAACTTCAAATCAACTACGGCAGGGTGTCAATTCTTAGGAAACCGGCTTGTTTGCTGTCAGTGTAAGAAGCAGACGACGGTCTCTACTTCAACCGCTGAGGCAAAATATGTTGCAGCCTCGAGTTGATATTCCCAGGTTTTGTGGATTCAACAACATCAGCACGACTACGGTTTGAAGTTTCTTACTACTCCTATTTTGATTGATAACTCTGCTGCCATAAGTATCACCAAAAATCCCGTACAACACTCTAAAACGAAACATATCGAAATTCGATATCATTTCATACGGGATTTTTTTGAAAAGAAATTAATCGACCTTGAAAAAGTACATACTGATTTTCAGAAAACCGATCTATTTACCAAAGCCTTTTACAAAACTCGATTTCAATTTTTGTTTGGTTTAAATGGATTGAAGACCCTTGCTGATATCCTGAAACAAAGATAACTATCTTTCTTTTCGGTTTATTTTTCTTTTTTAAAATTTATTTTGGTTTTGGTTTTAGGGGGTGAAAAATTGAAAATACAAAAATATTGTGCTTTTCGTTTGTATAGATAAAATCCAAAAACATTTAAAAATTTTAAAAGTCAAAAACATTGAAAAATTAAGAAAAATCAAAAATATTGTGTTTTTCTGGTCATTATTTTTAAATATTTTGAAAAATCCAAAAACATTATAAAACTTTGAAAAAGACAAAAAGATTGTATTTTCAGTTTGTAAAAAAATCCGAAAATCCAAAAATATTGTGAAGTTTTTGTTTATAAGAAAATCGAAAAAGACAAAAATATTGTGTTTTATGTATGTATAGAGAAAAACCAAAAAGATTTTTGCATATGTTCGATGAAAAGTATGTCAATTACTCATATTTGAAGGACATGTACTGGTATATGTTTGGTCCTGATATTTACTCGTAAATGTTCAGGATTGCCATTTACCTGATAATGAAAAGTAGTTGGGGCGTTCATTATGTGTTTTTACTTTATTTTCTCGCTGAAAATTATGTCAGTTATTTAAGTTTGTGGAGCATGCTTGCATGTTTTGGTCCTATTATTCACTTGTGAATTGATAGGCTAGCCATTTATTTATAGACTTAATGTAACTGGGGCGATTAAATTTATTTTGTTTTATGCTCCTCAAAATTTTGAGTTTTTGAAGCAAAAAGAGAAAATGATGGTACATTGATTGTTTTGACCCCAAATCCAGCAAGAAATAAGCTTAAAAGACTGAGTGCTTAATTGCATTGGTCCATTGGTAGGTCTTAAACTAACTGTTAGAGTTAAGTATGTGATATAAACATAAAGAAATGCCAAATTGAAAGAGGTGTTAGTCTCTAACAAAAATTTCGGTGAGGATGGCAGAAATGTAATAGCCTGTCATATTCAAGCCTTATACTTTTTTAATCACCCAAAAATAAAATAAAGCAAATAACAAGCGTTGAGGTTCTGGACACTGTGAGTCTTTATGCGGCTTAATCATCTGGGTATTCATATACATGAATATTTCACTCACTTTTAGAGTAAACCCAAAGTCATTAAACTTGATCACTGTTGTACCTAGTACAATCTAAATTACTGACTTGATCAAAATCCGTTGTTAGTCATACATTTGTTCCTCCATTGTGCGAGGCTCAATACTATTAAGAAACGGACCCCATGGGATACAGTGTATGTAAGCCGACAGATGAACTCGTGCATAGTCACTCATAGTAAAGAAAACTCAATGCATTGCTCATAAATCTTTATAAAATTCAAATTTTGATCAACAATATAATGGTTTAAGTCAAGTTGGGGTGATATGGAAAAAATCAAATTAAGCTTGAACCGAGATTAGAGGCTGATAGTTTCTGATATTCTGTGCTTTAATTGGACCATTAATCATATCACAAAAATGCTTGAAAGTTTGTTATAAAATTTAAGTGGACAACAATATCAATGACCGACTTAACTCCAGTCACAATATCGCAGAATTATAAAACTGTGATGGAAGGGAAATCTAGTTAATATGATTCTCTGCTCAAACTCACCAAAAATCCAAAAATATGTACTTCTATTGAAAACTCTTACAAAAACCCAAAAATATTTTCATGTTTTACATTTTAGTTTTCGGATATTTTTCTAGTAAATATTTTTCATTGAACATTTCAAAATACCAAAAAGATTGTGCTTTTTCTTTTTACATATTATTTATTTTTCTTTAAGTTAAGTGTTTCAAAATGTGAAACACGTTAAGGTATTCACTCATCGAAATATGGGTTCTCGGTGATTGATTTAAGTTAATTGGTTTTATTATTTAATTAATATTTAATTTAATTGATTTAATTCATTTATTTATTTAAGTTAAAATTAAATAATGTAATTCGTTAACTTTGATTTGTTAAAATAACGAATTAAAGCCATTTATAACGAATTGAGTTCTAATTCATTAAGATTAATTCGCTTCCGCCACTCTGTAACGAATGGCTATTAATTCGTTAAGATATTTAACGAATCACTTTGTACTTCGTTATGCCACGTGTTAACTTAAGATAACGAATCGCCTGATTCGTTATTTCAAAATTCAAAAGAATCAGACGATTCGTTACATTGGAATTCGTACTGTGTCAGTCTATATAGGGACGCGTGAAAACGATTCGTATCACTGTTCACTGTCTTCTTCTCAAAATCGTACTGTTACTCTGCACAAAATTTCCAGAATTTTTGACCTTCGCTTTTCTGTGTTTTATTTATATCTCCGTGTTACTAAGGTATAGACGATCATAACGTGCTACATTTCGTCAAATTTGATGCATGTTTGATAGGTTAATTGCTTGATTAAGTTATTGGGTTTTCGAGGTTTTCTAAAACCTTAATTTAACAATTTTACTTCATGTTTAGGAACATCATATTGATGCCATTGTAATCGCAATATGATTCCGAGATCCATTGTGATCATTGATTTGGTCTTGTGTTGTTGATTATCTTTGTTTCGATTTTCGATTGCACAGTTGACTGTTTCGGTTCTTGGTAATTTTGAACTTGACCAATTGAGTCAAACATTAAGCTAAATTGGCCATTCATTACGCATTTCACATGAATCAGGATAACGACTTAATATTTATACCGAATCAGATTTGCGTTCGTTATTTATAACGAATTAGACTTTAATTCGTTAACTTTTAATAGTAATTCGTTAGTCCTAATTTGTTAACCATTTACTTGATAGTGAAGTAACTATTTTGTTATAACGAATTGCCATTCGTTATAACGAATCAGACTTTTAAACGAATGACATAATTATTATATTTTTAAATTAAAAGTATTTATAACTTGGTTTAATTGTAATCTTTTTATATATATATATATATATATATATATATATATTAATTACCTAAGTATTATGTTTATTATTACTGATTTTATACTATGTATATACAGTATTATGGCAGATAACATGGAACAAGATCCCCCGGTTACTGATCAACAACAACAGCAACAACAACAACAACAACAACAACAACAACAAGAGTTACCGATGCTTCCGTACGACAAAAAGCATAATATATGTGCTTTTGTCGGTACGAATTTTTCCGATGAAGATGTATTTGGGGATCTACTAACGTTTATTAGACGTTCGATTATACACTTTGCTGTGACTGCTCGGCCGAAAGTTTATCTAAGCATTGTACGTCAATTTTGGAATACGGAGAGATACGTTGAAGTTGAGAACCATATTGAAGCAACAATCAACCAAACGCCTATCACTGTTGATACTGATGTGATCCGACGAGTGCTTCGGTTTGGAGATACTATTGATCATCCGTGTGAACTTGATAAAAGGTTGAATCAACACATGTGTTTATCTTTCAACCGCTGGTACTACGACAACACGACTGGCGAAGCCGTTATTTTGTTAGGTAAAGGCTTAAAGACCGAGCTGATAAAGATCATCGATCCGATGTGGCTCGTGAACTTGACAGAGACCGACAATGGCGTGCTGTTCAAGAATAAGATATTGCTTGAGCGTCGTGAAGACTATGACCGAGCAATGCAATTTCAACCTGCTGTTCATGTGTGTCATGAGCATGGTATTCACAGCTGCAGAGATTGGCAGACAAGACGCTTCAAGTAAATTAAAAACAAAGAGCTCAAAACGAGGGGGTGTCCGTTAGTACACGGTTTTGCGTCTCGAGTCTTTGTATCTATCGTTAAGTATTTATTGTTTATTTAATGAAAAAGTTATATTATTATTAAGCTAGTTCGTTAGGGAACCGTCTAGTTCGTTAAGCTTGTTTAAAGAACTAGACCTTACGTTAAGTTATACCCTAATTCGTTAAGGATGTTTAACGAATCAGGATATAGTTCGTTAAAGTTTTTTCGTTTATTGTAATGTAACGAAGTGAAGACTAGTTAGTTACGGAATGTGTAACGAACTAGAATTCATCTTCTATATATAGTGGTGTATCCACTATTAATATAAGTTTTTGAGAATTATATTATCGAATCCCTCTCTCTCTCTCAAGCTTCATCTTAATATATTCAATCTAATTATACATATATACAACTAATAATAATACTAATACTAATATATAACATACAATCAAGAGCATCATGAACTAGATCCGCATAATTGGTTAAGTAATCCTAAATCTGAGATCGTTTCTAGGGTTTCTCAATACCCGGTATAATTATACTTACCTGCCATACATCTTGTCTCACTCATTTCTCCCTTTTCACCCACCTCATTTTCTTTTATTTTTCTGGAAATTTTATGTCTTCCGACGCCCTCCTTTCTCCACCGTTTACCACCAGGTTAGTACTATATCCCTTTGATCTTCTTAAATCATGATTCGTGAGGGTTTGTCCACCATCACCTCCACAGTTTCTCAAGCTAAGATGTTATCTTTTTGTTCTAAATACCATATTCCCCTCTCATTGTCCCCTACTCTCCCTAGTACGAGCGACATTGCTGCCAATCGTGATGGACTCATAGCTTTGTACACTGTAACATCCCAAAATTTCTAAGAATAATATTTTATATATTAATTATTAATGATGAAAAGGTTCACTTGAGTTAGTAGAGAAATAATAAAATAATAAATATTAAAGATTAAATAGGCTAGTTAGATGGAATTAATTATGGACCAAAACGGAAATATAGGCCTAAGGTTCATGAGCTTAAGAGAGTATAAATACCCCTTACACCCTAATCCTTTCCATTTCCATCATTTCTCCACCTTAGCCTACACCTTCAAAAACACACACTTATGCCAAACACTCTCTACTCTACCATATTCAACAAATGGAGACCAACCGAAGTGTTGAACACCAGAATTAATCGATTCAATCAATATGAATTCTTAATATATTGATTAGATTAAGGATCTAGTTATATGATATACTTTATGTGTTAGGTAAATATTGATAATATTAAGTGAAGTATCGAGAGGATAATCGGACAGAGTAATGATATACTGTTAAATCAATACTTAAATTAAACAAGGCAGAACAGCCTCATATAGATGATGAGATGCCATTCGTTACACATCCCGTAACGAATGGCCTACATTCGTCTTCTTTTACATACGTTAACATATGGTATAGCGAATGACTCATTCGCTATACCCCATTTGTCAACAGTCCATGACGAATGAATCAAATACATAACGACTGAGGTCCATTCGTTAAACATCCTTAAAGAATGGACAATTACATATAACGATTAAGGTTCATTCGTTAAACATCCTTAATGAATGAACCATAAGTAACAAAGAATGGGCTAATTTGTTAAACATTCTTAACGAATGAGCCTTTACATAACGAATGGATTCATAATGACATAAAAACCCTTTAACATTAAAATAACAATAAATTACAACCGACTATTACAAAGACTCGATACGACAAAACTGTTGTCACACCCTCAAAATCCACTAACGGAGTTTTACCGTCAGAGGGTGTGAACTGGCAGGATCGGAATCATTAGTTATAACCAAACCAAAGAAAACGTTTAAATGAAAAATAAGTGCGGAAGCGTAAAACCTTAATTCAAAAGTTGCGTCACGCAGGACGACTTAAAACCAAATGTAAATGTTAAAATTAAGTTTGCAGAGTAAGATGTTTAACAATTAATGCATGCTCCTAAACCGCGCGCCCGCCTCGGCTACCTGAGAATAACATACTAAAAGGGGTCAACACGAGGTTGGTGAGTTCACAAGTTATATAAGATAAATCGTTTAGCGTTCGAGTTCAGCGTTTTCGTTAAGTGTTTTGCGTAACCACGTTACGGCGTTTAAAAGTTTTGCGTAACCACGTTACGGCGTTTAAATGTTTTGCGTAACCATGTTACGGCGTTTAAATGTTTTGCGTAACCATGTTACGGCGTTTAAGTGTGTAACCACGTTACAGCGTTTAAGTGTTACCAGATAATGTTATGTCAAATTATATATCGATAGGTAGCTAATCTATACAACAAGTATTACTAAGTGGTTCGAGACCGAAGCTGACTGTTTATCAAGTGCCCGTCACCAGGTCAACCCAGACCATGGTAAGTGTTAGCCAAAATTACACCCACTCAACCTCCAGTTGAGCTTAGCGTCGGGTGGGGTTTGTCAAACCCAGTAGTACTACTCAACAGTGACTCGCTATTCCAAATATTAACCGGTTCGATGCGTGGGACTTCAAGGGTTACGTGCCGCTTAGCCTCTACAAGTGATATATATAATTTATAACAAAATCTTAAATATGTGTTTATCTCAAAAATGCGTTTATCGGAGTATGTTATCTCCCCCAAGTGAAAAACGTTTGAAAACAGTTCAAAGAGCGGGGTAAGTGAACTCACTGTTTGCGAAGAATATTCCAAATTAGATCACCGAGTGATGCGCGTCGTAGAAAACTCTCTAGCGTTCTAAAATAACAAAGAGATTTTCTAAGTATCGGAATGTTTAACGAGTCTCTAGACTCGGCACATAATACCTATGCACGTATCATGTTTCGTGTTTCGTTTGTGAACCGTGTGTGATTTAAACAAGTACAATTGTGATACGATACACGAGTGAGCAATTACTTTCGTGTCATGTATTAATAACATACTTACAAGCAATTATTCCCGTAAGGGCATTTTGGTCAACAAACAAAGACTAACTAACCATTATTCCCCATAAGGGCAATTTGGTCAATTCATGGCAATCAAACTAGCAACTATTCCCCGCAAGGGTATTTTGGTCAAAATACAACAATTATATAAAAACTATCATATTTCATGCATTCCTACACAACTCAGCAGCTAGTTTCATTGTGACAGAATTTCTACTTGAAAGATTGTACTATTTCACCGATCATATCATCTCAATTAATTCACCAAAAATCACCACTGAAACATACATGTCTTAGGTTTCCAGAACATATTTTATATTATTTTTATTCCATATAGATTTCTCATAATGATCAAAACACTACAGTAAACTCATATCAGTCAGATTCATGCACAACAGAATGTTATTTGCAATTCCCGGTAAACGAAAAATCCAATAAATGCAAGACCACTTGGGTTTGGTTCCTAACTCAGTGAGTCAACTTCCAGAAGTGGAACCAACCCAATTGGCCTCGTAGTTCATGAGATATAGAATTTACAATATAACCTAACAGCAGGTCTAACAGCTCAGCTTTGCATCACGTTTTTGTAAAATCATAAAAGTATACTTCCACTTATCCAAAAATTACGAATTTATACTTTATAGAAACTAGACTCAACCTAGTTTACTACAGTACCCACAATCTCAATCAATTTTCACGTTTACACTTCGTTACAGTCAGTTAAACATCGTATATATATTCTGTCCAGAATCTGTTCACATCAAAACTCAACATCATAACAATCTATGAACTATCATGCATCCATATAACCCTCTAGACACCATAACTACTATCCATGCATATAAATCACACCATACATACAAGATTAGGGTTTGTGTTTTAATTCAAATCAAGAACAACAATCAATCATGTATCAATATCAATCTAGTTATCACTTTATCATCAAATCAATTCAAGAATCACATGAACAATATAACAACTAGAATCGGGCAGCTATGGTTTGTTATTAACCCAACAAACATCAAATTCAATCAACAAGGATGTGAAGGATGATCAAATATACCTTCCTAGCACTTAGTTCTTGGATCAAAGACTTGAATTGATGGTGTATGTGGGTGTTCTTGTGGACGGCAGCCGTGGAGAAGGGAGGTGAGAGAGAGCCGATCGGAACTTGTAGGTTAGGGTTAGGATAATAATAATAGTTAGGGTTAAGTTAATAATATATTTATAGATATACAAGTTACATTCTAATCCCTCTACGTTCTAAGTGTTGTTTTTCTAGAACATTCTATCATACTTGCACAATAAGTTAACATGACCATAATATTATCACATAGCACATAATCCTAACACATAGTAATCACATAGTTCGTGTTTTGACGTTTGTCGTTTATTTATCAACTCGTTTGCGTTTCGGTGCAAATCCCGAAAGACTACTACACATGTAGTAAATGTTAAGCGTCATTTAAACCCTAGTTTAAATGTAATGAAGTATGCGTTATAGATTCAACGATCTTTAAAGTTTGAATTAACGGAGTTGAGTTAACGAGGTTAACCTGGAATTGACGATTGTCACATCATTCCCATGTTAAAGAATTTTCGTCCCGAAAATTTGAGTCAAGTCGTGATGAGAGCCTGAAAAAGTAAGAAGAAAAATTTTCAGTTTGTCATATCATCCCCTAGTAAAAAGAAATTTCGTCCCGAAATTTAATTCATACCTTCGGTGATGTTTGACGGTTTGCCGGGTTTCGCGGTTTTCGGTGTTTGGTTAGCCCTTTAAAAAGGTGAGGATACTTTTTCATCATTTGATCCTCGCGTTCCCACGTGAACTCCGGTCCACGTCTCGAGTTCCAACGAACCTTAACGATTGGAATTTTGCTGTGTTTGAGTGTTTTGGTTTCCCAATCCAAAACTTCGACTGGTTCCTCAATGAACCGTAACTGTTCATCAACTTGCAGTTCCTCCAAAGGGACTACTTGGGTTTCATCAGATAGGCATTTCTTCAAATTTGATACGTGGAATACATCGTGTACGCCACTGAGTTCTGTTGGTAGGTCCAGTCGGTACGCCACCGGACCAACGCGCTCAGTTATCCGGTACGGACCAACATACCGTGGGTTGAGTTTGTTTCGCTTACCAAAGCGAACTACACCTTTCCAAGGTGAGACTTTGAGTAACACCCGATCGTTCACTTTAAATTCGAGAGGTTTTCGGCGCTTGTCGGCGTAACTCTTTTGGCGATCCCGTGCTGCTGCCATGCGATTTCGGATTTGAACAATCTTTTCCGAGGTTTCGAGTACCAGTTCTGGACCAGTGATTTGGCTGTCACCCACCTCTGCCCAGCAGAGTGGTGATCGACACTTCCGTCCGTACAGCGCTTCAAACGGCGCTGCCTTAATACTTGCGTGGTAGCTGTTATTATACGAAAACTCTACCAAGGGTAAGTGGGGTTCCCAACTTTTTCCGAAATCTAAAACGCATGCACGCAACATATCCTCCAGGGTCTGAATAGTCCGTTCACTTTGCCCATCCGTCTGAGGATGGTATGCTGTACTCATATCGAGACGTGTGCCCAGTGTGCTTTGCAGCGACTTCCAAAAGTGTGAGGTAAAACGAGAATCTCGATCGGAAATGATCGAGACAGGCACTCCGTGTCTAGACACCACTTCTTTCATGTATACTCGAGTCAGTCTTTCCATTTTGTCCGTTTCCTTAATCGCTAGGAAATGTGCCGATTTAGTCAACCGGTCAACGATCACCCAGATGGTATCGCATCCCGTCGGTGTCTTAGGCAAACCCGTAATAAAATCCATTGAGATGTGCTCCCATTTCCACATTGGGAGTTCCGGTTGTTGCAGTAGACCAGATGGTTTCTGGTATTCAATCTTGACTCTGGCACAAGTCAAGCATTTGCTCACGTAGGTGGCAATGTCGGCTTTCATGTTCGGCCACCAGTAAAGTGCCTTTAAATCATGATACATTTTATCTGAGCCAGGGTGGATAGAATATCGGGACTTGTGAGCTTCGTCCATCACTAGAGTTCTCAACTCTCCGTATCGTGGAACCCAAATCCGGTTCTCAAAATATCGGACCCCGTCCGATCTGGTTTCAAGTTGCTTGTTCATGCCCCGCATGAGTTCCGATGGAAGATTTTCATCTTTCAAAGCTT
The DNA here is from genome assembly GCF_021521415.1 of Bidens hawaiensis. Lineage (NCBI taxonomy): Eukaryota > Viridiplantae > Streptophyta > Magnoliopsida > Asterales > Asteraceae > Bidens > Bidens hawaiensis. The sequence continues at coordinate 88,633 of NW_027493010.1, read as the reverse complement.
CCAGTTGCGCATCGCGAATCTGATCGGGTAAGCTGGCATGAATCGTAAGTTGCAATGCTCCTACTCGTCTGGGTTTTTCTGTTTCTTTTCTGCTGAGGGCGTCGGCCACCACATTGGCCTTGCCCGGGTGGTACTTGATGGCACAATCATAATCTTTGAGCAGCTCGACCCAACGACGCTGTCGCATGTTCAGCTCCTTCTGATCGTAGATATGTTGGAGACTCTTGTGGTCGGTGTAAATGGTAAACTTGGTTCCGTACAAGTAATGCCTCCATATCTTAAGAGCAAACACCACAGCTCCGAGTTCCAAATCATGGGTCGTGTAGTTCTTCTCGTGAACCCGTAGTTGTCTAGAGGCGTAGGCTATAACCTTCTCGAGTTGCATCAGCACACAACCGAGACCTTGTATAGATGCGTCACAGTGTACCTCAAAATTTTCTGTTCCCTCGGGGAGGGCTAAAATAGGGGCGCTACAAAGCTTGGTTTTCAACAGTTGGAAAGCGGATTCTTGCGCGTCACCCCAGTTGTACTTAGTGCCCTTGTGAGTCAAAGCGGTGAGGGGTTGAGCAATCTTTGAAAATCCCTCGATGAAACGCCGATAGTAGCCGGCCAGTCCTAGGAATTGTCGCACTTCAGTCGGAGTCTTAGGTGCTTCCCAGTTTTTGATGGCCTCTACCTTACCGGGATCGACATGGATACCATTCTCGTTGATCACATGTCCTAAAAAGTGAACCTCGCGAAGCCAAAATTCACATTTCGAGACTTTAGCATACAGTTGTTCCTTCTTCAGTAGTTCCAGAATTATCCTTAAGTGCTCTTCGTGGTCAGTCTCGTTCTTGGAGTAGACAAGAATATCATCGATGAAAACAATCACGAACTTGTCGAGGTACGCCTTGCATACTCGATTCATGAGATCCATAAATACGGCTGGCGCGTTGGTTAGGCCAAAAGGCATAACCGAGAACTCGTAGTGACCATACCGTGTTCTGAAAGCCGTCTTTGAAATATCTTCTTCGCGCACTCTCAACTGGTGGTAACCGGATCGTAGATCGATCTTCGAGTAGTAACTCGATCCCTGAAGCTGGTCAAATAAATCATCAATTCGGGGTAAAGGATAACGGTTCTTGACCGTCACCTTGTTCAATTCCCGGTAGTCGATGCACATTCGGAAAGTCCCGTCTTTCTTTCGAACAAACAAGACAGGGGCTCCCCATGGCGATGAGCTAGGTCGGATAAAACCTTTATCCAACAAATCTTGCAACTGGGTGGACAACTCCTGAAGTTCCGCCGGTGCGAGCCGATACGGGGCTCGTGCTATGGGTGCTGCACCGGGTGTCAACTCGATTTGGAATTCGACTTGACGAATAGGAGGGAGTCCGGGCAAATCCTCCGGGAAAACTTCCGGAAAGTCTCGCACAACCGGTATGTCTTCAATTCGTTTCTCCTCCGCGGGTTTCTCAACAATCTGCGCCAAAATTGCCGGATGACCCTTTCGTAGATACTTCTGTGCTTTCATAAGGGTGATGATGCTGTTGGTCATGCCGCTTCTCTCGCCTCGGACCGAAATGATCTCGCCGGAAGGGGTGGTAATATGGACTATTTTATCATGGCATATAATCTCCGCTCGGTTCTCGGATAACCAGTCCATGCCGACAACGACATCGAAACTACTAAGCGTAAAAGGAATAAGGTCGATGTCAAAAACATGACCTGACAGTTTCAACTTACATCCCGCAAGTATATGAGTTGTTACTACAGTTTTACCATTAGCTAATTCAACAGGAAACTTAGCGTCTAACGGGGTTGGAGTAAGGTCTAAAAGTTGGCTAAAGGCTTTCGACACAAAACTCCTATCAGCTCCAGTGTCAAACAAAATAGAAGCAAAATAATCGTTTACAGGGAACTTACCGGACACCACATGCGGATCATTGCGGGCTTGACCCGATCCAATCACAAACGCTCTTCCTTTGCCATTTCCTCCACCGTTACTGCCACTTCCATTGCCCCCATTGTTGTCATTATGTTTCAGCTTGGGGCAATCCTTCCGGAAATGACCTTCCTGTCCACATTCAAAACATCCCTTAGTCGTCATCGGTTGCTTAGGAGCACCCTTTGCCGCAAGGTCTCCTCTACATTCTTTCGCTTGGTGACCTATCTTTCCGCATCTTTGACACTTGACACGGTCACACTGGCCAACATGATGATAGTTGCACCTGTTGCACTTTGGATACTTCCCAGCATATCCGCTCGAAACCTGCCCGCTACCGTTGTTGTTGGAGTTGTTGTTGTTGTGATTCTGAGTGTTAAAGCTCCGGGTGAACTCGGGTTTACGGTAGTGTTGTTGCGGTGGGAGGTTCGAGGATGAAGATCTGGTGTTGTCGAACTTTCTCTTCCCGCTGTTCGGGTTGCTGTTGTTGTTACTGTTGCTGACGTGGTCATTACTCGGGTTGTCACGGGCTTTAACAGTCGAACCCCTCGGTGGTAACGCACCCTGGGTCACAGCCTGATCCGTCAGTTTGTGAGCCAAACGGATCGCTTGTTGGATCGTGGCTGGTCTGGAAGACGTCACCATACCCTGAATCTGTGGTGCTAACCCATCAATGTACATCTCTATTCTCTTGCTCGGCGGATCCACCATCCGCGGACACATCACAGCCAACTCGTGCGAACGAGTAGTGTAGGCTTCAATCTCCGAACCTACCATCTTTAGTGACCAAAATTCTGATTCTAACTTCGAAATTTCTTCCCTCGGACAGTACTCCTCTCGCATCATGCTTTTGAACTCCTCCCAGTTCATCGCGTTAGCCAGTTCCAATCCAAGGATCTGGACGTTCGAATTCCACCAAGTGAGGGCGGAATCCTCAAGTGTCCCAGCAGCGAATTTGACCCTACTGGCAGGGGGACAGTTACACATCTCAAAGGCCGACTCGGCCTTCTCAGCCCAACGCAGGAAGCCTATAGCTCCCTCAGTGCCCTTAAACGTACTGGGCTTGCAGTCACGGTAGTTCTTGAAGGTACACGTTCCATTCGGACCTCCTGTTTGATTCTGAACGTGTGCGGCTAAAGCGGCCGCGACATGGTCATTCAGCAGAGTTTGGAGTTCAGCTGCAGTCATGCTGATGTTACCACGTCCTCGTCCAGCGTTTCTTCCAGCCATTTCCTAGAATCACAGTATAAAGATGTTAAACATGAATTTTTCTTTCATATACAACACACCATACATGTAATGAAAAGATAAGTAAGAAAGAAATAAGAGACAACATCACATCACAACCACACATTAGTCTAAATAAAAATTCATGATTAAAACCATTGTATCCGCCACAAAGTATTTCCAATCAATCCTCAATTCATAGAAAAATAATAGTTAGGATGGAGACAACCCCTCCATCTAAGCATCATCATTACTAGATGTCGTCATCTGAGGACACCTCTGAGTGTGCCTCCTCCTCAGCCGGTTCTTCCTCCGGTTCTTCTTCGGGATCTTCCTCGGGATCTTCTTCGGGATCTCCCTCAGGCTCCTCTTCGGGATCTTCTTCAGGTTCTACTTCAGGCTCTGCCCCAGGCTCGGCCTCAGGCTCTGCCTCAGGGTCGGCTGCGTTCTGAGCAATCTGCATTTGTAGGATATCGCAACGCTCTAACGCTATTTCGGTTCGGGTCCTTGCTTCTTGGAGTTGCTCTTTCAAGTCTATCATTTCGGCTTGCATCTTCATCATAACCTTCGTTTGTTGATCACTAGCCCCTTGCATATCCTTCATTGCCGCCGCCATGCGGGCAACCTCCTCCTTATTCTCGGTTTCGTCTTTTAACAATCTGGAAACGTTCTCTCTCGTGTAGCGCATGTAACCCACATCACGCTCCAAACATGAAACAACGGCTGCGAGAACTCTCTCTACAGGTTCGGTTATGGGTGGTAGGGTGTTGGGATAAGCAGGGTGGTTCGGGTGTGGCAACGGGGGAACTTGTTCACGGTAGACCATACGTCTGATCATGTTAGGGTACCAATCCCAGCTAACGTTGTTTTCGTAAAGGCTTCCGGATAGGCGGTACCTCTTCGGTGCGGGAGCTGCGAGTTCCGGGACTACGCGGGGTGGCGAGGCGGTAGGTAACTGAGGTTCCTTCCCGTGAGCATGCGTCATCGAATCGGATGATGATGAGGGTGGCGTCGACATTCCTACAGGTAAGCCGTGTATGCGCGCGCGTATGAGCGAAAGAGGTAAGAGATAAGATTACAAGACTACACAAACCTATGCAGTGCGTATTATTATAACTAATGGGTCGTCGCGGTTATAGTCTAGTATGCATGCAGTTTCTAGTTCGCTATAACCAATGGCTCTGATACCAATCTGTCACACCCTCAAAATCCACTAACGGAGTTTTACCGTCAGAGGGTGTGAACTGGCAGGATCGGAATCATTAGTTATAACCAAACCAAAGAAAACGTTTAAATGAAAAATAAGTGCGGAAGCGTAAAACCTTAATTCAAAAGTTGCGTCACGCAGGACGACTTAAAACCAAATGTAAATGTTAAAATTAAGTTTGCAGAGTAAGATGTTTAACAATTAATGCATGCTCCTAAACCGCGCGCCCGCCTCGGCTACCTGAGAATAACATACTAAAAGGGGTCAACACGAGGTTGGTGAGTTCACAAGTTATATAAGATAAATCGTTTAGCGTTCGAGTTCAGCGTTTTCGTTAAGTGTTTTGCGTAACCACGTTACGGCGTTTAAAAGTTTTGCGTAACCACGTTACGGCGTTTAAATGTTTTGCGTAACCATGTTACGGCGTTTAAATGTTTTGCGTAACCATGTTACGGCGTTTAAGTGTGTAACCACGTTACAGCGTTTAAGTGTTACCAGATAATGTTATGTCAAATTATATATCGATAGGTAGCTAATCTATACAACAAGTATTACTAAGTGGTTCGAGACCGAAGCTGACTGTTTATCAAGTGCCCGTCACCAGGTCAACCCAGACCATGGTAAGTGTTAGCCAAAATTACACCCACTCAACCTCCAGTTGAGCTTAGCGTCGGGTGGGGTTTGTCAAACCCAGTAGTACTACTCAACAGTGACTCGCTATTCCAAATATTAACCGGTTCGATGCGTGGGACTTCAAGGGTTACGTGCCGCTTAGCCTCTACAAGTGATATATATAATTTATAACAAAATCTTAAATATGTGTTTATCTCAAAAATGCGTTTATCGGAGTATGTTATCTCCCCCAAGTGAAAAACGTTTGAAAACAGTTCAAAGAGCGGGGTAAGTGAACTCACTGTTTGCGAAGAATATTCCAAATTAGATCACCGAGTGATGCGCGTCGTAGAAAACTCTCTAGCGTTCTAAAATAACAAAGAGATTTTCTAAGTATCGGAATGTTTAACGAGTCTCTAGACTCGGCACATAATACCTATGCACGTATCATGTTTCGTGTTTCGTTTGTGAACCGTGTGTGATTTAAACAAGTACAATTGTGATACGATACACGAGTGAGCAATTACTTTCGTGTCATGTATTAATAACATACTTACAAGCAATTATTCCCGTAAGGGCATTTTGGTCAACAAACAAAGACTAACTAACCATTATTCCCCATAAGGGCAATTTGGTCAATTCATGGCAATCAAACTAGCAACTATTCCCCGCAAGGGTATTTTGGTCAAAATACAACAATTATATAAAAACTATCATATTTCATGCATTCCTACACAACTCAGCAGCTAGTTTCATTGTGACAGAATTTCTACTTGAAAGATTGTACTATTTCACCGATCATATCATCTCAATTAATTCACCAAAAATCACCACTGAAACATACATGTCTTAGGTTTCCAGAACATATTTTATATTATTTTTATTCCATATAGATTTCTCATAATGATCAAAACACTACAGTAAACTCATATCAGTCAGATTCATGCACAACAGAATGTTATTTGCAATTCCCGGTAAACGAAAAATCCAATAAATGCAAGACCACTTGGGTTTGGTTCCTAACTCAGTGAGTCAACTTCCAGAAGTGGAACCAACCCAATTGGCCTCGTAGTTCATGAGATATAGAATTTACAATATAACCTAACAGCAGGTCTAACAGCTCAGCTTTGCATCACGTTTTTGTAAAATCATAAAAGTATACTTCCACTTATCCAAAAATTACGAATTTATACTTTATAGAAACTAGACTCAACCTAGTTTACTACAGTACCCACAATCTCAATCAATTTTCACGTTTACACTTCGTTACAGTCAGTTAAACATCGTATATATATTCTGTCCAGAATCTGTTCACATCAAAACTCAACATCATAACAATCTATGAACTATCATGCATCCATATAACCCTCTAGACACCATAACTACTATCCATGCATATAAATCACACCATACATACAAGATTAGGGTTTGTGTTTTAATTCAAATCAAGAACAACAATCAATCATGTATCAATATCAATCTAGTTATCACTTTATCATCAAATCAATTCAAGAATCACATGAACAATATAACACCTAGAATCGGCCAGCTATGGTTTGTTATTAACCCAACAAACATCAAATTCAATCAACAAGGATGTGAAGGATGATCAAATATACCTTCCTAGCACTTAGTTCTTGGATCAAAGACTTGAATTGATGGTGTATGTGGGTGTTCTTGTGGACGGCAGCCGTGGAGAAGGGAGGTGAGAGAGAGCCGATCGGAACTTGTAGGTTAGGGTTAGGATAATAATAATAGTTAGGGTTAAGTTAATAATATATTTATAGATATACAAGTTACATTCTAATCCCTCTACTTTCTAAGTGTTGTTTTTCTAGAACATTCTATCATACTTGCACAATAAGTTAACATGACCATAATATTATCACATAGCACATAATCCTAACACATAGTAATCACATAGTTCGTGTTTTGACGTTTGTCGTTTATTTATCAACTCGTTTGCGTTTCGGTGCAAATCCCGAAAGACTACTACACATGTAGTAAATGTTAAGCGTCATTTAAACCCTAGTTTAAATGTAATGAAGTATGCGTTATAGATTCAACGATCTTTAAAGTTTGAATTAACGGAGTTGAGTTAACAAGGTTAACCTGGAATTGACGATTGTCACATCATTCCCATGTTAAAGAATTTTCGTCCCGAAAATTTGAGTCAAGTCGTGATGAGAGCCTGAAAAAGTAAGAAGAAAAATTTTCAGTTTGTCATAACTGTGCACTAACACGAATGTAAGAAATGATTTATCTCAGCTGTACCAACCTAGTAGACCTGACACCGCAGCCCCGTGATGCCGTATGAGTCGTTTGGATCTAGATATAGCTTTGTTCGGGCGTTTAATCAACCAAAAACGAGCTTAAGGACCACCTTAGCTCAGATCTGGACACCACGAAGCTACCTAGACTACAAACGATCAAACCCTGATCAACCATGGTGGTTAACGGTGGTTGACGGCGCCAGAATCGAAGGAAACCCCCAAAAAAGCGTATATCAACGCTGAACAGGGCTTATACGGCGTATAAGCATATACGCCGTACATGTATAGCAGCGTGTATGTATAGCAGCGTATATGTTTAGCAGTGTGTATGTATAGCAGCGTGTATGTATAGCAGCGTGTATGTATAGCAGCGTGTATGTATAGCAGCGTCTATGTATAGCAGCGTGTATCTATAGCAGTGTATGTGTATAGCATCGTGTATGTATAACAACGTATATGTATAGCAGCGTGTATGTATAGTAGCATGTATTTATAACAGCGTGTATGTATAGCAACGTGTATGTATAACAACGTGTATGTATGTGGCGTGTATGTATGTAGCGCATATTTATATCCGTATATGTATGTAGCGCATATGTATATGGTCGTGTATGTATGGCATATACGTTATAGAATTACACGCCGGAAGTGCTTACATGTTGGCAAGACTTATACGCTGGACAGCTTATACGCCCATAATGACCTATGCTCCTAAAACAACTTATACGCTCGAGGAGACTTACACGCTAATATGATTTTATAAAATAAACGAAAGATAGCAGCTTAAACGATAGATATGGACTAATGTGATATATGGACTAAAAATAAGTAATAAATTAATAATGAAAGGTAACGTTTAATACGAAGATTTGATTTAATTAAATAATTTTATTTTATTTTTCTGATAAGGTTTTTAGAAAATACTTATTAATAAATATTCCTAGCTGACCTGGCAGCTTAACCCCATCCAGGGGCTCTGTCCCTTGGACCCTGCTAGGGGTTGTCGCCCCTAGAACCCCGCTGCCAGGGGCGCTGCCTCCAGACCCCCGTAGATAAGAGTTATAATAACTTAGAAGTATGGTATATCAAGAAGTAGTTAATTGATACAATCATTAATACACAGTTAGCCGTGCACAGCTTAAGAAGGGCATAATCGTAAATTTTGAAAGGAATCGCTTACAGGTGAGTTTCTAGCCCCAGTTCCTTGTTATGTTTTCGGGGTTTTGTGCATACTCGATGTGATTAGTTAATACACTTACCTGAAGTGGTGAGTGTGTGCCATATATGATTTATGTGATAGTTATTGAGGTTATGAATGAATGCTTGTCAGCACGTGAATGATCTTCGGATATTGCACGTATCACCAGGAAAGGTAATCGTTTTTTTAAGTATGTATGAATGACATAGCAGGGTATGTATAATATTGTATGAATGGTAGTATAAAGAGATAATGGTATGAGTACATGGAAGAGAGGGACCAGACCCTTACAATATCTGAGAGGATAGGGACCAGACCCTTATTATATCTGAGAGGTTATAGGGCGGAAGACTCTTTAAAATGTATAAGTATGTAAAGAAAGAATGAATGTAAAGTATGAAAGAAAAGAAAGAAGGTATTTACTTAGGTATGTACGAAAGAAAGATAAACAGGTTAAGTAAGTTATATGTATTTCTGGATACATATATGTGTAAGTATGTGAATGTATTGTATGTTACCTGTTTTAACTAGAAATCATTTAGCGTAGCTGACTTTTAGTATGCACGCATGTTAATAGAATGAAGCAGCTAGCTTAAGGGAGACACATGGCAGGATCTGAAGAAGCTGGCATCTGCAGAAGGATTTGTCATGATGTTTAAATAAAAAGGTTTATGCTGTGTTTTTAAAGACAAGTTTGGATGTTTTGTAAGGAATGATTGAAGTTTTATTTTGTTCCGCGAAAGTTTAATTAACTCTGATATTTAGAACTGTGTTTATGAGTAAATCCAACGCCAATGTAGTGCACCAGGAATGGAGCCTTAAATACACGAAATATTTTGATTGTGCGAATGTTCATTATCCCTTATCGGAGTTTCAACTCGCTTTGTTAATACCCCACAGGCTGTGTTTCTCTCAAGTTCACTCATTCGGTTTTCTAAGGTTGACACTTTTTGAGGTAGATGGGAGGCGTTGACGGTTCCTCTATTATAACAGTTCTACCGTATGAAAATAGACGATGACTGGTTCATGTTCGAACGCCGATCAGGGGAGGGTCACCTTCCCTTTACTCTAAAATGCCAACGAGTTTTTATCCCCGTGATGGAAGGACAGTTTCTTCTTCGTTTCTTCTTTCTTCGCTCCCAGATTACCTCGTCGTTTGTCACACCCCAACCTATGGCAGAAATGTTGGGGGCATGAATTGATTGCTCACAGCTCTCAAGGTACTATAATGCAATAATAAAAATTATAATATCTATTAATTAGATTCAAAAGATCCAACAAAGTTCAGATAAACAAGATACATTATTTCTTTGATAAACAAATAAGACAAAAATCTAAGTTTAAATCTTTTTTCTTCTCTCTAATATGGATCCCTAAGTTTCCTCAATCAAGCTTGATGATCAAATCACACAATTATCTGCATATGCGTTACAAATAAAGTAGATTTTGTCAATACGAGGTTGAGTGAGTAAAACACCAGTTTTCATGATTATAGAATAATAGATAAAAGAGCAAACTTTGTCAAGTGAGATTAGCAATTTAACCAATTAGCCAGTAAATAATGATGTCGGTAAGCTCGATGTCAGATGAACTGATCGATGGCTAACACGACGGACATATAATCACACTAGATTGAGAATATGTTGGACATCTCCGACATGTATTCAAGCAAAGCATATAATCATATAACAAGTTAAGTATAAATTGTTAAACACACATGACTAACAGTTGCAAGTTAGAATATTAAATAGTAATAAAATAAATAAAACGCATATTTCCCCAAAACGGTTAAAAAAAGAGTTAAAAGGGGGATTGAGATACTCACCTTAGTAAATAATCAAAGATTGGAAGATGATAAATAAACGAATATTATGAGTTATGCTTGTCGCGACGTATCAACGGAAAATCCCTAAGTATTAATAATCAACAAATACTACAAGTTAACAAATTGTCTAATATAGATTAAAGTATATTTGAGACGGAAAATTGAGAGTTTAAACCGGTTATCAATACATACACACATACATAAACACATACATACATACATACATACATATATAAATATATACATATGTATATATATATGATTATAACAAGATTCGAAAACATGATCGGTTAATATGTCGATATTCACAAAATTTAAATAAGTTATTAATAATATATTTTAAGTTATTTAATATATAAATATACATGATTAAAGGTGATTAACAGAAAAAAAAACTGAAACGGGCTTGGAGGGTTTCCAACCCTTGCCCCCAGCCATCCTTGTGACATAATTCAAACACACCAGCCATCCAAGCCGATGTCTAACTCTTTTGATATTCCAAAACAGAAAATATAAAACCAAATAACTAAACTATAGTGCAAACCCTTATAATCAGTCAGCCAAAATCTTCACAGATCGACCAATTAACCATAAGGTAAATAACATGGAAGGAACGACGAACCAATCCATGTAATCTAATTACCTGTAAGATGTTGAATTAAGAACCTAATCAATCAAACAAGGGACGGCATTAACGAGGATCAAAACCATAATACAGAAGTTGGTAAATTGAAATTAGGTAAGGGGGTTATGACGACGATGCTCTTAGGATGTTGTACACACGATTAATTGAATTTTAACTATTGTTTATATGTACAATGAGTTAGGATTAGGGTCGGCTATGTGTATTAAAAATTACAGATCAGATTTGATTCGTTTAACATAATAGAAGTGTCGGGTGAGCCGTATTAGGTATGATGAATGATATTCCTTGATCAATTCCATAAATTGGACGAAAGTTATGCTTCAAGGATCATAAACGGGTCACGGAACACATGGATACGGGTATGGGTAAACGGGTTAACTAGTTTGTTAAAGGGTTAAAATCAAATTTTCATTTTAGACTCTAGAGTTTGAGTATGGATGCAATAAGAGATATGAGTTTAAGTTTAGGGTTATATTTGCCAAAGAATGAAAGTTATAATTATATAAATTATAAATAATCAAACAATAATATATTAATGATTAATCTCCTCGATAAAGGTGATATTTTTATTTAATAAAATGACCCGAACATCGAACGGCTCGGGTATTTAATAGAAAATGTTAATTCAAAAAGCCCGAGTTGTTACACCGTTTTTCCATATCTTATAAAGTTCACGACCCTGCTCCGGTTCTACTCATAGGTCAACACCAATTATACCAACTCTTGATTAAGAATCCCACTGAGGCCGCGACCTACCCTAAACCCTTGTTGTATCTTGCCGTGTTGAGTAAAATATGGTTAGATCTGTCGACTCGTCCAACCATATTTGTGGATGATCGAGGTCAGTGGTTCTTTTACCCCTATTTTATTTGCTTCAATGTGTCTTTGGTATTTATAATATGTTTTTGTTTTTTGCGGAGATGAGTTTGAAAGAGCTCCTTCAAAAGGGTGCCTTAAAGTCAGCCGAGTTTGTGACACTTCCAGTTCATACGGGTGATGCATCAGAACCTGTTACACACAATTATTCGGATTATGATTTTCATGCGAGGACTTTGGTAATTACGTGTCGACTCGTAATTACTTATATCATCGGATGGTCCACATAACTCATCCCATTGTGTGGGTTACAAAACATTTTAGAAAGCATGATTTAGAGAAACAAGGTTTTTAAGGAGTTTTAATTATAACACTAGAAAATCACCATTTCAAAGGTAGATTTTAATGAAGCAAATAATTTCTAGAACATATTTTAAACGTAAAACTATAACTATGTAAAGTCGGAAAATAGATAATTTATTATTAGTTGAGGTTAATAAAAGGAGTTGTGATGAACGAAGGTAAGGAAATAAGATAAAAGTAGGCTTTAATAAACAATCTATTTAAATAAAAGAAACATTAAATGATAAAGAGAACATTACAATTTGCCTCCCTGAAATATATCGTCATGAGATGGATTAACCACTGAAAAAGAATTTGCGCATGTTGTACCATTGTATTTCTCAGGTGGGTTTTTTTGACACCTACCATCAGTTGACCGTCAGTTGACCATTGGTATTTTAGTAATCTTCTTTTAAAAATTAATAAATATAATAATAATAGTAATAATAATAATAATAATAATATCATATTCATACAACATAACAGCAGCTCATCTTCATCTTCATATATTGAACATAACAACATAACAAAACACCAGATTTATCTTCATATATTGAACATATTATTGAACAATAATAATAGTAATCTTCACGGCGAACCCCCGTAGCACCCCTCTCCCGTCTGTCAATCCACAGCGAGTTTCACAGCGGCGACTCCGTCCATCCACCCGTGACACGGTAATATCTCTGGTTAGATCGATCCTACACTCAGATCCATCCACCCACATGACTCACCGGCACCGTCCTCCGCCGTCAAACCAGCCACCCGCTTACAATATCATCCATATCCACAACCTCCTCGCCGGTATCTTTGACCAGTCCGATACGTTGACCGGCAACGACGACGTCATTCCGCCAATCGTCGTTCAATTAATTACCTCTGGTGATGGTTTGTTAGAGATCCGGTGAGTCGGGACGGGTTTTCGGAGCTCCGGCGACGGCGTGGTGACGTCGGGGGTTTGAACCACATCCTTACACGATTTAGAAAGATAAGTTTTAGGATTAATTATAGGCTAAGGGGTAAATGGTTATTTCAACCTTTTTTGGTTAGTCAATTTCGGTCAACTGACAGGAAGGGCACAGACTAACCCGCCCAAATATCACATACGTCCAAAATGCGCAATTTCGTTTTTAGTGGTTATTCCGTCTCGCGACGATATATTTCAGGGAGGCAAATTGAAATATTCTTAATGATAAAAGATAAATAGTTTAAATGGGAAATAATCCAAGGCCATAAAGAGGCGTTACAATACGTAATTAAGATAATGACAAAATAAATTAAGATAGATAAAGGGAACGGCAAAAGTCTTCACGTTCTTTGAGTAACGTAATTGACTTGACTTGAGGCACCATGAGGAATTGCATTCATAAGAGTTCGAGCAGTCGAGGTAGATTGACTTGGGATAGCTTGAATGGGTTGAACTTGAATAGCAGGGGCTTTAGTAGAGTAGGCATGGTACACTTGAGCTTGCGGGCGCGAAGCTTGATAGAGTTGGGTTAGGTAAGGTTGACCGTGATTGATGGGAAGAGCTAGAAGGAAATGAAGTGGATTGGTTTGAATTTGGTGAGCATGGGTCAAGTAGTAGGGTGCAGTCATAGTTTGGGCTTGATGGGCATGGATAAGTTGAGGGCACACATTACGGAGATGATTTGGGTCTTTACAATGATATCAAGCACGGGTATTAGGAACACCGGGTTGAGCATGTGGGGTGGCTTGTGCATTAGGCGGGATAAAAATGTTAGCAAGGTGGTCAAAACGATTGCATTGGGTGCATAGTCGGCAAGGGTTTTGAGCAGAGTGATGAAAGTTACACTTGGCACATAAAGGGTGAGGTCCGGCATAGGCCTTCTTGTTCGGGGTATTTTGGTTTTCGTTAGGAGGAGGTTGGTCATTGGGTTGGTTTACGGAATAGGCGTTACGTTTGTTGTGGTTGTTGTTGCGGTGATTGTTGTTGTTGGAAGCAGGCTCGGGTTCGGCTTTAGCATTAGAAGATGAGTCGGTTTCAGTCTTGTCAGGAATAGGCTTGGAATTCTTGCGGGACAAGGTTCCATCCCTAACATGACTGTCGGTGAGGGAAGCAGCTAGGTCCATAGCCTCACCGATGGTTAAGGGATCACCACTCACCACAGCATCACGAAAAATGTTTGGTAGACCGCGAATGTATTTCTAAATTCCACGGTGCACGGGGTTACAAGGTATGGTACGATTCGGCTAAGTTCACGAAAACGGTTCGAGTAGGTAGAGTTATCTCCCCTATCTTTATTGAGCTCCCAAAACTCGGCTTCAAGTCTCTGTAGCTCATGATCAGGGCAGAACTCCTTCTTCATCGCCTCTTTGAGGTCTTCCCAAGGCATGGCTACAACCAAGTCGGATCCTTGGTCAGCCCTCAGAGCATTCCACCATGTGACAGCTCAGCCCTCGAACTTGCTCGAGGGGAACTTAGTCCGTTTAGCATCCGGACATTCACATTGGATGAAAACATTTTCCATTTCTTCAAACCATTACAGCAACACAGTGGCGTTTGCCTCACCAAGGAAGGATGGGGGTTTAGTGCTCAGGAAGTTGCAGAAGTCAAAATTATTCGGTGCAGCCGGTAGCAGATCCGTTGGAGTTGAGGCTCTGGATTTTAGTGATAATTTTAGGCATAGCAACAGCAAACTCCTTTATGATTCTAGCAGCCAAGCGGCGATCGTGAGAACTAGAAGATCGTTGGTGGCGACAATGATTTCTTAGTGAGGACATTCTATAAGAATCAAAAGTAAAGAATTTTTAAAACGAATGGTAAGTTGAAGAAATCATTTAAATAATAGAAGATTAATTATTTTATGATATCTTATAGAAACTTTTATGAATGAGGAGTATCATGAGGAATAAAGTAAACGATTGTGAAGTGAGGGTACATTGCGTAGATATTTATGAGTTGACGTAGTAAAAAGTTTAATGCGTGATAATTAGAGGAGGTCAGCTTAAAAGTTAAAATTTAATTTATTGAGTTGACTTAATATACAATTAAGGAAACAAAGTTTGCGTGCTGGCCTCCCATGAGCTTTCCATGGAAATTTGAATGGCCCAACAAAATTAACGAATAAAACAACTGAGTTTGACAGCATATGAGCGTTACATGACATTTTAACTGTCTCAACTAATTAACGAATTAACAATTCAATGAAGTTTGTCGGCCCGATGAGCGTTACATGGCGTTTTAACCGACCAAACTTAATACCGAACAAACGAGAGAAATATGAGTAGTTGGAGCATCTCGTGAACCACCACGCATGATGAACTCCAACAAAAACATAAAACAAAGTGAGAAATGGATAATAGGAGTGCCACTGGGTTCCATGGATTTTTCACCCAACTAACCATTTAAATAACAAAACACAATTATCGGAAAAACCGATTTTAGCCGATTCGGTTTAAAAAACAACCTAAGGTGTCGGTCGTATGACAGTTGTGTTTCCGCTTTGGCCTATAAGCTTGAGTACTGTGGCCAGGTTATCCTCCATGTAAGGAATAGAATCTTACCTTGGGTTCTCGGAACCGTTTTGTCAAGGCCCAACTCACAGTACTCGCCCCCTTCCAGTTACGACGGGAACTTGTTATACTACCTAGCCTTAAGGTGTAGAGTAAAAACAAAAGTAGGGAATTCATAAAGAATTTCCCAAAATAAACGATAATCTAATTTAAGAAAACTTTTCTTTAAAGGTTGAGGCATAGCCTCAGAGTTGTTTGTGTGTGCATAACAATACAATAAATAATAAATAATTAATTAATTAAGAAAAATGTAAACAATTAATTCGAACACATAAGACAAACAGATAAGCACGTATAGGGATCCTAAGCATGTTACTATGGCACCACTAACGACCTATCTTAAACCTTCGGCTCTGATACCAATATGTCACACCCCAACCAATGGCGGAAATTTTGGGGCGTGAACTGATTGCTCACAACTCTCAAGGTACTATCATGAAATAATTAAAATTATAATATATATTAATTAGAATTAAAAGATTCAACAAAGTTCAGATAAACAAGATACATGATTTCATAGATAAACAAATAAGACAAAAATCTAAGTTTAAATCTTGTTTCTTCTCTCTAATATGCAGCCCTAGGTTTCCTCAATCAAGCTTGATGATCAAATCACACAATTGCCTGCATATGCGTTATAAATAAAGTAGATTTTATCAACACGAGGTTGAGTGAGTAAAACACCAGTTTTCATGATTATATAATAATAGATAAAAGAGCAAACTGTGTCAAGTGAGATAAACAATTTAACCAACGAGCAGGTAAATAAAGATTTCGGTAAGCTCGATGTCAGATGAACTGAACGATGGCTAACACGACGGACGTATAAACATACTAGAGGGAGAATATGTTGGACCTGTTCGACATGTATTCAAGCAAAGCATATAAGCATATAACAAGTTAAGTATAAATTGTAAAACACACATGACTAAACAATTACAAGTTTAAGTATTAAATAGTAATAAAATAAATAGAACGCATGTGTCTCCAAAACGGTTAAAAAAGAGTTAAAAGGGGGAGTGAGATACTCACCTTAGTAAATAAGCAAAGATTGGAAGATGATAAAGAAACGAATATTATGAGTTATGCTTGTCGCGACGTATCAACGACAAATTCCTAAGTATTAATAATCGAGAAATACAACAAGTTAACAAATGGTCAAATAAAGATTAAAGTATATTTGAGACGGAAAAATGAGAGTTTCAACCAGTTATCAAACGTTGGTTTTATAAAAGATTATTACAAATATACTAGAAATAACAACATAAATCATTTTCTTATTATTGTTTTTAATTAAAGTTGTAATAATTTATATTAAATATTTGTTTATAAAATTATTTGTCCAAAATTTATTTTAAAACAATAAAATATATTTATTATATATTTTAATATAAATCTTTTATATAAAAACCTTAATCATTCTATTAATAAAAAAATATACATACATACACACACACACATACATACATACATACATATGTATATATATATATGTGTGTGATTTTAACAAGATTCGGAAATATGATCGGTTAATATGTCGGTTTTCACAAAATTTAAATAAATTATAAGTGTTATAGTATTAATAAAATAATTTTAAGTTATTTAATATATAAATATACATTATTAAAGGTGATTAACAGAAAAAGAAACTGAAACGAGCTGGGAGGGTTTCGAACCATTGCCCCCAGCCATCCTTGTGACATAATTCAAACGCACCAACCATCTAGGCTGGTGTCTAACTCATTTGATATTCCAAAACAGAAAATATAAAACCAAATAACTAAACTATAATGCAAACCCTAACAATCAGTCGGCCAAAATCTTCACAGATCGACCAATTAACCATAGGGTAAATGACAAAGAAGGAACGACGAACCAATCCATGTAATATAATTACCTATAAGATGTTGAATTAAGAACCTAATCGATCAACAAGGGACAACATTAACGAGGATCATGTGACATCTGCCCAAATCCGACCCGACCCAGGTACCCGTTTTCGGATCCGATTTTTAAGATTTAAAATTTGATTTATAATCTTTACAAATTTATCATATATATATATATATATATAATAATAATAATAATGATAATAATAATAATTCCTTTCCGCCGTCCCGCCCTTTTCTCTCTTGTCGCCGTCCCGCCCCTTTTTCTCTTAACTCTGCTTATCCTTTGGTTCTTCCCGCCTAAGGATGTCTGCGCAGCTCCACGCGCCAGATTCCTTACAAGGAAGCCTGCGTGAAGACCAGCTGTTCATGCGATACGCGAGGCGAACTGTTCCCGCGGCGCGCTAAGGATTGTAGTTCTTCCCGCGGCGCGCTAAGGATTGTAGTTCTTCCCGCGGCGCGCAAAGGATTGTAGTTCTTCCCGCGGCGCGCAAAGGCTTGTTCCGTCTGCCTTCGCCCTCGCGCACCCAAGCCTTCTCGCGCTAGACACTTAAGTCTTTTCTCCAGTTTAGCCAGCCTGTATGCTTTTGAAATATCTTATCTTCTGTGCTATACCTGCCAAGGTATGGGCACAGTAGGCCAGATCTGACATCTGTCCGAAAGGTCACTTTCGGCGCAGCTTGCTTACCAACCCTCTTGGTTGTCAGAAAAAGTAACTGGCATAATCTTTTAAAATCTTCTTTTGCATGTCTTGAACAGTACCTTTATCTGACCCCTCCCATGCTATGAACAGTAACCTGTCAGCCTTCCCCATCCCCTGCAGCTACCACCATATCTTTTGCTTGTGATATCTTTTGCTTTTTATATCTTTTGCTTTGATTTGATAAGATCTTTTTTCCCCAATTCAAGGGATGTGTTCCCTAGGGTTTTCCTATAAATAAAACTAATTTCTTGGATAATTAAACACTTCACTCAAACACTTAAACACTCCCCAAAATCTCTCTCCCTTACTCTCTGCCGAAGATCCTCAGCAACGCCTCCAACTCCCCTCTTTGCATCCGTCTTCTCTTCTTTTCTGCCCAGAAATCTCGGTAAATAAATAATATATAATTCTTTTTAAATAATTTGTTTAAGTGACTTACATATATTCAAGACATAAAAACCAATCGTTAAACCAATAACCTCTTATTTATAGGTTAACTTTCGCTTGTTTAAAAGTTGGTTCTTGCATTATCTTTCAACACACCTTTTACAAGTGAGTAATCTCGTACCTAATCCCCTTTTATTTTTAACGTTTTGGGATGTTCATGTGTTCGTACAACTTGAGTCTTAAACTTGTTTATGAAACTATGAGCGCAAAACCCTTGTGTTATGGACGTTTACTAGTGTTGTATATTTGTATGTGTTGATCATTAACCGCTTTGATCGGCCTATTCCGAAGTTTTCATGGATCCTTTAGATGAACACGGGAGACCTATTGTTACGATTTTCTTGGTTTGTTTGCACATACACGAATGATTATTTGTTTTTGCTCGATTTGGAGCACGCTATGAACTATGAGCTATGATCTATTTAGGCTTGATCACAATCTGTTTACACACTATGTTGAACACCAGTTATACACATGTTGCGCGCAGTGCTTTGTTATTATCTATTTATATCTATTAAACTTGATTTCTCACCGACACGCAAGTGTTGACGTTTTATTTTAACACATGTTCAGGTTTGCTGTAGCTGCTTTTGGAACTCGAGGACACGTAGGATGTTTTCTTTTACTTTGGACCTAGTTTAAAATATAACAAGACAATTTATGTATTTGAATATTATGAGTTATGATATGTGATTTATGTTATTTTATGGTGTGTTATGCGCATGCGAAATGAAACGTATTTATTAAATATTGACACCCAAATAGTGTCACGAGTAATGAAACAATAAGTGGCGCCCCGATGTATAATCCGCCATCGGTCGGGGTGTTACAGATCATAACCACAATACAGAAGTTGGTAAACTGAAATTAGGTAAAGGGGTTATGACGACAATGCTCTTAGGATGTTGTACACACGATTAATTGAATTTTAACTATTGTTTATATGTACAACGAGTTAGGATTAGGGTCGGCTATGTGTATTAAAAATTACAGATCAGATTTGATTCGTTTAACATAATAGAAGTGTCGGGTGAGCCGTATTAGGTATGAGTAATGATTTTCTTGATTAATTCCATAAATTGGACGAAAGTTATGCTTCAAGGATCATAAACGGGTCACGGGACACATGGATACGGGTATGGGTAAACGGGTTAACTGGTTTGTTAAAGGGTTAAAATCAAATTTTCATTTTAGACCCTAGAGTTTGAGTATGGATGCAATAAGAGATAGGAGTTTAAGTTTAGGGTTATATTTGCCAAAGAATGAAAGTTATAATTATATAAATTATAAATAATCAAACAATAATATATTAATGATTAATCTCCTCGATAAACGTGATATTTTTATTTAATAAAATGACCCGAACATCGAACAGGTCGGGTATTTAATAGGAAATGTTAATTCAAAAAGCCTGAGTTGTTACACCGTTGTTCCATATCTTTTAAAGTTCACGACCCTGGTCCCGTTATACCCACATGTTAACACCAATTATACCAACTCTTGATTGAGAATCCTACCGAGGCCGCGACCTATCCTGAACCCTTGTTGTATCTTGCCGGGTTGAGTAAAAATGGTTAGATCTGTCAACTCATCCAACCATATTTGTGGATGATCGAGGTCGGTGGTTCTTTTACCCCCATGTAATCTTCTTCTATGTGTCTTTGGTATTTATCATCTGTTTTTTGTTTTTTTCAAAGATTAGTTTGAAAGAGCTGCTTCAGAAGGGTGCCTTAAAGTCTGCTGATTTTGTGACACAACCAGTTCATATGGTTGATGCATCAGAACCTGTTACACCTTTGGTTACTGTGTCTAGGGTTCAAGTGCTCCGGATTTTCCTGTTGGTGCTGATATCCAGGGGCCTTCCAAACGCAAGGATCTCACATCTAAGATCTTTAATGCTTCTTTGAAGAATAGGTTACACAACGCCAAGTGGCCTTGCCTCGGCCAGAAAACGCTTTCTGATTCTCCTGTCGTTACCTCCCACGAAGTGGTGGATGTTGATGTCGAGTTTAGCTTTCCGACCGTGAACGAGACTGATGTGGTTTCCATGTCCATGGCTTCTCAAGATGTTGACACCGATCCTTATGGGAAGCATTCGGAAATCTCTCAAGACCCTCCTCAGGTATCGTTGGCTCCTCTTGAGAGTGGTAAACCTTCCTCTGCTGTTTTTATTCTTAAATGGGGCTTATTGGAAGATGATCTGTTCATTCCCCCCCCCCCCCCCATATAGCTCATAGGTTTTTAACTAAGGTAGTCCCTCCTATTGATTATGCTCATGTTAGAGCTTTGACGGATAGCGGTTTGGTTGGTGAATTTGGGACATACTTGTATCTGACCTTGGTTTTAGGGGCTGCAACCCGACAAGCAGTGATAGAGGTGAATCATTCTTTCCATGAGGGTCAGGAGGAAATAGATTAGTTGAAAAGGTCTTTGGAGAGGAGTAGCAAAAAGTTTTTGGAGATGAGGAGACAGGTTGTTGTGGCTGAAGAGAAGAATCTGGAGCTTCCCGGCTTGGAAGCGGGTATGTTTCTCGTTTGATTGTTGAGTTGGCTGTTGCTAATGACCATTTTTTGGAGTTGAATGTTCTTCGGTTCGTCACTTAAAGCTTCTTAGGAGAAGTTGGGTGAGGTAAGTTCTTTATCATGCATATCCTCTTATCTCTCTCTTTCTCTCTCTCTCTCTCTCTCTCTCTCTCTCTTTCTCTCCCTCTCTCTCTTTCTCTCTCTTGTGTAACATCCTTTTTGTGCCTTTGTACTTGGAAGCTTCTCCCCCACTAGTCCAGATACATCAACTGGAGACCTCCCTTACTCAGGATCGAGCCATATATGAAGATCTTTCCAAGAATGCTAATGCTACCTGGGAGCAACCGAACAAAATTATTGAGGAGCTAGGGGCGGAGACCGACCACCTTCACCGGGAGTTTGCTAAAGTGAAGAGAGAGAAAGAGTGGATCATAATTGAGGGTTTGAAACTGATTTAAGAGAGGGCCCGCTCATTCCGGGAGGTTCTTTACGCACGGGACTCTCTAAACTGTGTTGTCTTTGCTTCCGGTTTTCAGCATAGTTTGAAAGCAGGTTATGATTACGGTGTCGAGGGAACTCCTTTCCTCGAGATTCCTACTTTCTCTGACACGAAGGAGGCTGAATCCGAGGAAATGTTTCACGGTACAATGCTATTGCGCCACCTATCTTTCTTCAGCTCCCTACGACTCCGGGTATTTCAGTGGAAGGCATTAAATCCTTGGCCCAAGTGGTGGATCCACCGTCTCCATACCCTTGAACAGTTGCATCGTTTATTTGGTATTTGGTTTATGTTGTCTTTTGTGAATAGTAACAACTATGTGTTTTGTACTTTTTCCAACTGTTGGTTTATGGTACTTTGTCGGTTGTTTTTATGAACTTTGTAGGAACTATGTAATCGTGTTGCCCCTCCGTGGGCTTTGCTTTTGTTTATCATGTGGTTGTTAAAACTTGGTAGTTGTTATTGTTTGTCAACCTCGGAGGTTGTTTGTAGGTTTTGGTGCATTTTTGGTTAACCTTTAAGCCAATCGGCGAGGCCTTCCTTGTGCCTTTTGTGACAAAGGTGTGTATGCAATTCCCCACTTAATGCATGATCGTCAACGAGGCTAGGGGTAAGTATGGGTAATTTTGCTCTTTAGTTAGCAATGTGGTAACTTATGTGAGCTTTTATTGATTGCATCATTTAATCCTTTTGGGAAAGTCCTTCCTACCCTCCCAAAGAGGGTAAGAAGATAGTTTTTTAAAGTTGTTTTTCGGTGAGTACTCAAATGCACGATTCGATATGAAAACACAATTTTTGCATGATAAACAAAAGGTACCTGAATCCTTATTGTTTTATTAAATCCCCCACGTTACATTTTTGAACAAAAAGAAATCGTTTAAAGTCTGTTATTAAGGGTGGTTTTCCTCTTGTAGAGCTTACTTAGTTTTCTCAAGGTGTTAAAAGAAACCAAACCCTATCTGGTCCACAACATCACATCCCATTCTCAGGGGTTGTTTAGACATAGTATTTCCTCAGCTGCATGGAGTTCCAGGTCCTCAACACCTCCTCCCCCGTGGGGTGAGCTAGTTTGTACGAGCCTTTTTCTCCAACCCAGATGATTTGGTATGGACCTTCCCATTTGGGACCCAGTTTGCCTTAATCTTCCTGTCTGCTTGCTTCATTTTCCCTGATGACAAGATCTCCCATTCGAAATTTGACCTCTCTGACCCGGGCGTTGTAATGTTTTTCGATCTTTTTCTTGTATTCTACTTCTCCTCGGCTGCCATTTCCCTTCTTTCCTCAGCCAGGTTCAGGTTTAGACAGAGGTCCCTTTAGTTCTCAGCTTCCATCCCATACATTTGGTTAGTTGGCAACCCAATCTCAGCCGGGATCATTGCCTCGGTTCCGGACGTCAAACTGAAAGGTGTTTCCCCATGGCTTGTCTTGGGCATGGTACGATGGGACCACTGGGCGTGCAGGAATTCTTCAACCCAAGCGTTTCGGTGTCTGCCCAATCTGCCTTTAATTCCTTCAACCAAACTTCTGTTTACCCTTTCTACTTGACCGTTGGCCTGAGGATGTGCTACGGAGGTGAATATGTGTTTGATTTCTAGTTGCTGGCACCATTCTCGAATGGGGTTTTTTGTGTATTGTTTTCCATTGTCAATAACGATGGAGTGTGGTAGCCCAAAGAGACATACGATGTTTTCCCACGCGAATCGTTTCACTTGCTACCCCGTGATGGTCGCCAGAGGCTTGGCCTCCACCCATTTAGTGAAGTAATATATGGCTATGGCGACCACTAAGAACTGTACCCGTCTGGACCCCTTGGGGAACGGACCCACTATGTTTATCCCCCATTTTTGGAATGGCCAGGAGGAACTAACTCGGATGAGGTTGAGCTTGGGTTGTTTGGGAACAGGCGCATGTATTTGACAGCTATCACAATTCTATATCTCTTTCACCGCACTTAAAAACATAGCGGGCCAATAGTATCCGGCCCTCATAGCCCTTGCCACTACCATCTTAGCTCCCATGTGGATTCCACACAAACCTTCATGTATTTCCCGTATGAAATAATTGGCTTTGTCAGTGTCTATACACTTGAGGGAGGGTCCCAGATATGATCTTCTGTATAAAGCACCGTCTATCACTTCTTACTAGAGGGATCAAACACGGAGCCTCAGAGCCTCTTGGGGATCATTGGGCACCACTCCCCTTTTGAAATATTGGAGGAAATGAGTCATCCAGTTGGCCTCCTAGCCTCGATCTCTGACAAGGAAGCTTCCGTGATGGATGGGGATTTAAGAGTTTCCACATTAACATCTTTAGCCAAGTGATCAAAGGCTACCTCGGCTAGTTTGCTCAGGGCATCTTCCTTCTTGTTACGGCTTCGAGGAATGTGAATTACCTCCTGATTCTTGAATCTTTGAAATAGTTCTTGTACTTTTTTCAGATATTCCATCACTGGGGGTTCTTTGCATCATACTCTCCTATAACTTGGTTAGCTATTATGATGGAATCGCCATGGTCCTTGATTCTTATGGCTTTAACCTATTGCGCCATTCGTAGTCCGGCCAGGAAGGCTACATACTCGGCTTCGTTGTTGGTGCTGGGGAAATCTAAGCGAACAACGTAGGTCAGCTCGATCTTTTAAGGACTTACAAGTATGAGCCTCGCTCCGCTCCCTTCTTTATTGAAGGCCCATTCGTATAAATGTTCCATAATGATTCCTCCTTTGGGATCTCAATCTCTCATGATTGGTTTTTCAACATTGACTCTTTCTCTACAACTTCCTTTTCTTCGACTCCCGACGGGATCTCTATTAGGAAGTCAGCTAATACTTGCCCCTTGAGCGAAGCGCAAGGTTTATATTCAATCGTATGATCCCCCAGTTCAATTGCCCATTTAGCTAGCCTCTCTGAAACTTCTGGCTTCATAAGGACTTGTTGTAGAGGACAATCAGATATTACCAGGATTACATGAGCTTGGAAATAATGCCACAACTTCCGGCAGTGTATACCAAAGATAGGACTAATTTTTCTATCGGGGAGTACCTTTCTTATGGACCTTTTAATGTCCGGTGGACGAAATATATAGGCACCTGAGCTCCTCCCCTTTCCACCTTGAGGACTAAACTGATGGTTCGGTCAGTATGGGAGAAGTACAAAATTAGGGTTTCTCCAGGCAACGGGGACACAATTGTAGGGAGATTCCCTAGGTGTGATTTTAGGTCTCGTAAAGCCATGTATGCTTCCCTGTCCCAGCAAAACTTATTCTTCTTCACACTACTTCTCAACACATCCATGAAAGGGAGTATTCGGTCAGCTATCTTGGAAAGGAACCGATTTAAAACTACTAACCTCCAGTTTAGGCTTTGGACTTCTTTGAGATTTCGCGAGGGTTACATGTGTAGTAATGCTTCCACCTATTCAGGACTAGCTTTAAATCCTTCTTTGCTGATCAGCACCCCCAAAATTTTTCTTCCTCAACCTTGAAGGAGTACTTCCCCGGATTAAGCTTCCCATCCCCCCCCCCCTCAAGGTTTGAAAGGTTTCCCCTATATCCATCAGCATTCTCTCTTCATCTCCGCTTTTTATCACCAGGTCACATATCTTCCCCTTTGGTGATCAAACAAATGGTCCATGAACCGTTGATATGTTGCTTTGGAGTTTTTCAAACCAAAAGGCATTTTGGTGTAACAGAAAGTACTTTCATTTATGTAAAATTCCATTTTTTCTTCGTCCTTAGGATTCATCTAAATAAGATGGTATCCCTTATGAGCGTCTGAAAAGCACCTTAGTGGGAACTGGGACAGAGACTAAATATTTTTCTCTATTTCTGGGAGAGGATAGGCATCCTTCGGGCAGGCTTTGTTGAGGTCTTTAAAATCGATACACATACGCCAACTGTTGTCTAACTTGGCTATCATTATGGGGTTGGAGATCCACTGGGGGTATCTCACCTCCCGTACTAAACCTGCTTGCAGTAACTTCCGTGTTTCTTTTAATACGACTCTGCTTCTCTCCGGGCCTAAGCTTATTTTTTTTTGCTTGATTGGTTCCATCCACTGGAACTTTTTGAGATTTTGTTGCACCTGGGCCCGAGGAACCCCGGTCATATCTCCATACTTCCACCCAAAAAAGCCAGTGTTACGTAGCAACATATCCTTCAAAACCACTTTACCCTTGTCACTTAGTTGTGCCCCAATGTTTATTGTATGTTTCGGATACTCCCCATTGAGAATCAACTCTTCAATGTTCTTTCGGTTCTCCTCCGATTTGCCCCTGGCCTCTACCCCAGCGACAATTTCGACTGAAGATCGAACGGTGGCTATTCCCTTAGTTGTGGGGAACCGTAGTTAACCATGGACCATTGATGCTACGGCTCTAAGTGCTTTCGTCCTCGGTCTCCTCAAGATAATATTTTACTTCGATTGGGCTATCACCACGGAGAATCTTAGATGGACTGTTCTGACCCGGTCTCCAACTTATATGGAGAGTAAGGGAGCCGAGTGGCTCTCCCACTTCCCCTGAAAATCCCATGAGGGGACATACATCTTCCTCCAACATATTCCGTATTTCCTTTTGAATCGAGCGAAACAATGCTCAAACATGACTTCCATACCACTCCTCCGTCGACATGGACCCGAGTGATGTGGTGCCCGGCTACGCTGGCTGAGATGTTTAGGGGCATCTCCCAGGCTTCTTCATCATCCAGACCACGGAATGAAATGGGCGCTTTCATCCATGGCTTTCTTGTTAGACTTCGAGCTGTTCTCCCCATCTTTACCAACCTCCCATGGTCTTTGTCTTCGCTTTCCCTTCTACGTATCATGTCTACATAGTGTTTGTCTTCATCCTTGTTTTTAACCTTAAACCCCGGTTCCTTAGAAGGCAAGGGTAACTGGCCAGACTTCAAAGCGGCTTCCCAATTTTTTTTCAACTGGGGTAGTATGCATGGAGCTTTTATGATAATTACAGTATCCCTGGGGATTAGGTTTGCAAGCTTGTTTGAATGGACTCGATGTCCTGGGGGCGTACTTCATCTTGTCGGTGGCAAGTACATCACCGGATTCAGCAGGCGATCTCTCAGTGTATGGGGGGCCTATAGCGTGTCCCTTTAGACTGAGGACCCAGAGATAACCTGGGTGGGAAATATTGTGGGGTCGGAGAGTAAGATGGAATGTGGGCTGGAGGCCCATAAGGCACAAAGCGTCCCTTCTAGAATGGAGCTTTTCCTTTGCCTAACATGGCCCACCCAACGTTCTTACTTCTGTTCCCTTGTCGAGGAACTAACTTCTTACTTTCCCACTCCCTAAGTTTAGACCCCGTGTCTTTTCCCCAAACAAGTGCTCTCACTCGATCCATAGGTGGTGGGGAAATCTTCCCCTAGCTTCTCCATGAGTTGAAAAAACCTCACTCCACTTATGAACCCGCCGATATTCATGACCTCTGGTACTCCCTTGATGTTCATGCTTTCAATTACGTAACGTTCCATGAACCGCTCCACCTTTTCTTCTCCATGCTGCCGATGTGTAAGATTTCGTTGGGGTTTTTCATGGCTTTATGTTGCTGACAAAACTTTCGTAAAATATTTCCTCGTAGTTCTTCATAGTTATCAAGACTTCCAGGTTCCAAACTGTCGAACTCGATCCGAGCACCTCCCGTCAAGGTTTGTGGGAACATGAGACACCAAGCGGGCAAGGTCCACCCACTGACTAGCCCAGCTCCCCAAAAGGCGTGTAAGTGGTCTTTAGGGTCTTAAGTCCCATCATATTTTTCAACAGTGATTGGGTACTGGAGTTTGGGAGGCAACGGTGCTTCGGCTATGCGTTTTGTGAATTTAGAGACGTCGGAAGTGTCTGAAGGACTGTATGGGGCGTCCAAAGTACTTGAGGTAATTTTCTCCTTACCCTTGGCCAACGACTCGAGTAACAAGTTAGATTCCTTGTCGGGAGAGTCTTCAGGTTTAGTTTCTTTGGCTTCATCTAGGGTTTCAAAAGAGAGTCATGTTTTGACCGCCATTAGCTTGTCTTTTCTTTCTTGTTCTTCTAAGCATGCTTTTAAGGCATCCCTATGAGCTCGAATAAACTCAGGGGTCACCTTCCATCTTTCTTCCACGCCATCCCGAACATCCTCATCATTCGTCTCTTCCTGATCATTTTCTGTTTCGAATTCAATCAACACCGGACCTTCGTTTCTTTGATCACCCAGGGAAATATGGACTTCACTTGCTTATGTATTATTAGTCATCGAACCATCGCCACATGAGCCAGAAGAGAACAGTAGGGCGTCTTCTTTAGGCTGTGATCATCCATTCTTTCAAGGTTTCGGTGAAACCTTCAATCAAGGATGTCCCACGGATGGCGCCAATGTTGATACCCTAGATGAATCCTTAGGTCATGGAATCTTGGGAAAGATTGATCAAATGCAATGGTTGAATGGATATAGTTATGTGAAAGTATGAATGTATTATTGATTACAATCTGCCTATTAAAAGTATTCACCCATCTTTCTTATAAGAGAAGAAGGGATGCAGAATTACATAAAATATAATATTGAGGTCCTGGGGTGAAGTCTATTTTCCCCTGGTTCCATGTATTTTCCACCGAACCCTTCTTTTCCCCATATATCCATGGGATCTTTCATTGAGCATGGGATAACATGCTTCTTGGGCCGTTCACCTAGACCAGGCTACAGTGTCTTTCTTGCAGCCATGACAAGACCTTTCATTGATATTCTCTCCATTCCACTACATCTCGACTGGATCTGGGCTTTCCTCTTATTTGGGTTGTTCTTACAGGCCCGTATCCTATGTAAGCTCTTCATTGAGTATCTGAAAAGAGTGACACTACGAATTAAGATAGTTCAGAGGAAAAATAAAACATCAACGTAGGATTAACGAAATCTTAGGTTAGTGAAAGGTATTTCGCTTGTTACACTGAGACTTCCACATCATTCAATTAAATTTTCATGCTTTAACCATTTCAAATCAAGCACCATGTGCCACATAATTGCTTATAATGACAATCATTACGAATGTGCACAAAATAAAAAAAAATGAATTGAAACCAAAAAAACGAACCGAAAAAACCAACTTAGAAACCAGCTGTTCAGTTTTGAACTTTAACAAAAACCTAAATATTGGTCTTGGTTCGGTTTTGTATTTTGTCAAGAACCGAAAAAACAGAACGGACCAGAAATAACCATAATATCTTAACCGTAAGTCCGTAACCATTTTAGCAACATCTACTGATGACTATTTGTTTAGATTTAACATATGGTTAATAACAAATATATTTAGTTTCTAGATATGGTTAATAATTAATAGTTATAGGTTTTGATTTTGAATTTTAATTATATCTTTTATTAGCTTTTTCATTTTTGAAGTCCAAATATTCAATATTCTATTAATCATTAGTTTTTAAAAAATATCATGCCCAATTTCAATATCTTGGGTTTTTGCCCAAAAAGTTTTGGCTCGATTAGTAAAACCGAAAAAAAAACGCATCTAAAACGAAACGAACCCAAAAACCAAAAAAACTGAAACCGAATGGTTTTAAAAAAACATTAAACCGAAAGTTTGGTTTTTTGGTTCGGTTCTAGTCAAAAACCGCAACGAACCGCACCACGCACACCCCTTGCAGTTAGGGGTGTCCAACATACCCGAACTCGATTAACCTGACCCGACCCATATAAGCTAATTCGGGTCGGGTTAAATAGGGTCAAAAAGTATTAATCGGGTTATTCGGGTTAACCTGAATTATTAATAGGGTCGGGTTTCGGGTTAACCCAAATAATCCGATTAATGGCGATACTTAACTTTAAAGACAATGATGAAAAGACGAAATAAGCACTATAAAGGCAATTTTATAAGCTTTATAGAGGAGTTAATTATCTACGCGGAAAGTTCATTTATGCTGTTTTTATTTAATTAAACTAACGAACATGAAAAAATGTTTTACTTGTTGAATGTTCGTTTATGATCGTTCATTTAAGTTTATTTACGTTCATTCATGTTCGTTTCCATGTTAAAAGATAATTGTTAAATATTATTTGCATTTAGAAATTATATAACCATAATATGTTTTATATTTGTTTGTGTTTATTTAAATGTGTTCATTTATGTTCGTTTATGTATGTGTTCGTTAATGTATGTACATATATGTTCCTTCATGTTCGTTTATCTTTGTTTAGTTATGTTTATTTATATTCGTGAAGTAATGTTCGTTTAGATTTTAAATGACCAAACATAAACGTACACGAACATGTTTAGTTTTTAATTAACGAACATGAACACAAATATCTGTTTGATTAAGTGTTCGTGTTCATTAAAAGTTAAATGGATGAACACAGATATGCCTTTTTTCATGTTCGTTGGGTTCGTTTAGGTGCCTATAAATGTATTTATAAGATAATTACTTGTAAAAGAACTGAAAATTGAGTGGAATGAGAAATTTTGCAACCTGCAAATTACAAACACAAAAAAAACAATTAAAATTATAAAGTAACATGGTTAACCCGACTAAATAACCGAAACCGACTAACGCGGACCTTAATAGGGTCGGGTTGCGGGTTAGATATTTTATTAAGGAAAACCCGACTAACTCGACCGGATTGACCCGATAAACACCCCTAAGTATAGTCAATTACTTCATGATTTCATATAAATTCACCATTTTCATAATTGTATCCAGTTTGATGATCTAACGCATTCCAATTATCACTTTTAGCTCACTTTCATTACTTGGTGATGATTAAAACATCATTCATTTTTCAAAATCGTTATTTGGGCCAAAATTAGGCCTTTTTATCAAGAACATCGCCACCTAACTCTTGAGTTAATTCCCTTACTCAACATAATTGAATTAGTACGAGTTACATACATCAAATATGATCTACCTATAGATGCCATAATAGCACCTTTAATTTAGGAAATGACGAATAGCGTGTGGGGGTGGGGGGGTTAAATTTTGTCTAAAACAGTGTTGTAAAAATCGCTAACCTGTAGTAGGGGTGGGGACTAACGATTAGTCGAGATTAAGCGGGATTAATCGGATCGGACTTTAATTTATATTTTTCAATTTTATACACACACACACATTTTAATATGTAATTTTCGGTTTTTTACATACACAAACTAAAGCATCCCGTTTTTCGGGTTCCGGTTAATAAATGAAATATGAGTTATTCTGAGTCGGGCTAGTGTTGGGTCAAATGAATATGGGTTATGGACTTGGGTTATGAAAGAAGGAAAAATACCATGGGCTTAAGCCCAGGATCAATAAATATATATACCTTTAATCACCCATTTAATTCATTTCACACACATTCCATACACCTCCCAAAACACACACTTAAGCTCTCTCTCTAGTCTCTCTCTCTCTCTCTCTAGCCGAAATCACCAAGGAAAACCTATCCCGATCCAAGGTAATGATAGTATGATATTATATGAGCTTAAATCCGTTAGATATGGTCACGAAAGGACGAGCCGACATCGTTAAACCGTTTAAGTCGCGAGATCCGGGTGGAATCGGGTATAAACCGAACCTAAGATGAGCTTAGGGATCACCCTAGCTCAGATTTGAATCGAACGGGGCGAAAAAACGGTGAAAAACGAGTCAAAACTCGTTTTTCCGGCGAAACCTCGTTTTTCCGGCGGCGGCGCCGGAAAGTGGTACGAGGTTAAGAGGAATGTCAGGGAATGTTCTAACATTCCCTTACCTAACCCTAATTTGTTAGCGGAGGTCTAACGAACTAGCTTTGATTCGTGTACTGATTCGTTAAGGAAATACTAACGAACTAGCTCCAGTTCATTAAGTCCAATTCGTATGTTGACCAGTTCGTCATAAGGTCTAATTCGTTATGAGGACTGGATCGTTATAAGGGTTCATTTCGCTAAGGGGTTCAATTTGTTAAGCAGACCAAACGAATAAGGTCCAGTTCGTTATAGGTCCAATTCGCTAAAAGGCCAATTCGTTATGAAGTAACGAATTAGCCAATTCGTTAAGGAAGACAGAAGTAACGAATGAACCCCAATTCGTTAGAGTGCATATTAACGAACTAGACTTTGAAAGAATGACAGAATGGTCTCTGGACATAGAAAAAGAATGATTTAATTACAAAGAAGCCCTTGAACTTTTAAGTAGCAAATTAATTAATGATTTAAAATGTTAATGGAAAATATGATAAGACAGTTAATAGAAATAAAATTTTTCCAAGCTGACCTGGCAGCTTAACCCCAGCCAGGGGCTCTGCCCCTTGGACCCCGCTAGGGGCTGCCGCCCCTAGACCCCGCTGCCAGGGGCGCTTCCCCCGGACCCCCGTTCGTTAAGGGTTACAATTGAACAAGAAATACGATATGTGTAGTGATAGTAATTAATACGCGTAATTGTTATACAGTTAGTCGCGCACAGCTAAAGAGGGGAATAACCGTAAACGGTGAACGCAACTGCATTGAGGTGAGTTTCTAGCCCCATTCCTTGTTATGTTTTCGGGCTGTGTGCATACTCGATGTGATTAGTTAATACACTTATCCTAAGTGATAAGTGTATGCCATATATGTTTTATGTGAAAGGTATGATTGACTGCTTGTGTAAGGCCCCGTTCCCGGTGCCTCACTTTAACGTCGGATTTACTCATAAACACAGTTCTACAAATCAGAGTTTATTAAAACTTTCGCGGAAAATAAAACTTTAACTGTTTATTACAAAACATTTAATCTTTTCTTTAAAACCATAGAATCAATCATCATATTAAAACATCATTTCTTCCGTCTTCAAATGTCAGCCGTTCGATCCTTGCCATGTGCCAATCTCATGCTAGCTCTTTAATCATATTCACCTGCGTGCATACTAAAATTCAGCTACGCTGAGTGAGTTCTAGTTAATCAGGCGACATACAATACATACACATATCTTACATACATACATATCTTAACCTTGTATAAATATCCATAAGAGGAACGTCACATAATATTTATTAAAAGAACTATTACTATTAACCCTACTCTTTATATTCTCCAGAGAAGGACACTCTGTATATATATATTCACCATAGAAGAAGCATCCTATATACTTCCATAGAAGGAATACTATGCTTTCCATTAAAGGAACACTATGCTTTCCATCAAAGGAACACTGGGCTTTCCATAAAGGAACACTATGGTTTCCATTTAAGTAAACTCTATATATTATCCGTAGAGGGAACTCTATATATAAGCTATCATTTATTATCCATATAAGGAGATAATCATCATTATTCTTGGCAATACATGCAATATCCGAAGATCGTTCACGCATCGACAAACAAGCATCCTTATATTACACACAATATCCATATCTTTATTTATAACCTAACGGTACGTGCAATATCCGAAGATTGTTCACGTAACGTCAGACGATCATCATACATAAATCATACAAGGCATACACTTACCACTTAAAGTAAGTTTATTAACTATCACATCAAGTATGCACACACCCCAAAAACATAACAAGGAATGGGGGTAAAAACTCACCTGAACTCGGTTACTTCTTCCGTTAATGGTTACTCCTTTCTTGACTGTGCACGGCTAGCTGTATATCAATTATGCGTATTGATTACTATCACTTTTCATATTACGTTTCCAGTTAAATTATTACCCTCAACGAACAGGGGTCCGGGGGCAGCGCCCCTGGCAGCGGGGTCTAGGGGCGGCAGCCCCTAGCAGGGTCCAAGGGGCAGAGCCTCTGGCTGGGGTCAAGCTGCCAGGTCAGCTTGGAAAAAATTTATTTCTATTAATTGTCTTAAAACATTTTCCATTAAGATTTTGAGTTATTTTCTAATTTGTTAACTCATTCGCCATAACGAATTAAGCCTAATTCGTTACTGATTCGTCATCTTACATGCCTGATTCGTTAGTTGATTCGCTATTCTAGCTCGTTAGCTTATCATAGCGAACTGTGAGTAACGAACTACTGATTCACTATCCTATCCTGGTCTGGTTCGTCATCTGTTTCGTTACCTCAGCGTAACGAATTGGATAAGTAACGAATCACTTGATTCGTTGTCTTGTCATAACGAACTGGGTGAGTACGAATCACTTGATTCGTTGTCTTAATCCTTTCATTATAACGAACTAGAATCTGTTCTTATCTAGACTTTGACTAAGGGGTCAAAGTCAAAATCGTCAAGAATACGGAATGGTCAAATGTTACCAAATCTGCAATTAAGCCTTCATTTCTTAACCAAATAACAGGATTTAGGTATCAACGGATTCGGAATTACAGCGCCTACAAACCCTAACTATTCAATCATCCAAATGTTCGTGTTTAGAGGGTGCGATTTAGGCATATATATACGGGTTCTATTAGGTTAACAATTAAGCCATCAAATGTTAATCGATTTCCATAAGATTTGTTGCTTTGGACTCGTTTATAACATACTAAAACAGATCTATGATTTCCCAAACCAAACAGAACCTATATGAACGATTTCTAAATATAGACGTACCTTAAACGAGTCGGTTTACGAACACGGTTAAGCCTTGATGTTGTTTTGGTTCTTCACGACGATCTAGCACCAACGGGTTCGGATTTCCACCTTCGAATCTTGGCTCGGGTTATAGGATGGTGTTTGTGTGTGTTTATCAAGGTGTAGGCTATGGTGTAGATTTGGATAAAAATGGAAAGGATTAGTGTTTAAGGGGTATTTATACTACCTTAAGCCCATGGACCTAAGGCCCATCTTTCCCTTTCGGTCCATAATTAATTCCATCTAAAAGCGTACTTAACCTATCATATTTTATTATTATTATTATTATTATTATTATTATTATTATTATTATTATTATTATTAACAGAACGAAAAATTGGGATGTTACAGCTTGTTGGTACATGAACGATCTTCGGATATTGTGTGTATTGCCAGGTAAGGGTTTGATGATAAAATTGTTGTATATGAAGTTTGAATGATGTATGTATGTATGTATGTATGAAACTTACAATTATGTATATAGAAAGGTATGGTATGAAGGTATGGAAGAAAGGGTGACCGGACCCTAATAATATCCGAGGATGGAGGGTACCGGACCCTAATAATATCCGAGGATGAAGGGAGACTGGACCCTAATAATATCCGAGGATGGAGGGTACCGGACCCTAATAATATCCGAGTTATGTAGGGTGAAATGCACTTTATAACGTAAGGTTAGCTATAAATGTGTATGGACGAATGAAGTACAGGTTATGTATGAAATGCGTACCTTCGGGCACGTATATGTGTATGTAAAGTAAGTTATGTTATTAACTAGAACTCACTCAGCGTAGCTGACTTTTAGCATGCACGCAGGTTAACAGATTGAGACAGCTGGTTTGAGATGGACACATGGCAGAATAGAAGAGGCTGGCATTTGAAGATTCATCATGATGTTTCGATACTATGTTTTACTTATGTTTTAAAAAGGAAAAGTTATGAATATTTTTAATGAATGGTTGACTATTAATATTATTTCGCGAAAGTTTTGATTAACTCTGATATTTAGAACTGTGTTTATGAGTAAATCCAATGTTAAAGTGAGGCACCGGTAACGGGGCCTTACACAAACATATTTTGACCGGAATTGGCTGGAATCTCGCTGGAAACCATTAATTCTTGCTGGAATCTCGCAAGAAACCGTTGATTTTGGTCATAATATCGCCAAAAAACACTGATTTTGGTTGGAATCTCGCTGAAAACCGCTTATTTGATCAGAATATCGCCGGAAACCACCGATTTTAGCCGGATTTGACTGTTGACCGATTAATTAGCTGACTAACCCAAAATTAATCAGTGAAGTGATGACTAGCGATTAATCAGAAATTAATCAGTGTCTAGTCAGGGTTTTTACAACACTGCCTAAAAGTCTAAAACCCGAACTTTTAATATCTTATTGGTTACTATTTACAATTAAATTTAATAGTTTATATCAAACTCCTAATCATCATACTTAAAGGCTTTAACCTATTAGACATAAAAAATAAAATAAATAAAAACCATTGGCTTCCATAACTTTCATACGTATCATAATCCATCAAATACCTTTTTATATATAGGAGTTATGAGATTAGAAGCTTACAAAGCAAGTTAAAATTGATTGGTAAAAGTTTGTTTTATTTATAGCTCCAAACTGACTTCAAATTGAATTTTATTATAGAAATAGGTTATTAACCCGTGTGCGACACGGGTGGAAATATTTAAATTTTCGAACAAATACATGTCATTTGAAATGACAATATAAGTTGTTATTGTAGGTTATTTATATTTGGTATTTACAGAGATACTAAAGACATGAAAATTAGAATATTACACAGTAAACAACAATAACACAACTTACTCAACTGGATATGAAGATTATCGGCTAACTTGAATTGACATAGATTATAAGAAATTCATTTATGTAAAAGTATATAACCCACCAATATATTTCTATAATAGTAACACATGCTACACATGGGTTGAAAACATACAAACAACCATATAAATATAGACAACCATAAACTTTCATAACTAACATATTAAACCAACACAAATATTTAACATAAATTTGTAACCAAGATATTAAACATTTAGATTGTGTACATAAAAACTTAATACTTACACAAACTTACTATACACCTAAATTAAAAAACCAAATGAAGACATGAACATGTTATCATCATATTAGCCCACCATCAACTCCTTCGATGTTTAATATACACGAGTGGAAAAACATAAACAAACTTAATAAATATACATAACATATTCAAGCAACACAAATATGATACACAAGTTTTTGACCAAAAAGTTAAACATTTAGATTATCTAGATATTAAAAGTTCAAAGTTAAAATA
Source organism: Bidens hawaiensis (assembly GCF_021521415.1). Lineage (NCBI taxonomy): Eukaryota > Viridiplantae > Streptophyta > Magnoliopsida > Asterales > Asteraceae > Bidens > Bidens hawaiensis. The sequence continues at coordinate 52,133 of NW_027493010.1, read as the reverse complement.
ACTTAATGTACACCGAACAAAAAAAAACATTCACAAAGACTAACCTTGTTCTTTCATATTAACTCACCATCAAGTTCTTCAACATTCTATCAAAAGAAACTAATTTTGCTTCACCACCTGAAAATAAATAATAAAAAAACAATAGCATCCTAATTAAATATACACATATATTTGAAATTATAACATATTTAATAATAGGATAATACATGTGCTACACACGGGTGGAACATATTTAAAATATAATATATACATAACATCATATAAATTTAATGAAATGCAAATGTTGTATATATAAATAAATGATAATTTTACATGAATTATAAGACATCATAACTTATTTGAATCAAATACAAAAAAATACAAAGACTAACAAATAGTTACCATGAAAATGTTGCATTTATATATAAATGATAATATTACCCGGTCATACTGTAATATTAAACGGAAAATAGTTACCGGACGGCAAATAACTTCATTATTACCATAGAAAGCAAACGAATAGAAACAAAGATGTTTTGTGGTTACATTAGTTACTTGCTAATTCAAACCAAAAATAATAATGATAATAATATGCAATGTGAATTCAAACATATATATTTAGAATAGTTAGAATTGGTTATCGAAAATATGTGGGTTTTATTTAAGGCATAAATCTTGAAATTTAGACATTATTTACATTTACACATAAATAAAATGTAAAGTTTGATGATATTGGAAACTATATTATATATATGTATCTATTATAATTTTAATGAAATGTAGATGTCAAATTAAAAAAAGATCATTTTACATTAATTACAAGACGTAGCATTGTTATTTTAATTCAAATACAAAAACATACAAAGACAATCAGAGATAAATTAAAATTTAAAACATGTTTATAAATTATACCATGAATACAAATAACACATGTTAATTAAAACATAATACTCTAATGAAATCAACATAAAAATGTATTGTCTTATACACATTTTGCATAACTAATTTGACAACAAATATAAACAATATGAGTATCATGGTTTTTTATGATACCAGTTTTTGTAATCTTCAATTTCAAACAAATAACCATAGATAAACACACGACTGATAGCTGATCCATAGGAATTTGAGACATAAACTTTCTCTACGAATGAAAGATATAATAAAAGTTAAAAATTATTATATGTATTACGTAAACGTTTGAAAATTCTGAAAAAAAAAGTCCGTTTTAAGAATTATTGAAAAGTAAAACGTCTAATTGTGTTATATTTACCCTTCAAAATTGATTATAAAGAAATGTCATAACTCATAACTAATAAATTAATTAGTGGTCAACATATATTGTAAAAGCTTAAAATCAAACGATTTACATATATAGAAAGTATAAATGGTTTTGAAGTTGGCAAAATATAGTATAATTAATTCTGATTATATCATTTTGGTCAAATGGTAGTTAGTTGTTATAATATTTGAAATCATTCTTAAAATACAAAAATCTTTGTAACAATATTATTAGTGTGAATTAAATAAATTAGAGTTTAAATGATTTAATTTGACTTCCATAACTACCCCGATGTTTTGGAAAGCGTTAATAGTCAAAACCATTAGATTTTTAACTAATTTAATTGAAAATCATTAATATTTAAATAATTTGATTTTTGGTAATATGATCATAATATAATTTAATTTTGTTAATAATAAACGGTTTTTGAAAATATATCAAATAAATAATATGGAAAATGACAACAACTGATTTATAAAGTATAAAAATCTTTTAACTTTCTTTGAGATTGGTGAAATAATGTTTGCTAATATTATAAATAAATAATGATGATTAGTACATTATTTAACAATCAATTTCATTATATATATATTTTTTTTTAATTTTATATATTAATTTTGACATTTATGTCTAATTAACAATTTGTCAAATATATAAGATTAAAAGTTTGTTGAGATTGAAGATATTAATATTGATAGTTGGGATTAGAAACTATAAAAAATATTTTAAATTTGTCAATTTATGTATTTAATATGATCTAAATTTGTTATACTTAAGATTAAATTGATGGTCAAATTTCGATTTATTAAGGAATCTGAATTAATTTCCATAATCAACTGCATTTAATATTTTTTTAGAATTCAAAATTCAAAAAACTTTCCATTTTTTTTAAGTTGACTAACTAAATAATATATAGTTAAAATACATAAAAGGTAAAAGTAAAGTTTGATGAGAATGAAAACTATAAACATCTTTTAAATTTTTCAAATTGCGTATTTAATATGCTATAAATTTGTTATGCTTAATAGACGGTTATATTAATAAAATACATTTAATATTAATAGGAAATAGTATGTAGATAATATAAAATTTTAAAACACCATAAGAATTTCACTTAATACAAAAAACTTTTAAGTAGAATTTGACCAATAATAAAAATCATGGAAATGTGGAAATAAATGAAAATAATGGAAACTTTATTATTGTATTTACGTAATTAAAATCATGAAAATATATTAAATAAAATTTGACCAATAATGAAAATCGTGAAAATATATTAAATTAGATTTGACAAAGATATTTTTTAACAAATGGTGAAATTCAAACTCTATAACATATTTTTGTAAATTTCATATAAATGATGAGAATTGAATTATGATACATATATATATGACATTTGAAGGGAGGAAATCGGTTTCTAAAATGTCATATTTAATGTGTTTAAATCTAAAAATGTAACATAAGATAATATTGGAAAGTATAATAACGTTTTAAATTGCGTTGACATTGGTAAATTATTTGGACTTTGACCAACAACAATATAAGATTGAGTATCTTACTATAGATAATTTAATGTCTTATAGAATAATCAACTAAATTTCATTTCCAGGTTATATAATAATCAATTGAATTACATAAATTGTGAAAAATAAATAAATACATGAATACTAACAGAAATATACATTAATATTAAACAAAAATAAAAGACATCTTATCAAACAATCCTCAATCCATGAAATTAATTAGCTATATCAAGTTGGGGACAATAACCTGAAATGATAAAATTAAATATTAATATCACATAATTAATAAATTACAAATTATGGAAGATTTGAATCATGTGAAAAAATGTAAAATTGATGTTAGAATTTACAACCGGAAAATCTGAATCGCGTTACCGAAAAAAGGAAATAGTGAAGATCTCCATTGAATCTTCGATTTTGATATATAACCTAAAGAGATTATAAGAAAAAATCATATAATTATTAATATAATACAAACAAAAACATAAAACAAAAATAATTGTAATTGATATAAAACATCATGCTCGGGAATGCAAGACTTCCGTGCATAGGCTTGAATTCTATTACCCTGAAACATTAATATTAACATTATTAAAAAATTATATGAATGATATAGAAAATTAATGAATGTGTAAGAATACTATTTCGTCTTGCACAATCATTTCGATCGACAAATCCTCCTCGGGCTTTGAACTGTCCTTCAGACGCCAAAGTTTCAAAATACGCACCTTCAGGATACACAACACAAAATAAAAACCTTAGACACAAAGATAATCGTTTTTGCTAAAGATGATTTGATGGTGTAAGAATTACCGTATAAAAGTTAAGTATTGTAACGTCCCCGAAATTTCGATCCAAAAATGATAAGTTAGTAAAACTAAAGGGGTTTAAAAAATAAAATAAAAATCCTGATTTATTGACCCATCACGATGCGCGATGGGCATAGCCAGAGAGGCCATAGCGATACGCGATGGTCCTTGATAACACATCAACATGTGTCACCCGGAGGTAACACGTGGCAGACGACGTGACACGTGGCAGACCACATGTCAACACGCCGTGTCTTAGAAAATGACACGTGTCCGCCACGTGGAAACACGTGGCAGAGGGTGGTTAAGACGGTGACACGTGTCGCCACGTGGCGACACGTGGCACTCTCTGAGAAACGTGTGTCATCGCGGTACGTGATGACCAAAAAGAAAGGTTCCATCGCGTACCGCGATGGGACGAAATTTCAGCTATAAATAGGACGTCCCATGGCTCATTTCCATCACACCACCCCACTCTCTCTCTCTAGAAACTTTCTCTCTACCTCGATTTCCGTGCCACCGACCCGAAAACTATAACCTCGTATTCCGCACCATATATCGAAGTTCGTAACGACAATCCCGACGACCGGCGCACCTCATTTTGCGTGCCGACCTCGAAACGCGGAACGACCTCGTAAACCGTGTCGACCCGAGACGACCCAACATTCTGCCTCAAAGTACGTGCGCGACCCGGCGACTCCCGAATGTTGCCTCGATTTGCGTGCTGAGGAGTTGTTGATCAAGATTCTCAAAGTACGTGCAAGCGTCGAAGTGCTGCCCGAGAATCTAGAAAATAGTAAACTAAGCAAGGTATGGGTTCTGCCCAAATAAAATATTATTATTCCAAAGGCTTAGACCCTAGTCGGGGGTATATCCTAGACCTTGATCAAAGTATGACAACTAAATAAAATTTCTTTATAATTAAGAAATACAAAATGGTCTAAACAAAGATTATAGTAAATATATAGTTTCTTTATGATTGAGAAACTTAAGGTTATAGTTAAGATAGTGTTTCTTTATTTTTAAGAAACATAAGACTTAACAAACAAAGGTTATAGATAAATGACGTTTCTTCTTAAAGTAGAAACATATCATAGACATTCTTCTTGAAGAAGAAACGTAGCATATGGTTAGCAAATACAGAGAAGGAATTCATATCAAACATATTTTATTCAAACAAAAGATCAATCAAGGTTTAAGCTGTCAAAACCAGACTAAAGGTCTGTAGTCAAATTAAGAGACGATCCGGGTATTTACATAAATCTATTTTATTATAGGTCAATCATACAATCAGTCAATCATTCATTCATTCATTCACAAAGGTTTTCAAACGAGATCACCACATCATTCAGAACAGACAATCACAGGTGAATACATTAAACATTTTTCAGTCAAGATAAGCAGGTTGTTTATCTTAAACAAAGACAGTCAAATACAGATTTATGGGATTACATGTTCCCTATTAAAATACAAGAAAGAAAATAAAAACAACTCAGACCGAGTAAACAAGTGTCTGGATCCAAACATAATCAATCTAGTCTATCAGTCAAGGCTACGTGGCCGCAGACTAGAGGTCACAGTAAAAGTTCTCCATTGGGTGTCAACTCCCGGAGAACCGTAATTGTGTGTATATGGCAGTGATACAAATCCCAGAAATAATAGACGTTTCTGCTTAGATTGTTTCATGAAAACTATCTTGTCAGTCAAAGAAAGATTTATAAAATATTTTTAGAGTCAACGATTCACCAGCATATCGCTGACGTATTTTCCCCCCATGATTACAGGAAATAAAAGATAGTACAGGTAGCAAGGAATTATATCCATCCAAAAAGATAGATGCTCGCAAGGTAGAGATGACTCAGTTTTTACATATTAAAATATTGTAAAACAATATTTAAACATGATTTTTAAAAACGAGGTTTATAAATCAAACACTCAGATAATTATTATCCGAGAAGCTTTTCAATTAAATTAATATTTATTATAAATAAAGGTTTCAAAATGTAAATTAATATTTTATTATAAGACTTCCGCTAAAACTCTGATATATTTTCAAAACAGGTACCAACTATTGGTCACACGCCTAGGCTCTAAGTGCGGGTGTGACAGGTTGGTATCAGAGCCATCGATCTTAGCGAATTAGGTATTTAATCATACCTAGGCTTCGATCAGAAATAAGTTTATAATAAACATTAGTATCCAAGTAAGGATATCAAAGAAATAATTGAATGATTAAAATTTAATACCAATAAAATATAACAAGTATGGATAAGATAGGAAAAACGCGCTCCTATCCCTAATATAACCTCGTACAGATGTCCGATTGTCAATCTAGCGAAGAATCCATTAAGCTTCGATCCAGAAAAGGGAAAGGCTATATGGGTACATCTTTTCTCCCAATTCCTATATCTAGTGATGAAAATTCATACCAAACGGCAATGGAGGAAGATTTAGATTCGTTTGATTCTAATATCCCGCTAGCCCATATTATTCCAAATCAGCACACGTATGGAGACGTATCAAGTAGATCCAAGAAACCAATGGTGGCCAAAGGAAAAGAAATAATAACTTATCCAAAAGAAAATCCTCAGGGACAGGAATATTATTTTTAACAATGCAAGATCCTTACTTTGCTCATACTAAAGAAATGGATGCTGAGGAAAGGCGAAAAGAAAAGAGGGGAGAAAACATGATGGGCAACAAGATCAAGAAGATGATTATTCGATGGAAGAAATAAGGATCGTAGTAGTTGTAAACAAATGTAATTGTAATAAATGTCGTGCAATCTTGTAACAACATAAATAAGAGATATATATTTCCTCGAAATTGATAATATATCTTTTAAAAAGAATTATGTCAAGAAAAGATTGCACAAACTCTCAAGATAATTCTTCCAAGTACAACTGGAAGTAAGAGAGTAATAGCTAGAAAATAAAGGAAAGGTCCAGGTGGACAAAGTCTAAAAGATGACTAACCTGAAGACAACGTTTGAATAAAACATGACCTAGAAAAAGAGAAGTATAGAAATTCTCGTGGTCTATTTGTACACAAGGTATGTACTAACCATTTCAAGAATACACAACAAAAAAGTATTGATGCCTCTCAAAGAACCCCATCGACTATCATCGTCAAAATACTTGGAAAAATAATTATCGTTTCATACGATTATCCCAAACATCAAATTCTCAAATAAACAATTAGATTATGTCACTACAAGACGTATAATCTCAAGGAAGAATAGAAAGAATTCTCTCGAAATGCGATAAGCTAAATTAAACAATTCATAAACGAATCAATCTTTTGCACTAACATCAAATGTCACACATCCGTTATAAACTGTAACATCCTACTTTCGGTTATAATAATAAAATAAAGTTCGTTTATTTTATAGCGGGTCGTTATCGGTTTAGTTAAATAGAATACGAGATGGACTTGTGTTGGGTAAATGGATATGGGTTATGGACTTGGGTTATGGAGGAATGAAGGAAAGACCATGGGCTTAAGCCCATGATCAAAAATATATATACCCTTAATCCTCCATTTAATTCATTTACACATATCCCTTACACCATCCAAAACACACACTTAAGATTCTCTCTCTAGTTCTCTCTCTCTCTAAACCGATATCAAGAAGGAAACCGAGAACCGACCCGAGGTAATGATAGTATTTTATTGTTTGAGCTTAAACCCGTTAGATATAGTCACGAAACGACGAGCCGACACCGTTAAACCGTTTAAGTCACGAGATCCGGATGGAATCGGGTATAAACCGAACCTATGATGAGCTTAGGAGTCACCCTAGCTCAGATCTGGATCAAACGGGACGAAATACGGTGAAAAACGAGCTAAAACCCGTTTTTCCAGCGAAATCGCGTTTTTCCTGCGGCTTTCCGGCAATGACGGCGCCGGAAAGTGGTACGAGGTTAAGGGGGAATGTCAGGGAATGTTCTGACATTCCTGACCTAACCCTAGCTCTCTACAGGAATATAGCGAATTAAAGGTGATTCGCTAGCTAGTTCGTCTATGGGAACATAGCGAACTGATTACAATTCGTGTTCAATTCGTTAAGGGAAAGGGATGACGAATCACCCTTGATTCGTTATAGCCAGTTCGTTAGAAGAGAGAATGAATTAGATTGACTAATTCGTTATATGGACTAATTCGTTATGTGGACTGATTCTCTAAGAGTTCAATTCGTCATAGGGTTCAATTCGCTAACCAGACCAAACGAATAAGGCCTGACTCGTTATAAGGTAACGAATGGGTTCATTCGTTATGAACCCCATTCGTTAAAGGACTGGGACGAATTAGAAGTTTAACATAATGACAGAATGGTCCCTGAACTTAGAGAGAATGAGATAACTACATAATGGACCCTTGGACCTTACCGTGCCCAACTGAGGAAAGGAATAACAATTAACGGTGAACGTAACCGACTTCAGGTGAGTTTCTAGCCCCACTTCTTTGTTATGTTTTCGGGGCTGTGTGCATACTCGATGTGATAGTTAATACACTTACCTTAAGTGGTAAGTGTATGCCTTGTATGATGTATGTATGATGATTGCTTGCGGTGCGTGAATGATCTTCAGATATTGCATGTACCGTCAGATGGTAGCTAAAGACGTGATTGCAATGTATGATGTAAGATAAGATGCATGTATGAATATTTATGATGTATGCATAATGTACGTATGATAAGTTAATGGTACGTGAATGCTCTTCGGAGATTGCACGTATTGTCAGGAAAAATATTTAAGGACAGGTATAGTGTGAAGCTATGGAAGAAAGGGTACCGGACCCTAATAATATCCGAGGATGAAGGGTACCGGACCCTAATAATATCCGAGGATGAAGGCTGACCGGAACCTAATAATATCCGAGGATGAAGGGTGACCGGACCCTAATAATATCCGAGGATGAAGGGTGACCGGACCCTAATAATATCCGAGGTATGTAGGGTGAAACGCCCTTTATAATGTATGGTTAGGTATGAATGTGTATGGACGAATGCTGATCTTGATATGTTGTAATGCGTACCTTCGGGCACGTATATGTGTATGAAAAGTAAGTTATGTGATTAACTAGAACTCACTCAGCATAGCTGACTTTTAGTATGCACGCAGGCAAATAGGTTAAGGCAGCTCGCATGACTGAAGACACATGGCATGGAAATCGAAGATACTGCATCTCGAAGAAATGTTGTGATGTTTTAAAGACTATGTTCTATTTTAATCGACTACGAATGTTTTATAAGACATGATTTGATGGTTATGTAAAATGTTATGGTTGAAGTTTTATTATTCCGAGAAAGTTTTTTTTAACTCTGATATTTAAAACTGCGTTTATGAGTAAATCCAACGTTAAAGTAGGGCTACCGGTAACGGGGCCTTACAAGTTGGTATCAGAGCAAAGTTCGAGAGATTTAAGCATCCTTCATGCTTAGACTCAAACAGAGAATGGGATAAAAGTAAGAAAAGAAAGAAGATGCCAGTACGAGAATGCCATGTGTCACTCAAGCAAGCTAAGTAAAGGTAAAGTGTGTGATTAAATTCACATGTAAAGTAGAATAATGAATGAATGTTTGCGTAATTGCTAAATAAAGAATGTATGAATGCTAGCTTAATTGCTAGGGATAGAGGTATAAGATGATATGAAATTCTTGATTGTCTAACTGTTAGAAGTAGAACCAGCACAAATAGACTCATAAAGGGAAGTGTATAGGACACGGAAAGTAACGTGATCAGCTAATCACAGCTGGCCACTGTTATTACCTGTTAGCCTTACTATCCTTGTACTAAATGGTTTCTTAAGTGATGACGTTTGTGTTTCCTTATAAGAATATGAATGGCTGGAGCTAAGAAAGCTGCTGGAAAAGGAGGACGTACAAGACTTCGTGGCAGGCCACGCGTTGTCCGAGAACCGTCAGTGGAAGCAGCTACTAATAATGAGGGAGAAGGAAGTGCAGCTGGTGCAAATCCGAGTAACAACGAGGGGTATCAACTTGACCCTGCTGTTCAAGCTGCCATTGCTCAAGCGGTAGCAGCTGCTACAAAGAACTGGAATGCTGAAGGGTCTGCTGGAGGCCGTGAAAGAATCGCTGAAAGGATGGAAGGAGATGGTAAGAAAAATGGTGAAGGGGAAGGGGAAGAATCAAGCGTGGTGAAGTCAGTGAAGGTTGATGACAAGAAAAGGGGCCGAGGTGGGTGCTACTATAAGTCTTTCAAAAGCTGTGGTCCACCGGAGCTAACCGGCTTGGGAGACGCAATCGCTACTCTCCAATGGATAACCGCGATGGACAAAATTATCTGAATTAGCGAATGTTGTCCCAACCAAACTGTGGGGTATGCTACCCAATCCTTCAGTGAGGAGGCGATGTACTGGTGGGAGACAGTTGAGCAGAGGAAGAGTCGAGAAGAGATCAAGGCCTTGAGGTGGGACGATCTGAAGGAGTTAGTGATGAAACGATTATGTGCTGATGCAGAGATAGAGAAGGTTGAGATGAAGTTCTTAAGTCTGAAGGCGGGTAAGATGACGCACCGAGAATACCTCACTGAATTCAACTGTCTGTCAAGGTTGGTGCCAGACATGGTGAACACCGAGGCCAAGCGGATCAAATGCTACCTCAGGGGACTGCCACAGAATGTTCGTGTCTTGGTCAAGGCTTGTATACCAGGTACTTTTGATTCTGCTGTGGGGCTCGCGGCAACGGTTTATGAGGACTTGATAGATGAGGTGGCTATGGATGAGAAGAAGGAGAAGAAGTGGGTCGCGCCTGCCAAACAACCGGGTACTCAGTTATGGAACCCTAGGGACAAGAAGCAGAAGGTGTGGGGGAGAAAGGCATGCAAGACGAGTGGAAGGTACACGGTGGCGAGTGCAAGTGGGGTACTGGTTCGGACGTGTGCCACAAATGTGGAAAGGCTCATGGTGGAGAATGCAGGATGGGGACAAATGTCTGCTATAAGTGTGGGAAGATGGATCATTATGCTAATGAATGTAATGCAAAACCAGCATGCTTTAAGTGCTGTAAGACAGGCCATATGGCAAGGGAGTGCGCCGACGGTGTGGCTGGAGGTAGTGGGAAGAAAGATGCTGATCAAGCAAGGCCAAGGACTAGAGCCTACATGCTGACCCAGGAACAGGCTAGACAGATTCCTGATGTTGTGACCGGTACGTTCTTAGTAAACGGCATTTCTGCTTCCGTATTATTTGATTCTGGTGCGAATAGAAGTTTTGTAGCTACGACATTTAGTAACCGAGCTAAAATGAAAGGCTGCCGAGTGTCTGAAACTTTTATAGTAGAAACCGCCAGTGACACTTCGGTTAAAATAACAAAAATGGTTGAGGATTGTAAGATAGAATTAGAGGGACATGAGTTCCCTGTTACTTTGTATGTTATGACCTTAGGAGGGTTCGATGTATTCTTGGGAATGGATTGGTTGTCTGAGTTCGAAGCTCAGATAGTATGTAAGAGTAGGATAATAAAGCTAAAGTCCTTGGATGGTAGTGTCGTGACGGTTTATGGCGATAAGGAAAGTTCAGGTTTTAAGGTCATTTCAATGATAAAAGCCGAAGGTTTGTTAAGGCGAGGGTGCGGTGCCTAACTGGCGTATGTTGTCAACGCTACGGCCGAGACGAAAGAAATGAAAGATGTTCCTATTGTGCGCGATTACCCAGAAGTATTCCCTGAGGATCTTCCGAGGTTGCCACCGGAAAGTGAGATAGAATTCCAGATAGATTTAATACCAGGAGCCCAGCCCGTCGCGAAAGTGCCTTACCGTCTAGCGCCGTCTGAGAGGAAAGAATTGATGTCCCAACTGCAAGAACTCCTCGACAAAAGTTTCATAAGACCAAGTGTTTCTCCTTGGGGTGCCCCAGTGTTGTTCGTGAAGAAGAAAGATGGAAGTATGTGAATGTGCATAGACTATCGCGAGTTGAACAAGCTTACGGTAAAGAATAGATATCCTTTGCCAAGGATTGACGATCTGTTTGACCAACTGCAAGGGCCAAGCTGGTTCTCACGAATAGATCTCAGATCAGGCTATCATCAGTTGAAGGTGAAAGAGGCAGACATCCCTAAAACAGCGTTTCGGACGCGGTATGGACACTACGAGTTCCTCGTAATGTCATTCGGTCTAACGAATGCTCCCGCAGCATTTATGGACATGATGAATAGGGTATGTCGGCCAATGTTGGATAAGTCGGTTATTGTCTTCGTCGACGATATATTGATTTATTCCAAAAGCAAGTCCGATCATGCTGAGCATCTGCGAGAAGTATTGGAGACTCTGAAGAAAGAGAAGTTGTATGCTAAGTTTTCGAAATGCGCGTTCTGGTTGCAAGAAGTGCAATTTCTAGGTCACGTGATCAATCCTGAAGGGATTACCGTGGACCCAGCTAAGATTGAAGCGATAACAAATTGGAAGACTCCACAGAATTCGACTGATATACGAAGCTTTTTAGGGTTGGCTGGCTACTATAGGAGATTCATCGAAGGTTTCTCCAAGATAGCCGCACCGTTGACCGGCTTGACCCGAAATTCGATAGTATTCAGTTGGGGTAAGTTTCAGGAAGAGGCTTTCTAGGAGTTAAAGAAGAGACTCACGCAAGCTCCAATCCTTGATTTACCCGATGGTGACGAGGATATGGTTGTTTGTACTGATGCTTCGCATCGTGGGTTAGGTTGCGTGTTGATGCGACGAGGAAAGGTGATAGCTTACGCGTCTAGACAATTGAAGGTCCATGAGAGTACTCATCCGACGCATGATTTGGAGCTAGCAGCAGTAGTGCATGCTCTCAAGATATGGAGACATTATCTGTATGGTACTAAGTGTACCATTTACACAGATCATAAGAGTTTAAAGTACTTCTTCGAGCAGAAGGAATTGAACATGAGGCAGAGAAGATGGTTAGAATTGATAAAGGATTACGACTGCGATATTAAGTACTACCCTGGTAAAGCAAACGTGGTCGCTGATGCACTAAGCCGTAAGAATGAGGAAGTCATTGCAACAGTAAAGTCATATCAGCTAGTTATGAACTCAAACTTATTTGAAGAAATCATCAAGGTGCAGTCTGAAGTGCTGGTAGATGAAGGGCTAGTAAAGAAAGAAAGGATTTTTGGTCAGCAAGACAAGTTGATGGAAAACACGCATGGTGTTAAGACTAGGTTTGACCGCATGTGGATTCCACGCCATGGAGATCTCAGAGGTCGAATCTTAGATGAAGCTCATAAGTCAAGATATTCTATTCATCCAGGAGCTACGAAGATGTACCAAGATTTGAAAAGAGACTACTGGTAGCCAGGAATGAAGAATGATGTGGTAGATTACGTCAGTAGATGCTTAACTTGTTTACAAGTCAAGGCAGAGCATCAGAAGCCTTATGGGAAAATGTAGCCTTTAGAGAGACCAGAATGGAAATGGGAACACATCACCATGGATTTCATAACGAAGCTACCTCGTACAGCTAAGCATCATGATACCATGGTATCCGAGGATGAAGGGTACCGGACCCTAATAATATCCGAGGATGGAGGTTACCGGACCCTAAAAATATCCGAGGTATGTAGGGTGAAACGCCCTTTATAATGTATGGTTAGATATGAATGTGTATGGACGAATGCTGATCTTGATATGTTGTAATGCGTACCTTCGGGCACGTATATGTGTATGAAAAGTAAGTTATGTGATTAACTAGAACTCACTCAGCATAGCTGACTTTTATTATGCACACAGACAAATAGGTTGAGGCAGCTCGCGTGACTGAAGACACATGGCATGGAAATCGAAGATACTGGCATCTCGAAGAAATGTTGTGATGTTTTAAAGACTATGTTCTGTTTTAATCGACTACGAATGTTTTATAAGACATGATTTGATGGTTATGTAAAATGTTATGGTTGAAGTTTTATTATTCCGAGAAAGTTTTTGTTAACTCTGATATTTAGAACTGCGTTTATGAGTAAATCCAACGTTAAAGTAGGGCTACCGGTAACGGGGCCTTACATAACATTCAATCATTAGTATATAAATGTAACACCCCGCAACCGCAGCGGAAACGTAAACGGGATGCGACAGACACCTCTGATATCAACCACATTGTTTATAAAGAAAACTGAATGCATTAATATACTTCAAAATTACATTATCTCATCTTTCATTACCGTCTAGGTGATACACACATCATACAATACGATTCATAATTCTATCTGTTATAATGTATCCTAACATCCCGCACACAAATCTTACACACATCAAGCACTTAGCACGTAAGCAATCACTTCATCTAAATTGTACCTGAAAAGCATGTGAGAAAACGGGTCAACTACGAATAGTTGGTGAGTTTCACAATTTTAGTAAACCATGATAAATCCATATCATAATATAATATTATCTGGGGACACTGTTAACCCAGTACTGTACTCACTCCGGGGACAATGTTAACCCATAAACACTTTTAGGAACCCCTGGGGACACTGTTAACCCAGTACTGTACTCACTCCGGGGGCAATGTTAACCCAGAAACACTTCTAGGAACCCCTGGGGACACTGTTAACCCAGTACTGTACTCACTCCGGGGACAATGTTAACCCAGAAACACTTTTAGGAACCCCTGAGGACACTGTTAACCCAGTACTGTACTCACTCCGGGGACAATGTTAACCCGGAAACACTTCCAAAGACATCTGGGGACACTGTTAACCCAGTCCTGTACTCACTCCGTACGATTCCCGTACAATCAAATATTTATAAATACACGCAAATCCATGCGTTCAGTATGTATTTAAACATTTCAATAGTAACATGTTTTTCGCCCCGGGAAAATATTTGAAAACAATTCAGAAAAAGGGGCTCGTGAAACTCACCTTAGCACATGCAAGCAGGTAACAACAATCATTATCAGTTAACACGTCCAATCTGTAATATGATCCCTACGATCGTTACTATACACTTATTATTAATATAACTTTAACCAAGTTAACCGGTACATCTGGGGGCACTGTTAACCCAGCACTGTACCCGTTCAGGGGGCAAGGTTAACCCAGAAACACTTCTCCGGACTCAGATTGTGATGTCGTTTAGAGTTCCATGGTCACAACTACTATTAGTCGTTTTTTCTCGTTTTGCGTGTCTAGCACGGTTATCCGTTTTTTATGTTTCAAAAATGAGTTTGGTCACACACGACCCGAAAATAGTGGGTGTCTGATAATTTAATTAAAGATGTGAAATTATAGCTCGGTTTAGACGTCCCGATTGGCCGCGGGACCCGTTTCCGTCTTTGGCGTACCGGAAACTGTTAAAATAGGTTAAAATTACTCAAATCATCCGAATTATTTTCGGATGATTTATTTTTACTTGTTTAACTCATTTATATGAAAATAGTTCATTTTTAGGGTTTTTATACACCAGTCAGCTCGCTTAAGCGAACTTCACCGGTTTACGCGTTTTAACTTTAAAAGTTTGATAATTAGCACGATTAATTATCCGTTTACTCTCGGATCTTGAAATTTTGCACAAAGCACTTTTTAACAGTGGGGAATTTTATAAAAATATATCCAGAATTAATTCTTATATTTAAAATTTATTTATCTATTTTAAACACCATTTAAACACTAAATATGTCGTAAATACCAAACGATCTTAGAAAAATCCCAAATTTTTCCTGGATGTCCCCTGCCATCCACATAGTCCCCTGTAATTTTTCCAGAACCAAAATCTTCTTTTACATACCCTTTTTACTAAAACCGAGCTAGAAATCCCTAGAACTCGTTTAACCAAAAAGCCTACTTAGACATCTCCAACGGACCTAAAATTTTGTGTGTGAGTTATACATGATATGAAAACCTTATCTGCAATTTTCCAGAATTTTTCATGATATTTAACTATTTTTCACCATTTTTGGCCAAAACCAAGCATTAAATTCACCAAATATTCAAGCTTTATCCAAAAATTACCAAAAATTCACAGAACTCATATTTTCATGTGTTTAACACCTCTGTAAAATTTTATGATCTAACTCTAAAGCATCAACAATCTGTCCAAATTTCTCAAAACCGAACATAACCCAATATACCTTTCGTTTTCCGCCACTACAAGCTACAAACTCATCTTTCCGCCTTATCTACCACTAAATACAGAGCCTACAAACAACATACCACAATACCAAGCAAGTTACACTCACGATCAAGCCATTTCTTTCATGGTTACGGTTATGATACTAAAACAAAGATTTAACCGTAAAAATTCGTTTTTGATTCGTTTAACTCCTTTCTTGGACCAAGATCCCTTGTATAACCCGTATACATCACTTGATCGTGCAAGAATCGGTTCCATCTCGGGTTTTCACCCTTTTTCACTTGGAAACCTCATTTTCTTGAAAGAAAACTCAAGAAACGAACATAAACACGTACATACACGATCTTTACCTTGGTTTTTCTTGCTAGGGTCTCGGGTTTTGGTTCAAGAACTTGAGAGAATTGGTGGTTTGTTGGATTATGTTTGTAAAAAAAAAGAAAATGAAATGAAGTGTGGGGAGAGGTGGTCCGATCGGACCTTTGGAGGGTGGGGTGGGGACCCACATCTTCATTTGCGGCCACATATTCGGATACTCGTAATCCGGATAATATTTTGGATAATCTGGTTCAGTTCGTTTTTCGGTTAAACGTTTAATTTGGCTTAAAACGAGGCTAAAGCGGTCGTTTTTCGGCTTAAAAATAAAATTTATATAAAACCGATTTAAAAACTTAAACCATGACATTTATTAACTTAAAACATCATAGTATTAATAATTGTGCATCTTTTTCGGCTTGATCGATCGTCTCTTGCTCGGTTTGGTAATAAAGGTTTCGTTTAACGTACCGACGTACCATTAAATCGAAATCCTTTTTCTGCGCTTTAATCCACTTATCCCGAAGCTTTAATACTTCGTAACATCACTAAATATCATATATCTCGTCTATAATTGAACCCTCGATTCATTCGGGTTTCAATAACTATCAATCGTTTGATCGCATATTCAATACGGTGAATTATATATTCACGTACAATCAATACAATGAACCATGTATTCTCGTATAATTACCATGGTAACTCATGTACCCGACATTACATATGACGTAACTAACGTCTACCGGTTAGGGTATACCTGGTTTCGTCGGAATCGTTACATTCTCCCCCCGTTAAGAAATTTCGTCCTCGAAATTTTACACGCCCTCTATCTCCTTTCGAGAGAAAGGTGGGGGGTTTTTCCTTCAGAATTCACCCTCGCGTTACCAAGTATAATCTGGTCCTCGCTGTGAATTCCACTTAATCTTAATTAATAAAGCTTGGTATGTCCAAACTGTTTAGTTTTTCCCGTCTACTATCTCTACGGAATTAGTTATGATATTAAGCATGTCTTCTATGAGTACCTCTATTACTAGTACTTTCGTTGCCTCATCGCTTAGGCACTTTTCAATCTGTATACATGGCAAAATATCCTGTATAGTACTTAGCCCCTAGAGTACTTTAATCGATAAACTAAATGACCAACCATGGAGATAGTTCTCATGGGGTCCAATTTATTAAGAAGCTATTTTCGGTTTTGCCAAACCTCATATCACCTCTCTCTAAGGTGATGCCTTAAAATGCCTTGTCACCTCTATTCAGGGACAATGGTTTCCTTTGAACGTTGGCATAAACCCTTTGCTAATCACGCGCTGCTTTCAACTTGTCTTAAATATTATAAATCCGATTGGTTGTTTCTCGAATCAATTCAAATCTTATGGCTTGATTGACGTCCATTTTCAATTTAACAAATTGGTGATAATTACTTCACCCATAAAATTCTTCAAGCTCTCGATGCTTCCTTCCCCGCCTTCCAATAATGGAAGTAGGATGACTATTTTGATCTGAGATAATTGAAAATGGCACTCCACGACGAGATACCATTTCACCATCAGGAATTTAGGCAAGAATTCATTGTAATTTATTCCCACTATCATTGGCGAATTTTCTGTCGTTGTGGCGTTCCCTCGGGTTTTCGGTGTGCAGCCTTATCTCTTGCATAACTCAATATTCACCAACACACGTAACCATATCTTTCTCCAAACTCGACCATTAATAAAAATCCTTTCAGATATCCGTATCATCAATAGTCAAATCCGATCCCGGATGTATGGATTATTTCGATCTATGCGCTTCGTCAATGATTAATTCACGAAGGTCATGGAGGGTCGGGATCCAAACCCAATTTTTGAAGTAGAGAATTTAGTCCACGCGCTGTTCGAAATTCTCCTCATTGCCGTAAGATTCCTTCTATTCCAATTGTTCCTCTTTCAACGCCTCACGTTGAGCGACTCGAATCAGGTTCGAAGGTTCGACTGGACTATCATCCCCAGCACTCGCACTCGCAATGGCTTAACCCGATCTTTCTTACTCAAGGCATCGGCTACGACGTTAGCCTTGCCAGGGTGATAACGGATGTCACAGTCATAATCGCTTAACAACTCGACCCATCTTCGTTGCCTCATATTCAGTTCCTTCTGATCAAATAAGTGCTGCAAACTTTTATGATCGGTGAAGATGGTGCACTTCGTATCGTAGAGACAATGTCTCCATATTTTAAGTGCGTAGATAACCGCTCCCAGTTCTAAGTCGTGAGTAGTGTAATTTTACTCGTGTACTTTTAACTGTCGGGAAGCATAGGCTATAACCTTAATATACTGCGTCAACACGCATCCTAACCCTTTACGCGATGCGTCACAATACGCGACAAAACCATCGTCTCCATCGGGGAGACTTAAAATCGGCGCTTGGCACAATTTTAATGGTTTCTATCTTATTTGAATCTTTGTGAAATCTTTGTTGCTTTACAACATGACCAAGGGATTATGCCTTCTTTATTCAAAATCACATTTTGAAAACTTCGCGTATAGCTCTTCTTGTTTTAACACTTCCACAATTTTCCTTAATCGTCGTTCGTGCTCTTCTTTACGTTGCGAATATATCAAAATATCATCAATGAATGCTATGACAAATTTGTCAAAGTAAGGTTTACAGACTCGATTCATGAGTTCCATGAATACTGCCTGCGCATTTGTTAACCCGAACGGCATGAATAAGATTTCATAATGGCCGTAGCGAGTCCGCAACGCTGTTGCTGCAACGTCCTCCTCTTGGATTTTTCATTTGGTGATAACTATATATAAGATCAATTTTCTAAAGATAAATCGCCCTTTGCAGTTGGTTAAACAGATCATTTACTTCGAAGAAGTGAATACCTATTCTTGATCGTCACTTTATTCAATTCTCCCTAATCAACACATATCCTAACACTTCCGTCCTTCATTTCCCAATTAAAACTGGTGCACCCCATGGTGACTAACTAGGTCGTATAAAATATTATCCAACAATTCTTGTAACTGATTGGATAATTCTTGCATCTCGGACGGTGCAAGTCGGTAGGGTGCTTTAGCAATAGGGCCAGCTTGAGACATTAAATCGATTCTGAATTCGACCTGTCGGGTTGGCGGTAATCCAGGGAGTTCTTCTGGGAAAACTTGTGGAAATTTGCGTACCACCGGGATATCTTCTATATGTTTTTTTTTAAATACTTTGGCAATCACGTTTGTTAAATACACCACGTCTTCTTGTCGTAAATATTATAACATCTCAAGATGAGATTTGAGTGGCAACATAATACCGTACACTTTTCTCTGTATTTAATCGCTTCATCGTCCGAAAGAGAGCTTCTAATCATCTTCTTTTCATATTTGATTTCTGCTTCATGTTGAGTTAGCCAATCCATGCTAACTATTACGTCAAAACTTCTTTGCTTTACTGGTCGTAGGTCAATAAGGAAAGGTTAATCGTTCAGAATAATAGGACAATTCCGTACAATTTAGTTAACCATTAGGGATTTACCGTTAGCGATTCTACAGTATAGGGTTCTATAGTTTCACTAATCGGTATCTTTCCAAAGGGTAGGAGGTTAGCAGGAACTAACTTCTATCGACGACCGTAAAAATATCACTGAAGCCTATTGATTTAAAACTACAACGTACTTAATACCACTTTTGGATCATGACGTGCTTTATTTGAATTACTCACAAAAGCACGGCTCCTTGCTTGATCAGAGGTTGATGCTTGTCATGAGGTTCATCTTCCACGACACCTTGGTTCAACTTTGGGCAATCTCTCTTGAAACGTTCTGTACTGCCACATTCATAGCAAGTACAACTGTTTGGCATAATTTGATTTCTTCGGATGGATTGTTATTGAAGTTGTTGGGTTCGGAGTGGTTGTACATGAATGGGTTGAGGTTGCCGGTTCACATGGCTTCAATTGGTTCTACAAATGGGGCATTACGTCCATCTTTACCACACCCGTGGCCTACTATCACTCGACATTCTTCTTCCTGCCGATAACCATATTTTCCACAGTTAGGGAAGGACCCTTCATGTGGTTCATGTTTTCACACCAGAACTAGTCTTAGTATAATTCTGGGTTGTAGGACATACCTACTTATTCAAAGCCTATCTTGCACTATACCTTTATCATTTCTCTTCTTTATTACTCGACGTCTCACCTAACGTCCTTCCAGTCCACTTCCCATAGAGTAAAATATATCAATGCTGGCTTGCGACACAACCCTTTCAAAGGTTGTATATTTTACAGGATTGACTATACTCTTTATCGATGGAGTTAGTCCCCAATATTGCGCTCACTTCGCTTAGTTTCAGGAGTAATTAGCCATGTTACCAGACATGACAATTCCTTCAAACGATTAGCGTGTTCCAAGTGATCAGCACACAACATTTCTACCTTTCATAGCTCAGTTTCCAATCTCTGAACTTAATTACTCGCATAAAAGTGTTCTAGCCCAAGAATTTTAAATTCCGACCATAACATCTGAGTAACAATTTTCTAACTATAATTTTGTACCATCGTGTTCCATCACGATACAACATAATCTACCAACATATCTGTAGCATATTTCACTACACAATGTTCTAGACTCATACCAATATCCTTAACCATTTCGATCTTTTCTATCCACTCGCTAATCTATTCCTCCCTTTACCATCAGTAAACTATTAATAATTTCCTTAACACAATCAACAGACATATCCTTCATACCGGATCTAATTCATTACGACTACTATTCATGTTTAGTTTATAACTAATACTTGTAGTCATAATAGTATTCGGTGGAACATTATCACTTTTAGTAATACCACCAAGGATTGAAATATTCATATTCATGTGATTGCTCGATCTACAATCTTGCGATCACATTTGCATCAACACTAGCAGTGATCTATGATACGACATTCGGTATCATCATCTGCTATCTTTGAGCAATCAACTGAATCATATCAATCTCCATCATTGGAGTTACTCTTTTTATGTCATTCTGCCGTACTCATCCCGTACGCAGTAATCAATACTAATCTCACCGTATAACTCGTTACCAGCTCAATCATGACAGCAGGTACACATACACACCAAATATTATCATACATATTACACATATCAGTATCTAATATATATGTCCCACAAATATAATAACATATGGACTTAACCTGACGTCGGTTAACGTTCAAATATGTTTCATAATCCTTGTCACCAACCGACGTATAGATCTTTCTCAACAAAGATTAATGTTTAACAAGCTTGATTTCAATATCCTTCCGCATGTCATCATAACCGATACATGCTCACCGTGAGCACCAAACGCTTACGTACCACGGAGTTATAATATCCGTGTCTATTTGTATATCCGGCATACACGGTATACCATCTACGAACGAACAACCAACTATGCTATAATGACTCCAACACCTCTTTGTGTATGGGTAATCATTCTATTCGAGCATACATGGGCGTAGGCATCTAACGGATATAAGGATAACATAGGGAGTTGCAAGGTTCAAGGTAATCGCGCAACATGGGTTGCCTTCAAATATTATTAATTACTATTATGGGAATCTCTGTCACTTGCTCAGTCAATGTCCTCAGGCGTTCTAGGTTCGTTGAAATCGGTAATTCTCGATCTGGAGGTGGTATGACTCATATGTTTGAGAGTGAGTAATACATATATATTTCCATATATTATTTTTATTTGCTGATTTATTATCAAATTTATTATTACTATTATTTTATATATTTATTTACCTTAATGGAATAAGAATGGGTTCAGGTACGGATCCGTCCGTACGTGAGGGTCGACTGTTCGGGTGAACATCTGGGGTTATTAGGATATACGGTACCGGTGTTGGTAGGGTAAGGGATTCATCAATTTTGGTTGGGAGTGACGGTTACTAGATATTTCTGGTTAATGTCAAACGGGAGATCTATCTTGGTACTATCATAATTATGACCCGATAAGTCAGACTCATCATCAACCGATGCTCTTAGAAATTTCGGCATCCTCGGTACTTTTATTATTTCATCCCCCGGTTCCTTATCCGGGTCCCATTTCTCAATACATGTACCCACAAGATACGCACGTATATATATATATATACACATTAGCACACATAAATAATATTATATACTTTACACATATGTTGCCATTTTTACCTATTAATGTACCCCGTGACTTCCCCTGAATTCCCTCCTGCGGACAAGTCTGTTATTATGTTCCGGACCAAAACAACTCACTTGTCCATCCAAGTTTATCCAGACCTCGTCACTATAAATTATTAGTTGATATTCAGATCCTATAATACTTGAGCTACTGGTTATATTTTAGATATCTTTTAAAGACATCCTAATTCTTTTATAACCAATGGCTCTGATACCAAGTTCTGTAACACCCCGCAACCGCAGTGGAAACGTAAACGGGATGCGACAGACACCTCTGATATCAACCACATTGTTTATAAAGAAAACTGAATGCATTAATATACTTCAAAATTACATTATCTCATCTTTCATTACCGTCTAGGTGATACACACATCATACAATACGATTCATAATTCTATCTGTTATAATGTATCCTAACATCCCGCACACAAATCTTACACACATCAAGCACTTAGCACGTAAGCAATCACTTCATCTAAATTGTACCTGAAAAGCATGTGAGAAAACGGGTCAACTACGAATAGTTGGTGAGTTTCACAATTTTAGTAAACCATGATAAATCCATATCATAATATAATATTATCTGGGGACACTGTTAACCCAGTACTGTACTCACTCCGGGGACAATGTTAACCCATAAACACTTTTAGGAACCCCTGGGGACACTGTTAACCCAGTACTGTACTCACTCCGGGGGCAATGTTAACCCAGAAACACTTCTAGGAACCCCTGGGGACACTGTTAACCCAGTACTGTACTCACTCCGGGGACAATGTTAAACCAGAAACACTTTTAGGAACCCCTGAGGACACTGTTAACCTAGTACTGTACTCACTCCGGGGACAATGTTAACCCGGAAACACTTCCAAAGACATCTGGGGACACTGTTAACCCAGTCCTGTACTCACTCCGTACGATTCCCGTACAATCAAATATTTATAAATACACGCAAATCCATGCGTTCAGTATGTATTTAAACATTTCAATAGTAACATGTTTTCCGCCCCGGGAAAATATTTGAAAACAATTCAGAAAAAGGGGCTCGTGAAACTCACCTTAGCACATGCAAGCAGGTAACAACAATCATTATCAGTTAACACGTCCAATCTGTAATATGATCCCTACGATCGTTACTATACACTTATTATTAATATAACTTTAACCAAGTTAACCGGTACATCTGGGGGCACTGTTAACCCAGCACTGTACCCGTTCAGGGGGCAAGGTTAACCCAGAAACACTTCTCCGGACTCAGATTGTGATGTCGTTTAGAGTTCCATAGTCACAACTACTATTAGTCGTTTTTTCTCGTTTTGCGTGTCTAGCACGGTTATCCGTTTTTTATGTTTCAAAAATGAGTTTGGTCACACACGACCCGAAAATAGTGGTTGTCTGATAATTTAATTAAAGATGTGAAATTATAGCTCGGTTTAGACGTCCCGATTGGCCGCGGGACCCGTTTCCGTCTTTGGCGTACCGGAAACTATTAAAATAGGTTAAAATTACTCAAATCATTCGAATTATTTTCGGATGATTTATTTTTACTTGTTTAACTCATTTATATGAAAATAGTTCATTTTTAGGGTTTTTATACACCAGTCAGCTCGCTTAAGCGAACTTCACCGGTTTACGCGTTTTAACTTTAAAAGTTTGATAATTAGCACGATTAATTATCCGTTTACTCTCGGATCTTGAAATTTTTGCACAAATCAATTTTTAACAGTGGGGAATTTTATAAAAATATTTCCAGAATTAATTCTTATAATTAAAATTTATTTATCTATTTTAAACACCATTTAAACACTAAATATGTCGTAAATACCAAACGATCTTAGAAAAATCCCAAATTTTTCCTGGATGTCCCCTGCCATCCACATAGTCCCCTGTAATTTTTCCAGAACCAAAATCTTCTTTTACATGCCCTTTTTACTAAAACCGAGCTAGAAATCCCTAGAGCTCGTTTAACCGAAAAGCCTACTTAGACTTCTCCAACGGACCTCAAATTTTGTGTGTGACTTATAAATGATATGAAAAGTTTATCTGCAATTTTCCAGAATTTTTCATGATATTTAACTATTTTTCACCATTTTTGGCCAAAACCGAGCATTAAATTCACCAAATATTCATCCTTTATCCAAAAATTACCAAAAATTCACAGAACTCATATTTTCATGTTTTTAACACCTCTGTAAAATTTCATGACCTAACTCTAAAGCATCAACAATCTGTCCAAATTTCCCAAAACCGAACATAACCGAATATACCTTTCGTTTTCCGCCACTACAAGCTACAAACTCATCTTTCCGCCTTATCTACCACTAAATACAGAGCCTACAAACAACATACCACAATACCAAGCACGTTACACTCACGATCAAGCCATTTCTTTCATGGTTACGGTTATGATACTAAAACAAAGATTTAACCGTAAAAATTCGTTTTTGATTCGTTTAACTCCTTTCTTGGACCAAGATCCCTTGTATAACCCGTATACATCACTTGATCGTGCAAGAATCGGTTCCATCTCGGGTTTTCACCCTTTTTCACTTGGAAACCTCATTTTCTTGAAAGAAAACTCAAGAAACGAACATAAACACGTACATACACGATCTTTACCTTGGTTTTTCTTGCTAGGGTCTCGGGTTTTGGTTCAAGAACTTGAGAGAATTGGTGGTTTGTTGGATTATGTTTGTAAAAAAAAAAAGAAAATGAAATGAAGTGTGGGGAGAGGTGGTCCGATCGGTCCTTTGGAGGGTGGGGTGGGAACCCACATCTTCATTTGTGGCCACATATTCGGATACTCGTAATCCGGATAATGTTTTGGATAATCTGGTTCAGTTCGTTTTTCGGTTAAACGTTTAATTCGGCTTAAAACGAGGCTAAAACGGTCGTTTTTCGGCTTAAAAATAAAATTTATATAAAACCGATTTAAAATCTTAAACCATGACATTTATTAACTTAAAACATCATAGTATTAATAATTGTGCATCTATTTCGGCTTGATCGATCGTCTCTTGCTCGGTTTGGTAATAAATGTTTCGTTTAACGTACCGACGTACCATTAAATCGAAATCCTTTTTCTGCGCTTTAATCCACTTATCCCGAAGCTTTAATACTTCGTAACATCACTAAATATCATATATCTCGTCTCTAATTGAACCCTCGATTCATTCGGGTTTCAATAACTATCAATCGTTTGATCGCATATTCAATACGGTGAATTATATATTCACGTACAATCAATACAATAAACCATGTATTCTCGTATAATTACCATGGTAACTCATGTACCCGACATTACATATGACGTAACTAACGTCTACCGGTTAGGGTATACCTGGTTTCGTCGGAATCGTTACAATAAATAAAGAATTTCACTCATACTAAGATCTATTCTGTATACAGAATGTCGAACCAAAACAATCAAGGGAATAATGATGAAGCTTCAACTCATAGAAGCAACAAGGATATGACAAAACCTGCACAGCAGATTCTTGAGCAGTATCTAGTCAAAATCCAAGACATGATTCATAATGCAATGACTCCCTTCATCGATGCAATGAAGAAGGGTCACACAAACATAAAATAGAACATTCAAATAAATCATCAAGAACTCATCCGTATAAGAAACCTCCTCATCATGAAGATAGTGTTCATAGCTCCAACGCTGAGAGCAAATTCAATTGCAAATTCAAGAAACAACTAATAATTAAAGGCAGTAGTTTTAAGAACTTCAAGGAATTTGGACCAAAAGAATTCTATGGCGATAAAGGTGCCATATCAGCTGTACGATGGCTTCAAGAAATCGAGTCCATTGTTATCATCAGCAATTGTACTGATATTCAAAAGATTCAATACTCCTCTCACTACTTTAGAGGCGAGGCTTTGGAGTGGTGGAATACCCTGATCATGTCAAAGGGTAGAGAAACTATGTACCAATTGAAGTGGGAAGAATTCAGAGAACTGGTGTTACGAAAGTTCTCTCCCATGCATGAAATCGATCTTATTCAAACTAAGTTTTTGAACCTTAGGGTGGAAGACACTAATCTCAAAGAATACAATACTAAGTTTCATGACTATTGTAGATTGGTACCACATTTGGTAATACCCGAATCCAACAAAGTAACCCGCTACATATGGGGTTTACCTCGGGAAATTAGAGATATGGTAAGATCTCATTTGCCTCAAACCGCTGATTTAGCCATGGAATTAGCCGGTTATCTTATGAATGGTCTTATCAGAAATCAAGAAGAGGATAAGAATGACAAAGGAAAGAGAGAAGAAATCGAGGAGAGGAAAACAAAGAAAGGCAGAGAAAAGGAGGAAGGGTCTTTTAAATATACAAGACCAATCTGCCAAAGCTGTGGCAAGAGGCATCACGAGAAATGTTTAAGACCAACAAACTTCCCCAAAGATATTCCATTAATCACATGCAACTTTTGCAATAAACTCGGTCATTCGAAAGACGATTGCAAAAGGAAAATAGTTGTATGTTTAAGTTGTGGAGAAAACGGACAGTTCAGCTCAGAATGTCCGAATAAGATAAACAACGTTATTGGAAGTGGTGCTAAGACAGGAAAGACTAATATGTTAAACATACAAGATGCACCCAATCAAGAATAGAAGTAGACAAGAGTATGCCAACGAAAGTCAAGATCTAAAGGCATTAGAAATAACTAATAGTTTAGTTAGCTCTTGTAAAGTGTTTGTAATCTCGTTTAAATGAGATATTTTGAAAAATCATATAAGGGTATTTAAATCCCTAATGTATATAAAGAAAGATATTAGCATATAGATAGCGTCTTACACAAGAATGCTAATACCTATGAAAAGAGATAGTTAAATTTAGACTATATCATACTTCATCATCTATAGAAAGATGAGTTAAAAATGAAATGGATAAACTAAACTAGGACATAAGAACATGTCTACTCAAGGAAAATCAGTTATTCGAACATTTAAAGTTCAAGAGTATAATTGATAGAAATAAACGGAAGGAATCCGTCAAGATCAAGAAATAAAGGAATGTCATTGCTCAAGTATGAATATCTTGATAGGTATCAAGACGAGTAAAATAAAAGAATTCGATAAACAGAATCCAAGAAGCAATCTTGTTAACATCAGTAAATGTTTAGAATACAAAAGGAAAGGTAAATAGTTAAACACAACTGGCCACTGTGCTTAGCAATTTCCAATTACTGATGATATTCTGAACTATTGACTGAATATGTCATCTAAAGATGTGAGTTAACAACAAATCATAGATTGCAACTATTCAAATAGTTCAAGTTAAACCCAAACGGCGGATTAGAAAGAGTCTGATTGTAAATTGATAAGCAGGAAATCACTCACCACGAATCTCGATGACGAGATTCATTCCAAGGTGGGGAGGATGTAACGTCCCCAAAATTTCGATCCAAAAATGATAAGTTAGTAAAACTAAAGGGGTTTAAAAAATAAAAATAAAAATCCTGATTTATTGACCCATCGCGATACACGATGGGCATAGCCAGAGAGGCCATCGCGATACGCGATGGTCCTTGATGACACATCAACACGTGTCACCCGGAGGTGACACGTGGCAGACGACGTGACACGTGGCAGGCCAAGTGTCAACACGTGGCAGAGCGTGTCTTAGAAAATGACACGTGTCTGCCACGTGGCAACACGTGGCAGAGGGTGGTTAAGACGGCGACACGTGTCCGCCACGTGGCGACACGTGGCACTCTCTGAGAAACGTGTGTCATCGCGGTACGCGATGACCAAAAAGAAAGGTTCCATCGCGTACCGCGATGGACCAAATTTCAGCTATAAATAGGACGTCCCATGGCTCATTTCCATCACACCACCCCACTCTCTCTCTATATACTTTCTCTCTCTATCTCGATTTCCGTGCCACCGACCCGAAAACTATAACCTCGTAATCCGCACCATATATCGAAGTTCGTAACGACAATCCCGACGACCGGCACACCTCGTTTTGCGTGCCGACCTCGAAAGGCAGAACGACCTCGTAAACCGTGTCGACCCGAGACGACCCAACATTCTGCCTCAAAGTACGTGCACGACCCGGCGACTCCCGAACGTTGCCTCGATTTGC
Organism: Bidens hawaiensis; assembly: GCF_021521415.1. Taxonomy (NCBI): domain Eukaryota; kingdom Viridiplantae; phylum Streptophyta; class Magnoliopsida; order Asterales; family Asteraceae; genus Bidens; species Bidens hawaiensis. The sequence goes on along the minus strand of NW_027493010.1, from coordinate 23,867 downwards.
GTGCTGAGGAGTTGTTGATCAAGATTCTCAAAGTACGTGCAAGCGTCGAAGTGTTGCCCGAGAATCTAGAAAATAGTAACCTAAGCAAGGTATGGGTTCTGCCCAAATAAAATATTATTATTCCAAAGGCTTAGACCCTAGTCGGGGGTATAGCCTAGACCTTGATCAAAGTATAACAACTAAATAAAATTTCTTTATAATTAAGAAATATAAAATGGTCTAAACAAAGATTATAGTAAATATATAGTTTCTTTATGATTGAGAAACTTAAGGTTATAGTGAAGATAGTGTTTCTTTATTTTTAAGAAACATAAGACTTAACAAACAAAGGTTATAGATAAATGACGTTTCTTCTTAAAGAAGAAACATATCATAGACATTTCTTCTTGAAGAAGAAACGTAGCACATGGTTAGCAAATAAAGAGAAGGAATTCATATCAAACATATTTTATTCAAACAAAAGATCAATCAAGGTTTAAGCTGTCAAAACCAGACTAAAGGTCTGTAGTCAAATTAAGAGACGATCCGGGTATTTACATAAATCTATTTTATTATAGGTCAATCATACAATCAGTCAATCATTCATTCATTCATTCACAAAGGTTTTCAAACGAGATCACCACATCATTCAGAACAGACAATCACAGGTGAATACGTTAAACCTTTTTCAGTCAAGATAAGCAAGTTGTTTATCTTAAACAAAGACATCAAATAAAGATTTATGGGATTACATGTTCCCTATTAAAATACAATATAGAAAATAAAAACAAACCGAGTACACATGTGTCTAGATCCAAACATAATCAATCTAGTCTATCAGTCAAGGCTACGTGGCCGCAGACTAGAGGTCATAGTAAAAGTTCTCCAATGGATGTCAACTCCCGGAGAACCGTAATTGTGTGTGTATGACAGTGGTACAAATCCCATAAATAATAGACGTTTCTGCTGAGATTGTTTCATGAAAACTATCTTGTCAGTCAAAGAAAGATTTACAAAATATTTTTAGAGTCAACGATTCACCAGCATATCGCTGACGTATTTTCCCCCCATGATTACAGGAAATAAAAGATAGTACATGTAGCAAGGAATTATAGTCATCCAAGAAGATAGATGCTCGCAAGGTAGAGATGGCTCAGTTTGTACATATTAAAATATTGTAAAACAATATTTAAACATGATTTGTAAAAACGAGGTTTATAAATCAAACACTCGGATAATTATTATCCGAGAAGCTTTTCAATTAAATTAATATTTATTATAAATAAGGGTTTCAAAATGTAAATTAATATTTTATTATAAGACTTCCGCTAAAACTCTGATATAATTTCAAAACAGGTACCAACTATTGATCACACGCTTAGGCCCTAAGTGCGGGTGTGACAGGTATTTGTACTGATTGACTTATGGGAGACTGAATTATAGAAGGAAGGTATACCGGGAATTAATTAGAAACCAAAAATAAGGGAATATCAAAATATTTCAAAAAACTTAAAGTAAGAACGAAAAGTAGGGAATTAGGACTAACGGATTTTCAAATTGAGAATTACTAAAATGTAATGTTCCAAAATTAGATTATTATAAATGTAATATTATTTAAATGTTGACTATATTTAAACATACGGAAATAAACTTATTAATGTAAAAATATAAGTTACTAATTTATTTATTTACAATAATATAATTAATCATCAATCATCAATTATAACACCGTATATGTAATTTATAAAATAACCATGTATCTAATATATAAAATTATAATAAATTCTTATATAATGAACTACTGAATCATATGATTGAAAGTTATAAAATTACTCAACATAATATAATTAATCAACATTTAAATAATTAAATAATTCATATAAGGTGAAAAAAATAAGTAACTAATTTTGTTTTTATTTATTAACATTAACACAATTTTAATATAATTGAACACTAATCATCAAATCCAATATAATCAATCTTAATATTTAAAATCAGCACCATATATTTAAATCAATAATTGCTAAATTTAGAATCAGTCAATCGGTCAACATTTGTATTTCTAGTTAATCTTAAGGATAGTTAATCAAATCCTTAATCAATTGAGTCATTAATGATTTAAATATTGTAATTGATATTTATATAATTGGTTCTAATTTTATATTTATGTAAAATTTATGTAAAATAATGATTAATTAACCGATTGAGTCATACAAATTTTACCCATTGGATTTGTAAGTCATTGGGTAAACAATAATAAGTCAATGGGTCAACATACCTAATTATAGTAAACCTTAATGATACTTAATAAAATAGTTAATCAAATAATATACAATAATTAATTCAAATATAGAAATTCCGTAATTAAACAATTTCCTTAATCAAAGGGATGATTCTTTCCTAAATTTTACGTGAATGGTACAAACCGGTCAACTGAAAAATTTTTCATAAATATAATATTAGAACCAATTATACTAAAGTTAAATACGTAATCTCCCTATATTGAATCCTATTGATGAAATATCAATTAATAATCAAAATTATATATTATCTATTATCTAAAAAACATTAAACTTGGTGGCAAGAAACAAAGCTTGTGAATGAAACCAGTCAAAAATAATAAAATAAAATTAGTTTTAAAATATAATTATAGTTATAGTATACATAATAAAGAAATCGTAATTAATTATTAATTATAATTATTAAGTTGAAACATAATTATAAAAGATTCAAAATTAAACATTAAATGAAAGACGTAAGAAAATGCTTTAAGAGAATTGATTAATCTTATTTAAATTTATTATTGATTTATTTTATTAACATGAAAATTAGAGAAGTCATTGATATACATGGAAAGTCTAATCAACAACCAATAGGAAAAGGGGAGATGGACTTAAAGCCTATTGGTTTAATAGTATAGTTAGATTAAATGATATTTGATCTTATGGTATTATCGATTATCTATCACTTAAGTGCTTTAAGTTACGGACCAGTTGGACCGAGAATCAGACATAACTGACCCGTTGTGTGCATTTGAACCGTCCGGACTAAAGACCAACACAAAATAAATAGTGTGGTGTTATATTTTATTTTAAACGACCTCTATAATTATGTGTTTGAACTTTAAATTAAAATATGATCTTACTGATTTTTGAAACCAATGCAACAAGCTCGTATTTTATCTTTCTTACCTTTTCTTAATAATGAGAAACAAATATTTGCGACAGAATTGGGAGTTCCTATCGTAATGCATGACTACCTAACTGGGGGATTCACTGCAAATACTAGCTTGGCTCATTATTGCCGAGATAATGGCCTACTTCTTCACATCCACCGTGTAATGCATGCATTTATTGATAGACAGAAGAATCACGGTATGCACTTCCGTGTACTAGCTAAAGCGTTACGTATGTCTGGTGGAGGTCACATTCATTCCGGTACCGTAGTAGGTAAACTTGAAGGGGAAGGAGACATCACTTTGGGGTTTGTTGATTTACTACGTGATGATTTTATTGAAAAAGATGGAAGTCGCGGTATTTATTTCACCCAAGATTGGGTCTCTCTACCAGGTGTTCTGCCTGTAGCTTCGGGAGGTATTCACGTCGATTGGTTGAAATTGAAACCATTTAGGTTGAAAGCCATAATACTGATACCTAAAGCAGTGAACCAGATACTACTACAGGCCAAGCAGCTAGGAAGAAATGTAAAGAACGAGAGTTGTTGAAACTAGCATATTGGAAGATCAATCGGCCAAAATAACTATGAGCGGCTACGATATTATAAGTTTCTTCTTCTTGACCGAATCTGTAACCTTCATTAGCAGATTCATTTTCTGTGGTTTCCCTGATCAAACTAGAGGTTACCAAAGAACCATGCATAGCACTAAATAGGGAGCCGCCGAATACACCAGCTACGCCTAGCATGTGAAATGGGTGCATAAGGATATTGTGTAACATCCCCAAAATTTCAATCCAAATTTGACAACTTAGGAAAGTTGATGGATCAAAAATAATATCAAGACAAATCATGAGAAAATATTAAATAAGGAAATATAAGAAAAATAAAGAGATAAAAATATTTCCTAAGTAAATTTTCTCACATAAAGAAAATAATAAAAAGGCAACTCCATCCCACATGGAAGAATGCAAGAAAGTGGAAGCATTCCACATGGGTATAAATAAGGAAGATGGAATCCATCCAACATGGAAAGTGGTAAAGAAATGGAAGCTCTTTATAAGAGATAGAATTTCCATTGTTATATTCTTTTATGCTTAGCATGCACCAAGTGGTCCTAGCGGAGGATGCGAAGCACCCGACGCGCACGGGCTTGGGCTAGAACGAGGATGAGGACGATGGCGATTGAGAAGGCGACGACGACGGCGAAGGGCGTTGGGCTCAATGTGGCGCTTTGATGGCACACTTTGCACTTCGCACGCTCGCATCGTCGTGAGCCGCCTTAGTATTTTTGGACAATGAGAGTTAGACCCAGAAGTGACAAGCTATCAAAGACAAGGGACCAAAACTAAAAAATAATGTTCAGGAACTCATCGCGATACGCGATGAGTCCAAGAACACAGCCATCGCGTAGCGCGATGGGCCGTGATGACCCATCACACACGTGTCACACTCTGGTGACACGTGGCAGCAGGGCAGGCCACGTGGCAGACGTGTCAGGCCACGTGGCGACACGTGGCATGATCTCAGACGAGTGGGCGTCGCGATACGCAACAAGATTAAAAGAGGAGCCCATCGCGTATCGCGATGGGAATCGATTTCAGTTATAAAAGGGGAGGGATACGGCCCATTTCGCACACCTCCCACACGTTCTCTCTCTAAGTTACTTTCTCTCTCTACCTCGTTTTATGTGACAAGCACCGTTTTGCGTACCACCGACCACACAATCATCACCTCGTAATCCGTGCAAATACCTGGTGTTTTCCTCGAAGTGCGTGCCACCCAAAAGTAACCCGACGTTCCGCCTCGAAGTACGTGCTCGACCCGGCGACGACTACACATTGCCTCGATTTGCGTGCCAAGGAAGGTGGATCAAGAACGCCTCGATAGACGTGCATATAGAGTAGAAGTGCTGCCCATATAAACTTAGTAATATCTAACTCCGAATATCCATGCGAGGTAGGGGTTCTGCCTAAGTTATTATTATAATATTATAAATGGCTTAAGACCATAGTCGAAGTTATAGCTGAACCTTGATTATAATTTAGTATTATATAACTTTTCTTTAGCAAAGGTTATAGTCAAAATAGTATTTCTTTACGACTAAGAAATGTAAAACAAGAGGTTATAATTATGAAATTAATGTTTCTTCTTGAAGAAGAAACTCAGTATAGATGTTTCTTCCTGAAGAAGAAATGAACATATAATTGGTAAATAAAGAAATGGACTAAAGGTCCAAATGTTTTATATAAACAAATGATTTTATCAAGGTTAAAGCTATACAAAACGGACCAAAGGTCTGAAGCTAGATCGATGATCTAGTTATTTATACAAAGGTTATTCTCGTACTATAGGTCCGAGGTAACAAAACAAGAAGAAGAGAACAGAAAACAGGAATCAGTATCGGAAACTTATTATAAACAGACAAGGTGAATACGCCCTAAACATTTTATATTGAGTCAGAATATTTGCTTAGGATTTACGAATCCTTAAAACTTTGTGTTACAATAATAAGAAACAGACACTCTGATTAAGAGTATACATGTGTCTGGATCCAAACATACATGGTAACTCGGCATTTCCCCCGAGGCCATGCATATCATCAACATGCCTCTGAAGGTCTACGGGACTGTTTAGAGAAATGATATTGTGTATATAATTAATTGTACAAGGTACTTAGGGTAATTCGATCCCAATTTAGTTGGGTGCCAAATTAGTAGTCACAAAGGTATTATTGTTGGTTTCACAAAGGTATTGAAAAGATATTTTTAGAGTCAGCGTCATTCACCAGTTGTGTGCTGACGTATTTTCTAACCATTTTACAGGAAAACAAGAAAAGTTAGATCAGACAAACAAGAAGGAATAGAAGATTGGAGTTATAGTCATTAGAGGCTATCTGATGGCTCAGATATTTTATTTCAAAATATTATAAAGAGTTATGTTTTATAAATAAATGTATTTGAGTTATCAAACGGGTATTTAAACCCGAGTTTTTAATAAGTTTTCAATATAATAATATCTAATTAAAGACTTCCGCTAAAATGAAACCCGCAACTCTGATTTATTTACAAAACAGGTACCAACTATTGGTCACGCGCCTAGGCCCTAAGTCGGGGTGTGACAGGTTGGTCTCAGCCTGGAATACAATCATGAAGTTAAAAGTACCAGAAATTCCTAGAGGCATACCATCAGAAAAGCTTCCTTGACCAATTGGGTAGATCAAGAAAACAGCAGTCGCAGCTGCAACAGGAGCTGAATATGCAACAGCAATCCAAGGTCGCATACCCAGACGGAAACTAAGCTCCCACTCACGACCCATGTAACAAGCTACACCAAGTAAGAAGTGCAGAACGATTAGTTCATAAGGACCACCATTGTATAACCATTCATCAACGGATGCTGCTTCCCAGATTGAGTAAAAATGCAAACCTATAGCTGAAGAAGTAGGAATAACTGCACCCGAAATAATATTGTTTTCGTAAAGTAGACTTCCAGAAACAGGTTCACGAATACCATCAATATCTACTGGAGGAGCAGCAATGAAGGCAAGGTCCTTGCTGATTCACACGGGATTCCACGTGCCCAATGCTACTCGGGTCAGAGCGTAAGCTAGTGATGCTTTCGGCTACTGGACTTTCGCCATTTAGGGTGCAGCATTCTACTGCTTCGCCTAGCAGCACGACGCTTGTATTGCTCTCCCACAACCCTGTTTTCACGGTTTAGGCTGCTTCCATTTCGCTCGCCGCTACTACGGGAATCACTTTTGCTTTCTTTTCCTCTAGCTACTAAGATGTTTCAGTTCGCCAGGTTGTCTCTTGCCTGCCCATGGATTCAGCATCAGTTTGAAAGATTAACCTATTCAGGAATCTCCGGATCTATGCTTATTTTCAACTCCCCGAAGCATTTCGTCGCTTACTACGCTCTTCCTCGTCTCTGGGTGCCTAGGTATCCACCGTAGATTGAGATGGATAATTTATAGAAAAAACTTGAAAAAATGATTCTTTTTTTAACCCCTCGTCAAAAGTATAATACACTATCTCCCAACTCCTTCAGAGAGACAACTGGGAAAGGGTACGTATTAGATCAAAGAGGAAAAAGTTTGTAATAGATAGCAATTGATCTATTTTTACTTTGAAGGGCAAGAAAAAAGGAATGTGCTCTCTTAATTTATTACTAGATGATCCGAATATCTCAACTATTAGTCCAGATATGAAAACAATTAGGGCATTAGTAGTGGAGGGTCAAAAACACCAACTTTGTATGCCATGTCAACCACATCTAAACACAAGGAGCTTTTCCAATGTTATGTATATTGGTCGAAGCCCTCGTAATAACTATTTAAAAAAAGTTTATAAATTAATAAAATATAGAAAAAGGTATGGGTTATTATTATTGATTGGTGAAGCAAATAAGGTTGCACATATGCCCTCCAACGCCATTATCACAAAAATATGAAGCCAAAACTTTCATCAAACATGCTCGAAGACGTGGGGATAGAGTTTACGCATGCCCTTTATAAAACTTGTAAATTAGACGATGGTACAATTATTGGGGACTCTAAAGAGGTGGTACAAGCTTTAGATATTATCAGGTCGGAGGGTCCCCGCCTGGGTCTTGAAGTTAATATTAAGAAAACCGAAGTATTTTGGCCGTCATGCAATTGGGTTAAGGTGCAGGAGGGGGTGTTTCCCTGTGAGATTGGAAGACCGGTGCTAGGTGTGAAACTCCTCAGGGGGAGCCATTAGCCGGGATGTCGGGTTCATCCGCGAACTTGCTATGAAAAGGGCTTCGCGGGCTGTGGAGTTGATGAGCTATCTCCCGCGTTTGCGGGACCCTCAATGCGAGCTCCTTTTGCTCCGCTCATGTATGGGAGTTGGAAAGTTATTGTTCGGTCTCAGAACATGCCAACCTGTGTATGTAGGGAAAGCAGTTTCTGTTTTTGATAATGGTCTTCGGGGGCGATTGAGGACATCGTGGTTTGTGGTGGTGCCTTCTTTGGAGATTTTCAATGGAGGTTGGCATCACTTCCTACTTGTTTTGGAGGTTTGGGTTTATGTTCAGCTTCAGACGTTTCTACTTATGCGTTTGTGGCCTCGAGGGCGCAATCTTGGGAATTGCAAGACCACATTCTTCGAGGTTGTGGTATTGATGGGTTTGACTCCAATTATAGGAGTGCGATAGATCAGTTGCACATTTCACTTCCCGATTTTGATATTAGCGGGTTCTCTAATAAAGACACCGCCCCCCTAAAGCCCAACATGCTTTGGCGAGTGCCCTTTATAGTGGAATCATCCAGAATTTGGAAATGAAGTTTGATTTATCCCCTCGTCAGAAAGCGGTGTTTGAGTGTCTTCGGGGCTCCTCGGGCTCAGGATTTCATAAGTGTTCTCCTTATTGAAGGATTGGGCCAACATATGTCGGCTTTGGAGTACCGGGCCATCCTGAAGTATCGATTAATGATCCCTTTGTTTCCGGTAGATGAGCCGTGCCCGATTTGCCGCAAAGGTTTGTTTTTGATTCTTTTGGCGAGCATGCAGTTCATTGCAAAGAGTTGCCTGGGTTTAAGTACAGACATGATTTGGATAGGGATGTTCTATGCGATGTTTTTAAACGAGCCGGAATTTCAGCTAAAAAGGAAGCCCTTGTAACTTTCATACGGATCCTCAAGAAGGAAGATCTACATTACGACCGACCGATATTCTTATTTTTGGGTGGGTAGGGGGGAACACGCTTGTGTCGACCTCACAGGAGTGTCCCCTCTTGTTGGGCTTAGGGACAATGAGTTTGTAGCAGGCCAGGCAGCATTAAAGGCGGCATCGGGCAAGGTTGCAAAACACGAGAGAGATTGTTTGGAGAATCAGCACGTGTTTATCCCCTTTGCCTTTGACACTTTTGATTTCTTAGCTCTGGATGTCGTGGACCTTTTGAATAGGGTTCAGAAAGTTGTGCATAGTAACGTATCGGCTCATAAGAACCGAAACTTTGTTTTTAGTAGGATTGGGTTTGCTATCCAAAAGGGGTTGCGGCGCAGCTTGTTGCCCGCTTACCTGCCACTTCAATGTAAATCATTTGGATGTTTCTAGGAAAACTTATATGTAACAAAAAAAAATAGACTCATTTTGTTTTATTTTCTTTTTTGAACAACTAGTTTATTTTCATTCAAAATCCCTCTAATATTGTATTTGTAAATATTTGAATTCATCACTTACAATTTGAATGACCAAACACCATATCATTAAATCATAGGTAATGTGTTATTTGCAGACTCGTTTTATTTCATTACTCGAAAATCACTAGTTTTCGTATTTGAAAAAAAAATTACATAGCCATAATAAAACTATAACTAGAGGTGCACAAAAAACTTGAATCTGGAACCATACTCGAAAAAAATTCGAAACATGGTTTTTTTATACTCGGGTTTTTAGTACATGAACCCGTATCTGGCCCTACCCGTAGGGTATAGTTATGGTATGCATTTTAGTACTAAAACCGTACCCAATTTGTACCGGTAATTCCCAAAAACCGAAACCAAGTTTTTCATATACACGATCTGTACTTGCAAAACACCCCAAAATAGTGCAATCCATTAAAAATACAAAACATATACCCGAAAATAATATATTTTTTTCAATACCCCAAAATAGGGTATTCAAATACCATGTTATATACCCGACTTGAACCCAACCCGGGTATGTCCAGTACCCGATTTTCCAATTTCTTGTTATACCCGAACCCGATTCCATACCCGGAATCAGGTATTTGAACATCCGATTTATGCACCTCTAGGTAGAGGTGCATAAATCGGGTATTAGAAAAACCGGGGCTCGGGTATAAGCAATAATCGGGTTAGGTTCGGGTCGGGTATTGGCTTGAAAAACCATACCCTGTGTACCGGGTTCGGGTCGGGTATTGAACCGGGTCTTCAACACCCGGTTATTTGAATACCCTATTTCCGGGCATTGAAAACTCCCGTTTTATGGGTTTTAAATACCCTATTTTCTAGGTATTAAAAAAAACTCATTTTCTACAGCTTTATCCTGTCAACAGGCATACTTTATTTTTTTATCCTAACTCCATTTTTTTGCATACAAAGTTTATTCAACACATATATAAACAACTAAACAATGATATAAAAAACATATATTTTATGTCTTTTCAGTTGTTGTTTGATATATCAAAAAGTGTTGCTCTAAACAAGTATTTATATCATATATGTGCTCCAAAAAAGATCTGTTGGAGAACGACTATAGATATGTGGGCAGGTGCACAAACACTAATATCCGGGTATGCAAAAAACCCTGTTCGGGTATGCAAAAAACCCTGGATTTGGGTATAATTAGAACCGGGTTTCGGGTATACCTAGAACTTGGTTTCGGGTGTTATCGGGTACGGGTTTCAACATTGAAAGTCATACCCTATCCATACCCTACGGGTAGGTCGGTTCGGGTTTGGGTATTGAAAACCGGGTATTAAAAAAACCGGTTCTGGGTTTTTGTTTCGGGTTCGGGTTTTTTGTTCACCTCTACCTCTGGTAACTATATATAATACAAGGCGGGCCAAAGGAAGCCCAAAGGTTACTGGGCTATTGAACCATTAACTGAAAACCCTAACCCCAGCATATAACAACCCTAAAAGCATATTCAAGCAGCCGCTTCTCTCCTCTGTCTCACATCGCAAGGGTTTTGGTTTTCCGAGAGATGGTAGTCTGATAATTAATCCATCAATCCATTGTTTGATTATTATTTGATATACAGTGTTGTTGGATTGAATAATAATAATAATTTTTGCAGGGTAAGGGTACGGGTAGTTTCGGAAAGAGGAGGAACAAGACACACACTCTCTGTGTGAGGTGCGGCCGCCGCAGCTTCCACTTGCAGAAGAGCCGATGCTCTGCTTGTGCTTATCCCGCCGCACGTCTCAGGAAATGTAAGCTAACGTTTTTTCTTTTTCTTATCTAACGTTGTTTCTTTAATTTTAGATGATTTGTTGCTTAGTAGAAAATGAGTTTTTAGGATTTTGGTTCGGTTATCACTAATAAAGATCTACATTTATATGCTCACTCACAATGTATTGATTTCTGTTTTGACTTTTGGGTGTGGATTAACAACTTATTACTGCTTTGTTTTAAATTTCAGTGTTAGTTTGAGCTTTATTGTTTTCTAAAATAACTTTGTTGATCTTATTTTGCTTGCCAAGTGTTTATAAAGAAACACTGTTGGCCATAGTTTTATTGTTAAGATGTATTTTTGATACAGACAACTGGAGTCAGAAGGCGCTTAGAAGGAAGACTACTGGAACCGGTAGAATGAGGTACCTTCGTAACGTGCCTCGCAGGTTCAAGAGTGGTTTCAGAGAAGGTAAACCTATCCTTTTTTTTATAAAAACTTACTAGTTTGTTTCTGAGGATAATGGATTTTGTTGTTTTTATTTAAACAGGCACTCAAGCAACCCCAAGGAGCAAAGGAGCTGCTGCTGCCACCGCTTAGGTTTGAAGGAATTTTGAATTATTGTGTTTGTTTGCTTGTTATTGCAAGTGGGATCTTGGTGTTTTAATTTTTGACATGGGAGACGACTTTATATTTATGCATTCTGCACTCTTGAATTTTCTTGTTGGTTTAAGTCTTGTTTAACTTTTATGATGACAACTATACCTTCATGCGATCACAGTTTGTTTTGTGTTGTTTTCTCGTGAAACAGAAAACAAACCGTGTCCAACGTGGGCTGTTTTGTTGTCCGAATCAAATCTATAACTGCGTCACGGTATTCCAGTCATGGGAGTTGAGCTTGTCGTAACGTACTGAAATTGGGTATTTCAGATAGTTAAATCTATTTGGAGCCTATTGGTTTACTGTACTTATTGTTGAACAACAGGTCAACTTTAAAACAAAGTTTTCCTGGATATAACTCTTAGCAGCTTCAATTTCGCTTACTTGTGTCCACCACAACGTAGACCCTTGTATTTTTTAATGTCTTTCACTGATTTTGGCTTGATGATGGACACGATCAACCTGCACATGACATAGTCTGTTAATCAAATTTAGTTAAGATTAACAATTATAGTCTATCTTAGGTGGCCTGTGGCGCTTATTCTTTCTACTATTATCAGTTATCATCATCATCCACGTCTGCAATTTGGAAAGTTCTTATTGCAAATCGAACTTTGAGTCGTAAGTGCAGTACTCGTAACTGGATTTCAGTCGCAGCTGATCAATTTGGTTTTCAGATGTGGTATATTAAAACAAGGTCATCGATTCGACCACATGGTGAATCAAGCGTGTGAGAATGCTATGAAATGAGAAATATATTACTGCCGATAAAGCGAACAACTTGGCCAAGGCTGAAGGATTTTGATAACATGAATTGGAGTTATTTTAATATTAATATATGAGATTAATAAAAATAAACAGAATTGGTTGAAAATTAAGAGTTAAAATAACTTCTCCAATTTCAATAGATTTGGACTCGGCTCAAGGGCCTCAAGTTGGAAACACGACAAACAAAACTACAGGTGATTATCGGTCCAATACCCAGACCAAGGAAACCATTAATGGGAAAAACACAAAACCTAGAACCGGACCGTATTATAGTGGGTTGGTTATGAAGACAGTTCAAGACGGGTTTATGAAGAACTGTTTATCGGCAAAACTGGGCTGCAAATTCAATATACATAAAAACCTTAACCAAACCGACAAAATCCCAAGAAAACAAAGCACAGTACCGACTATTGGAAAGCCCTCCTAAAATCACTAAGTTATATAACAAATGTAAAATACATACCAATTTACTGGTTGGGGCAGGCTATGCACTTACCCAGACCAAAACAGAATAGTTTCAATGCGCAGAACCGAGAACCAAACCCCTTTGATACACGGGTTCCAACCCGGGAACTGAGATTAAAAATATAAAAACGACTGGATACAAATATCAGAAAACCTGAACCAAAATGGCCCCTGCTTTGGGTATGCCTTCTACATTAGATTTAAGTATATACAACATTTTGGCATTTGTATTACAGCCAAAAAAACAAAAACTTGAAGATGGTAGTTTAAAGGACATTTAATTACATACTGTCAAAAGAGAATAAAAACTAGCGCATATTCAACGCCAAAACCTGAACAAAGATCGGGTAGCCTATGTATTTTCACTACAGATTTCTGAGTTTTTAAAAATTCTCCTGTTGTTTGGTTGGTATTATAACTGAGCTAGCTTTTAAACTGCATAAATATTTTTTTTTTTATTCTTTCAAAACATAACATACTTTTAAAACAGTTAATCAAAACAAGATTCTAAGGCGCTATATAACAGCTGCAGATCCATAATATCATACATCAAGCTATTTAAAATCAGTATGGTGATAATTTTTATGATGTATATAACTAAAGATATAATTACTTCTTTAATTAAATGGATTAGTTTTAATGAGCAACAGTGCATATTTCTGATTTTTGTAGAAAAGTATACAAGAATCCTTTTAGAAGATAACACACTTTCAAAAGGTTAAGAGTGAAACTTGTTTAGAACACAAAATTCAAAGGGTTGATAAACAAAAAAAAAAGAAACATCATATAATAGCGAAAACTCCGTAAGAGCATACATCAAACACAGTGAAAAGCTGAAATGCAAGGTAAGATGAAAGAACCAACATTTGCCCATGAAAGAACTTGTATTGGATCATCAAGTGTTGTCAGTTTCTCTATAAAGGCAACATGCTTTCAACATAACACATGACCTGATCGAACAATAGTGTTTCCGACAAAGGAAATTGTTGTCCCGGAGTGAATTGTAATGATTTCATACATTTACTCTTGCTGTTATAGACAGGTACACTTATCACATCACCAGTCAACTTGCTATTTGTGGATAAGATAATCTTGTTCATATCAATGGAACCTATAGAGAAAGAGAGATCTAGCTCGATCAAAGGCTTGGGGAACGTAATGATTTCTTCGACCCAAATAAGGTTTTCATAATCTTGTAATATCCATATATGCATTTCCTTATTTTCCACCACATGATAATGACAAATTAATAACTACTATAGCCATTGATTTTTTACAATGAAAGGACCATCTTCCAAGACACGATCATGAGGATGAGGCACAACGTCTAGAGGAGTTTTAATCAACGAAAACATCTCCGTTCTCGGGTCAAACGCCAGAATGTCAATAATGCATGCATATGTTGTCCTAAGGGCAGCCAAACCTCAATGCTGCCCTCCCCCATGCGTTTTAGCCACATCATTACAGACAGGGTAAGGGCACCCGCGTTGGAGGCCATGCTATTATATTGTGAGATTAAAATATTGTATATTAGAAAAGTATTTAGCGGGAAATAATTTTATTAGAAATGGTTGAACCACAACAAAAAAGTGTGTTAAATTTTAGTTTTATGAATGTTAAAATTACATCAATCTTTTTAATTCATCTTCTTTATTCAAATGAGGAACTACTGCTTTATTAACCATTCAAAGAAAACCAAAGATTTTGATATCTTCCTTGATCTTAAAGATACAGGTGCAATGTTGTTAGAAAGTTGTATCATTTTTAAGTCACCACAAGAAATAATATAGTCATCAACACTGGTCTTTTACAGCACCGAAAAAAGAAAACCAAAAATGAAACTCGGCTTACCTGCTGGTTTCTTTCAGACAGGCCTGGGAGTGGTTATATACTTTAACGACAACTCGATGAGGCTACCAAAAAAACTGAGGGTCAGTACCCAACCCACCCGGATATCCACAAGTAACACTTTTGTCACACAATTTTCTAATTTGGTTGTTATTAGGTGCAGGCAGATTAACACAAGCAATAACAGTGACAAAAACAACGGAGAAACTTTTCAAAGCACCACAAAATATTGTAGTTTTACATTATTCAAACTTAAAAATCAAAACCAGCCTACAGCTTTCTCATCAGCACAAAGAAATATTTGAGCCAGCCATTGGAGAATGAATGAATGTATTCAATTTTCTGGAGTTGGCTTCTCAAAGAAGGTCTTCCTCACCCAATCAAATGGCTGAAATCCACAAAAAACACATTGATTATATATATTTGTTAACAACGTAGTAAGCATTTGACAAAAACAATGATCACATAAAATCAACGGTTTCTCATCATAAAGTAATCAAACATCAACCGACAAATTAATGAAAGCGAGAAGCAGAGGTGTGCATGGTTTGGATTGGTATTACCTCATAAAATAATTTTGGTTACTAATAATGTATAAACGATCATCGATTCAGTTTTTGGTTAAATATACAGCACCACTAGGCTTCATTTTCGGGTGTCTTACATAGGTCTCTTTTTAATATGAATTTAAGCTTTGACAAAAAGTAGATTTAATAATACATATTTGAGTCTAGATTCTTGGACTTATAACATTTGTTTAATATTCCAAAGAAAAAAAGAAAACCATATTTAGGTTATGGCACTAAGTGTAGCCAAACCATCGGTTATTAACTTTGTCCAGTTGAGTTTTGTTGGTTCAATACATTACAGGTTCAATTATTCAGTTTTTCTGAAAACGATTTACACTGTAAATTAAGTTTGTTCTAATAATCATGTTCGTGAGCGTCCGATACTGGCTTGTTTGATTAAGTTTGTTCATCACTTTTTAATGACATTTCCCATTTCTAATCTTATCAAGAATTTAATCAAAACGTTGTTTGTGTTGGTGAAAACAAATTCATTTCCGTCCAGAAAACAGGAACAAGAAATTTGGTTCCATGAGGCGTTCTATTACATATAATGAAATGAAGGATTCACAACGGTGGTTCGTTTGTTTTCAGATATCGATTTACATAACTAATTTTCAACATATCCGTATCTGGAATATTAATTAATTAAATCAAGATCCAGATCTACAGCCTTACGATTATTAATTAATTTAACAAATCAAACCTGAACGATCCAAACGGCGGTGGTGAAAGCGGCGACTCCCCAAGCGGCGGCTGCCTGGACATCGGCGGCTTGGGGTCGAGCTTTCGGCTTCACCAACTTATTAAGTGCAGCAGCGCCTCCTCCGGTCATCGTTTCAAAAACCTAGCAATACTTATTATTATTATTATTATTATTATTATTATTATTGTTTGGGACCGATTTGTAACGATAACTCATTTCCTCAATCCTCCCTTCTATAAATACCATAAACTATATTGACTAATTTACCGCAAAATTATAATAATAAAAGATTATTTATTCCTATTTTTTATAAAAGAGAAATATTCTTTAAATGTTTATTTTATATGTTGCAGAGAAATCCTCTTTATTTTAAAACACAACGTTGTCATTTTTCTACTTACACCGCGTGTTTGTCGTCCAAAATCAAATACTGTTACTTGACCTCAAGTATGTCGTCCCATACGAGTTTGGCGAACATACAGGTCGCCCCAAACAAATTTGACCAAAAAAAACAAGTCGTCCCTGACGAGTCTGTAAACAGGTTGTTCAAACGAATTGTGAGCACATAAGCGGAATCTCTCTCAGTTATATAGAAATTTTGAGATTTTTTTTAATAAAACTTATATAAATTAAAAAGAAAATTTCAAGTTTTATGTTTCTTTTGTATATTATATTTTGTTAACATTTCAATCTTACAATTAATCATTTTGAAATTGTAAGAATACGTTTTATAAACACGATTTTTCTATATAAACTTTGTTTGGAAATTTGTAAGATGTTATCGATCGGCATTTTACTCTTTCAGCATACTTCATTTTACATTTCCTGATTATGTGCATCGCCAGTTGCCACTTCACGTTTCAACTTTATTCAAGTTCAACTTCGTAAACATTGCAATCTTTGTTTTAAAAATTGTAAGTAATCGAGTGGCCTTTTACCTTTTTAGCATACTTCATTTTGCATTCATTGATCTTGTTCTTTGGGATTTCGCATTTAAATTTTCTTCGAGCTCAACGATTGCAGGTTTCATGATTAATATGTTGGAAAATTGTGTTTAATCTTTGGAAGGTTATATTTGAGGTGTGACATCAACTGTGGTTATTCTATTTTTACGTTATCTCATTATAATAATGTGCCATGGAAATACATGAATCGACGATATCATGATTGATCATTTTTATCATTTAGTGTGTTTTAATCATTACACCACATGTTATAATTTTTATAATTGCAAAAGAATGCTATTATAAATTTTGTTTTTTAAATCTACGTATGCTTTTACATTCATCTTTGACATATCTCTTATACCTAAATCCGTTCACTAGTTGATTGAAAACGATTGGTTTGAATCTATACATGAAATTGTGGATTTGCAACCAACCCAAACTAAAGAAACGAATTGAGTGTAACAATCCAAAATTTTGTAGTAAATTAAAGTTTATTAAATATTAGTGGGTATTTTATGGTTGGGGTTCAAAGTGCTTATTTTTGAGATCTAGGGATCATTATGTTATTAATCAAAGTTTGAGTATGTGTTTAAACTCTCATGTAAAATACCATACATTATTCTGTCCTTAATCGGAGTTGAATATGTAAATAAACCTTCAAAGAAAATATCCATCCATTATTCCATCATCTTCTTCATTCTAGTGAAAAAAACCGTAGACAGAGAAAGTGCAAGAATCATCTCTATCTTTGCAATCTGGGATCAAATCATGCTTAAGGATTGAAAAGAGAACATTTTGAGATTATATCATGGCAAGATCAAGATTAGAATCAATCCCAAACCTTTATGTTTTAAGATTTAGAGTTTTGGATTTTGGGTTTTATTCAAAAGTCAGGGTTTTCATCTTAAAACACAATCTTTACGTGAAGATGAAGGCGGTTACAGCAGTCAGAGGGGGGGGGGGGATGAAGGGGGTTGCAGCAGCAACTGTGGTTTTGGTGTAGAGTTACAGCAATGACGGTGGTGGTGGAGCTGAAGGTGGCATGTGGTTATGAGCGAAGATGGTGGCGGTGGTTACGAGCGAAGATGGTGGTGGTGCGTGAAAGCACGGGGACGAAAAACACTTTTAAGGTTGAAGATGAGGGTTAAAGGATACATGGGTATAAATATAGTGGTGAAAAGACACTTTACCCCTTCATTTGGCGGATTTTAAACGAAAAATAAATAGAACTCAACCAGAAAACCACCAGATATTCAACCAGTTCATATCTCATAGGAGAGCACACGTGGTTCCCGTCCCAAACCACAAAGACGAACTACAATTCACTCTCCTACTAATTTGAAGGTAGATTTCCATCATAGAACATGGACCATTTTGTAATTTACCAAACTTTTTAACAACCCATCCAACGTTTTATAACAATTACAGTCAATGTCCTTGACATCAACCTAGATTCGAGAACACCAACAACAAAGATTTCAACAATGTTGTTGAAGCAATTAATGGGTTTATCATCTTACCAAACAATCATCCACCAGTCTTCACGAACACTTATTTGCACCTCTTCAAGTCACCTATCACAGACACTGATCCAAGACCCAATCTCTCAAATCAAAACAACACTTGATTCCCAAATCATCAACAAATCACCCGACAATATTTCATGGGATACGATTCTTACTTGTGTTCATCAGCATTCTCCTCACAAAGCTCACCTTTTAAGAATCACTTTCACTAACACTAATTCTTGCATTTATGTTTGTAGTGGAATTAAGCATATTCGGCTCAATTGCCGGTCTTAGTTTTGGGGTGAATTCGGGTTTGGTTCGGTCTTTGAAGAAACACCGATCCAATCCCCTCAACGGGTCTTGGATCTGATGAGTCAACCGTGTAGGATATAATAACAACCAACACGATATGAGCACAACTTCCCAAAGTCCAATGACCAGAACCTGCAAAACAAACACCGTAAGCTCGTTACGGGAAGGACAAGAGGGGGGTCTTCCCGTAACCACCCTCCGGCGTGAGACTAAGTATAGTTCCGATATAGAGAAAGTACTAGAGTATTTAGAGTAAATACTTGGTAGTGAATGATGTACCTCATGCATATTGAGAGGGTATTTATAGCCGAAAGATGTGAGATTATGATTGGGCCAGCTATCCCATTCTAGAAGACCTCCCGTAACCGTCTGGACACGTGCCCTCTTATGATAGGTTGAGCTATACTGTCACACCCGGCCCTGAGCGGCGGAAACAGCCGGGCGCGCGCGAGTGGGGATTGATAATTAAGCACGGGCCATTGCAAACACTCAAGATAAGATTTTCATTGCGCATGAAATGTTTAATACAAATACATTACATTGTTTAAAAATTACATAAAATCATCCAAGTATAAAAACTGTTGAAGATTTCCACGCCATATCCCCTTGCGCGGCGAGAACAACCACGCGCATCGAAGGGATAGAACTAAAATCTTCCAAAAAGCTAGTTTTAGATGTTCAGCGTGAGGTGCTCTAAGTGTGACTCCATGCGCTACTTAGTTATCTCCTGAAAGACACGTAAAACATTTGAATCAGTATAAACTGAGTGAGTTCACAAGTTTTAGTAACTTGATAAATCGTATTGCATCATAATCTTGATAAAAATCATTCTGAAACATAATTCTGATAGCATCATTAAAACACATGCTCGGTAAAACATAGTTCTATCAACATATTCTGATAAAATCGTTCCGCGGGTTACGCGCGAACATTTCTGGGAACTGTGCTCGTCTGTGTAAGTGGTGCTGCCACTACGAGCGAAACAAGTAATACTGTCCCGCGGGTTACGCGCGGACACTTCTGAAAAATCGTGCTCGTCTGTGTAAGTGGCGCTGCCACTACGAGCGAATAATACCGTCCCGCGGGTTACGCGCAGACGTTGTGCCGGAAAACAAGGCGCTCGTCTGCGTAAGAGGAGCGACCTCTACGAGCGGGCTCAAACCCATAGTACTGCCCCATGACCATACTAGGCACTCGTCTGTGTAAGAGGTGCGACCCCTACGAGTGGGCGGATCAAACCAGCAGTCCCTACCCTTAGAGTTCCAATGGTAAAGTGATCACTTACTCGAATTCTGGCGCACATACATCGTAAACCATAGATAACCGTTTGCATTGCTCATCATGAAACATAATTTAAACACAATCGTTTGCATAACTTGTAAGTATAATATGATAAATCGTAATTTAAGTACGTGTCCCTCGCCCCGAAAACAGTTTAAAAACAGTGGAAATAGTGAAAATAGGGGCTGTGAGACTCACCTGTGGTTCTTGTTAAGGGATTAATCGAGATTCGGGTTTTCTTGGTGTTGGCCTTTGAATTGAAGGTCTAGAATACGATTAAGAAGTATATATATTAAGATCAAGAAATAGGAGAATATAAGGGTTGGAAGGTAGATCTCAAGGTTATATTCTCGGCTTACCTAGTAACAGGATCGGATGCTTGGGAGATGATTAGTGCAAGTTTGCAGTTCTTAAGAGAGAAGTTTGAAGTGTGTTTGGGTGATAACTTAGGTTACATATTTATAGTCAAACTCAAGGGAACACAATCCCTTGCTTTAGGGGATTGTAATCTTCTCATATCTAGGTGTAATGATGATAAAGTATGAAAATTATTATTATTTATTTAAAAGTGGAGTAGTGGATAAAAGATTTTGATTTGATTTGGTCAGGACATGCAGGTCTGGGGTTGGTGAGAATAGGGTGGCTGACAGTTGACTTTTCATGTTACAGTGTGCTTTTTCAGGTACTTTTGTCAGTGTACAGTAAAAAGTGGAAAATCTCTGAAACACGCTACTGTTTTCTTTTGGGCGGGAGTAATCTCCTTACATCTGGAGAATAGACAAAGTGTTCTGCGCGTATCACTTGGTGCGCATAGCTTTCTGCGTGAAGGACATTTCTTTGCTGCGGGTAGGTGCGTAACCTTCTCGCAGTCAGGGACATTGAGTTTCATTTGTAGATTCTCCAGGTGGTCTTGGTATTTCAACATAGTGATCAGTTATGTTGAAGTCAATTCCATCTTGGAGCTTCAGACAAACTAGCTCTCAATGTTCCCGCCATGCGGGGAGGTTAGTTCCCTTCCGCACGCGCATAAACGATTTAGGATGCACCCGCCTTAGCATCATGCGGGATGGTCAACCCATTAGACAACATAACGTTAAGGTACATGAAAACATAAAGCCAAAACATTCGCGCATGGCGCATATAACATATGCCCACGCTGGTTCTTAACATGGTGCGCTCGCGCAGGGCGCACATAACAAATGCACGCGCTGATTAACATGGCGCGCTCGCGCAGGGCGCACATAACAAATGCACGCGCTGTTTCTAATATGGCGCGCTCGCGCAAGGCGCATATAACATAATTAGCTAATATTTAGGTTGATTACTCGGTTTAAGGGATTGGGAATTTACCGGGTGTCACATTCTCCCCCTGTTAAACGAATTTCGTCCCGAAATTTAGGAGACGTTGCTGGCAGAAGCCATGCTCTGAAAGAGGTGTGGGTATTTCATGCGCATCTGGTCTTCTCTTTCCCAAGTGAATTCAGGCCCACGCCTCGAGTTCCATTGAACCTTTACTAACTTGATTCTGCTTCTGCGTAACTTTTGTTCTTTCCAATCGGTTACTGCTATAGGTTCTTCTACGAAGTGCAGCTGTTTGTCGATGTGAATCTCTTCCAACGGCAAAATCAACGTTTCGTCAGATAAGCACTTTTTGAGGTTGGACACATGAAACGTATCATGAACTCCACTGAGTTCGGCGGGTAAACGGAGTTTATAAGCAACCGGACCGATCCTTTCCAGGATCTCAAATGGTCCAATATAGCGCGGATTCAACTTTCCTCGCTTGCCGAAACGGGGGACTCCTTTCCATGGAGAGACTTTCAAAAGTACTCTATCCCCTACCTGAAACTCCAATGGTTTCCTTCGCACATCTGCGTAGCTCTTCTGTCTGTCGCGTGCTGTCTTAAGGCGATCCCGTATCTGAAAAATCTTGTCTGTTGTTTCTTGGATCAATTCTGGACCAGTCATTTGCTTGTCACCCACTTCAGCCCAGCACAGTGGGGATCTACACTTGCGCCCATACAAAGCTTCAAACGGCGCAGCCTTGAGGCTTGTGTGATAACTGTTGTTGTAAGAAAATTCAACCAATGGGAGATGAGTATCCCAGCTACCTCCGAAATCGATCGCGCACGCGCGCAGCATATCTTCCAATGTCTGGATTGTTCGCTCGCTTTGCCCATCCGTTTGAGGATGATATGCCGTACTCATGTCAAGACGAGTACCTAAAGCCCCTTGTAACGATCTCCAAAATCTTGAGGTGAACCGACTATCTCTATCAGAAATGATGGACACTGGGACTCCATGTTTTGAAACTACTTCTCGAATATACAATCGGGCTAACTTTTCCATCTTATCGGTTTCCTTGATCGGCAGGAAGTGCGCTGACTTAGTTAGCCGATCCACAATAACCCAGATCGTGTCGTAACCCCCAGGTGTCCTTGGCAGTTTGGTGATGAAGTCCATAGAGATTTGTTCCCACTTCCACATGGGAATTTCTGGCTGTTGAAGCAACCCCGACGGCTTCTGGTATTCAGCCTTTACCTTCGAACACGTCAGGCACTTACTGACATACGTCGCGATGGCGCCTTTAAGATTGGGCCACCAATACAGCGCTTTAACATCATGGTACATCTTGTCTGCGCCAGGATGTACGGAATACCGTGTCTTGTGAGCTTCGTTTAATACTTGCTCGCGCAATCCTCCCTTGAGAGGGACCCATATGCGGTTAGCAAAATATCGAGTGTCGTTCTCTTTGAGCTCCAAATCCTTAATCATACCCCCAAGGGATTCGTTTTTAACAAACTCTGGTTTCAAGGCTTCTTGCTGAGCGTCTCGGATGCGGATAGAGAGATCTGCGCGAAAGGTCAACCTTAGAGCCTTGACTCGTAGCGTTTTTATTCGCTCCTTCCTACTTAGCGCGTCTGCTACCACGTTCGCCTTTCCAGGGTGGTACTTTATTTCACAATCATAATCATTCAACAATTCAACCCATCTTCGTTGCCTCATGTTTAAATCCTTTTGATCAAATATATGTTGAAGGCTCTTGTGATCCGTAAAGATTATACACTTTGTACCATAGAGGTAATGGCGCCAAATCTTTAGCGCGAAGACAACCGCTCCAAGTTCCAGATCATGCGTTGTGTAGTTCTTTTCATTGATCTTGAGTTGGCGCGAGGCATACGCTATGACTTTGTCTCGCTGCATAAGGACACATCCAAGTCCCTGATGTGAAGCGTCGCAGTAAACGACGATGTCATCCGTCCCCTCGGGCAGAGACAAAATTGGCGCACTACATAACTTCTGTTTCAACATTTGAAATGCTGTTTCCTGATTTTCGCCCCAAACAAACTTCTTGTCTTTCTGAGTTAGCGCGGTCAGTGGTAGAGCTATCTTGGAGAAGTTCTCAATGAAGCGTCGATAGTAGCCAGCTAGTCCTAGGAATTGCCTCACCTCAGTTGGGGTTTTTGGCGCTTCCCAGTTTTCGATGGCCTTGACTTTGGAAGGATCAACGTGTATTCCTTTCTCGTTTACAACGTGACCGAGAAAATGAACTTCTCTAAGCCAAAACTCGCACTTGGAAAACTTCGCATACAACTTTTCTTTCCTCAACAATTCCAAAATCAATCTCAGGTGTTGCTCATGCTCGGCCTTGGTCCGAGAGTAAATCAGAATATCATCTATAAACACAATCACAAACTTGTCCAAGTATGGTTTGCACACGCGGTTCATCAGATCCATGAATACAGCCGGCGCATTAGTTAGCCCGA